>NC_134592.1:57863000-58192000 GCF_037038515.1 Microtus pennsylvanicus | reverse complement strand
CTACAGCCATTGTCCCCGCAAAAGAGCCTCTGGCTACTGACTCTGCTCCTCCAACTTCTGATGATCTTGCTGAACCTCAGTGTTCACTCTACACTGAAAGATACATCGTCTTAGAGGGTTGTAGCATTCTTCAGTCCATCTGGTTTTGTGCCTAAGATAATTATAGTTATAGAAGATATATGTATCTGTTTATCTGGCTTCTTTTGCTCAAATGTTTATGGCTTATAAAGTTTATCAAATGCTTTCCCTCCTGAACATAATGAGGGCATGTGATTAATTATTTTTTTCAAATATAAAGCCAACTTTGTTTCCCAGAATCAATCTATAATTTGTGTATAATGAGAGTGTGCTTGTGTGCGTGCTTTTATGTGTGCAAGTGTGTATGTGCACACACACACACACACACACACACACACATACATGAACTAAGCTGTCCTTAGTGTGGTAGTTGGTGTCTAGTAAGCTAGTCTGCCATAATGGAAGTAAAACTAAAAACAAAACAAAAACCCCACCACAGTGGGAAGCTGTCTGACTGTTAGAACGCCATAGAATTGTCAGACGATAAGTATTGCTTAATGTCCATGCCTCTGGGAGGAGCAAATGACCTCAAATCCTATCATCCATCTTGCTGGAGTGCCCGTAGAAAGCATCTTCCCTAATTGCTTCTTGCCTCCCGCCAGATCCTTCCTTCTGGGGTCACCCAGTTACTCATGACGGGAAATGAGGAACTCTCTTCACAACTTCTCTGCTTTCCCACACCAGATCCTGTCAGTTCCTGAATCATGCCTTTTGTCGTTGCCTGCTTGGCTTTTATTTATTTTATTTTATTTTTTTAAATAGGTTTGTTCACTTAGTCTCAGCCCCACTGATTTTGCTTGGGTCATAACTGCACTGAAGAGACTCCCAATCCTACTCTCTGTCTGAACAAGGAAAGGTCCTTCTAAACTATGAGTCTGGCCTGAGTCTTTAGTGCCTTGTTTAAGCCTATCAACAGCTCTCTGGAGCTCACTGGATAGAGCTGTGTATATTGTACACATCCTTTTGTGGCACGTTCTGTAGCCTGACAATTTGTGCTGTGGGTATTAAGAGATCTCTCTTTGCTCAGGGGCTGCCTCTTTTTGACTTGTGACTCTTGGAAAGAGTGACCTTTTTAGATTTATTTCCTCTATAATAAGAGGAAGTTGAGTCAGAATATTTCCAGTTCCAGGGACTTTGGGATTCTGAACCATTGCCTTAAAACATATTATGTATCCTTGTAAGAGTTAGGTTGTGAGCATCATACAGAGTGATCTGGTTCTGGCTGATTTCTGTTGCTATGATAAAACACTCTGAACAAAAGTAGCTTAGGGAGGGAAGGGGCTTATTTACACTCACAACTCAGATTAGGGTTCTGCATTGTGCCAAGTCAGGGCAGGAGCTCTAAGTCAGGTATTCTTGCTGTTCCATGCAGCTTTACCTCCAACCAAGGAACCCTTTTCGCAGCCCACAAGTAGATAGGAGCCAGCCTGTACTCTGCCAGCCTTCTTACAGAGCTCAGAACTGCCTGCTGGAAGGGGGCTGCTCTCTCTCCTCTCCGATGTACAGGTCTCCCAGTGTACAGGTCTCCCAATGTACCGCTTC
The DNA here is from genome assembly GCF_037038515.1 of Microtus pennsylvanicus. NCBI lineage: Eukaryota > Metazoa > Chordata > Mammalia > Rodentia > Cricetidae > Microtus > Microtus pennsylvanicus. The sequence continues at coordinate 58,190,380 of NC_134592.1, read as the reverse complement.
TTCCCCAGTGTTTTCCTGCCAGCCCATGTGGCTCTTTATGAGGTTGACACACTGTCGCTTTGCTACTTTGTCACTAAGTGGGCAGCTTAGCTTTTGGAACTTGATCCGGATTTCTCTATTACCTGGCATCCCTGCCTTCTGAATTAGATGGTGTGGTTTCTGCTTCCTGTTCTTGGGTCTCAGCAGGTAGCATTGCGCTCCCAGAATGGCCTTGCACTCACTCAGCTGCTCATCTCTAAGACAAGGTGCTTTTCATTTTCAAAATTCTGAGACCTGAATATAGAGCTTATAGATGAATACAGTGAACATTGAACTTATTAATTTATATTTAAATAAACACATATGTTTTATATTGAATGCTAGCCAAGAAATTGAATTCTCTTAAAATGGAATTCTCTTTATAAGAGATCTTGAAAGTAATAGGCTTGTATTTAACATCACTAAGCACCCGCTTTTAAACAGATGCACGTGGGCATATGCACACGCACACACACACAGACACACACACACACACACACACACACACACAAACACACTCTGAGCATTTGTAACTTGAACTGTTAAAATATAAACTATTCCAAAACATGAAACTTTTTGAGTGCCAATATTTTCTCAGAAGTGGAAAATCCAACACCTGACCTCATGAGTTGTTTGCAATAAAAACACAGGTACAGTAAAAATAACATATATGATTACCTTTAAGCTACGTACACAAGATGTTCAGGAAACATAAATTTTGTGTTCAGATTTGTGTTCCTTCTCTAAGATATCTTATTATGCACATATAAATATTCTAAAATCCCAAAGACTCTGCAAACTAACCAGCTTTTGGCCTTGGATAATGAAAGCTCAATCTATATAAACATTTTGGGTATGGAAGACTTACGGAAAATTATATTTGGACGTTTCTTAGATTCCAGAAGGAATATGTAACTTCTCAACTCTGCAGAACCTTTTCCAGACTGATCTTAATACTTGGCTCCGGTTAGAAAATCTCTGTCTTGACTTTGCCATCTTTTTTTTTTCCTTTTGAGCTAGCAAGAGCTGACAGCTATTTAAAAAAAAAATAAAAATAGTACATGTCCTGTTTGCTCCTGCCAGGGCGCTAAGTGACCGTGACCACAGAGCTGAAGTTCTGAAGTTGCAAGTGCGCTCTCTCTCTCTCTCTCTCTCTCTCTCTCTCTCTCTCTCTCTCTCTCTCTCTCTCTCCTCCCTCCCTCCCTCCCTCCCTCCCTCTCTCTCTCCTCCCTCTTCCCCCCTCTCTCTCCCCCTTTCCCTCTCTCTCTCTCTCCCCCTGTCCCCCTCCCTCTCTCTCCTCTACTCTTTTCTCCCTCCCCCTTCCCTTCCCTTCCCTTCCCTTCCCTTCCCTTCCCTTCCCTTCCCTTCCCTTCCCTTCCCTTCCCTTCCCTTCCCTTCCCTTCCCTTCCCTTCCCTTCCCTTCCCTTCCCTTCTTTCTCTCTCTGGCTCTTCCTCCCCCTCTCTCACCCTTTCTCTCATCATTAGTTTGAACTCAGCTCACACTGTGATAGACAAGCTTTGGGATTTAAACACTAGAGGAGATACTCCCAGTGACTGAGCTCAATACACTCAGTCAGCTCAGGTTGATCCTCCTTACTCTCCCCCATCTCCCAATACCATCCGCACAGGCCTGAAAGTGCTTCTGGCCAGGAAGGATCTATGTGGTTTTCCAGTTGTTACAGTGCAGGGAATTATGCATATTTAAGGGTCCATCTATGATAAAGGTATCTTAAAATATGCTGTATTTCTTTCTAATAGAAAAATTGAAAAAAATCATGTCAAGCAACAATTTTTCCACATTCTGTAATGAGAACTTTTATTGACCATTTAGTGTACAGTCATATAGATAGGAGGTAAGGAGACCATTGAGATGTGAGATAATTTGCCACAAACTTGCTATCAAGTAGAGGGGAAGTGATAAAAAAAATAGCGATTAAGATATGTTCTAACCATCTAGATATCTTCACTCCTTTTAGAGAAAAATTTTTCCTTTTTTTTCTTATTTTTGAAAGATTTTCAAATAATTCAGGAGTTGAAGGGTCACCATTAGCTGTGGCCTTCCACGTTATGAAATGGCTTTGACCTATGACCTTCTAGGTGGCCGGGAAGACACAAATGGAGGAATTTCAACCTGTGGGACACAAGAGCAACTTGGGGGGAAAGTGGCTCTGTCAGGAGGGAGTAAAATGAAGAAGCCTTTGGGGTTGGGGTAGATGGAATCTTATCCTCAGGCCTGAGAGACGATAGATAGCCAGTCTGGACGGGTGACCTGGGAATAGGCTCCAAGTGAGTGGCATTTGTACTAAAGCTTTGTTATGCCTTGGGCTTATTTGGTTCTGCCAAAGGTATTCTTCGAATTTATAACGTATTTTATAACATACTCCGTGTGGCATCTGTTGGCCACCTCAGGACTACTGGTCACCCTGAACTAGTAGCAGGTTAGATGGAATTCACTCTTTAACTCCAAAGAAGAGATTCTGTAGCACGCTAGAGCTCGTCCCCAGCAAACATATGTTATCACCTTCTAGGGACCCAGCACCACTTTAATGCATCCCTGCACAAACCAGCTGGACATAGCCAGTACCAGCTAGGGTTGTCTGTTCCAAGTGTGGGCTATGCGGAGAAGACACTGTTGAGATCAGCAACAGAGTCCGGGCTCACAGACCAGGCATTCTGGCAGGCAGGGAGAGATAACTGTTGGGGTAACCTGGGAGAACAGGAGCTAGGGAGAGGATGTTCTCTTTTGGGGGGCAGGTACTGGGATGAATCGGGACCAGCTGTTGTTTAAGCTTCTGTGACAAGGAGGCTGACTGGTCCTCAGAAGATCTCCAGTCAGGGGAATTCTAACTTCTGCTTCCTCCTCCGAAGCAGTTCCTCTCCCCTGGAGTCTGGTGTTTGAGGAAGCTGGAAGTGTCGCTGCCCGGGTCGGGCACCGGTAAGGGGGCACCATACACTTTCCTTCCACTGTCTTTTACTTATTTCCTTTCCTCGGATCCACATTTAGAAGCTGTCATCCTAGCCAGTAGGTGGGGTAGTTTATTACAAATACCTTGCTGAGGAACTGTCAAAATATAGCAGCTAATTCTTCTAATTGTAGAACTTCTATATTTCTGGCTGTCTCTGGAGGGAGTGGGTGATCTTGAGAAGGTTCTGGATGGTTTCTTTGTCCTGAAACTCCTGTGCAGCAGAGCCCTCTGTGAGGGATACTGCCAGCCAAAGTTTAGAACCATTTCTTCAAACAGCTGTCCGAGACACTCACATGGTTCTCCCGGATTCTGGGCTCTGACAGTGTAGGCTGTCCACAAACCTGTGACTGCTGTCTGCCTCATGGGCTGAGCTCCTGTGGGTAATTAGAGATGTGGATTATCTTCCTGCTTCTCCTGGACTGAAAACGGCGCTCACTGGCGTGCAGAAGACACGCTGCACAACGGCAAACTTCTCACACGAGCTTCTAGTGTAACCAGGCAACTGACACACTAGACAGCTTTTGCCATTGGCCCACATTCTCAGGGAACTTAGGTCAGCACCTAAAATAACCCTGCTAATAGTGAGGGGCACATGTGGAAAGAAATTCCAGTTCGCAGTCTGGGAGCCGAGCGACCGAGCATTTGAAACCTCACTGTCATTCCACTGCACTTCAAGCCTCTTGGTAGTTAGGCCCGCGGCTCTTGACGTGTTCAAGGAAGGAAGGAAAGTCGCGCATGTGTGTTAGATTCTTTTGAAAACTGGCTAACCAGTGCCAGATAGTTGGAAACTGAACTGACTTGAGTTACAAGATCTGGGCTTTCTCTGTGTTGCGTCCAGTCTGTTGGATGGTGGCATAATTGACAGAAGTGGATGGCTTGGCCAAGGGACATGGAACCACAGTAGCCCGGTTAGGACACAGCCACGCTCGGGACCTCTTCATTCAGGTAGGCTGTTGGTTATGGGGAACTCTTTATAAAGGCAGAGGTCATTAAGCCAAGCAGTAGCACTGGAGTCTCTTCTCTTCTCTCTCTCTCTCTCTCTCTCTCTCTCTCTCTCTCTCTCTCTCTCTCTCTCTCTCTCACACACACACACACACACACACACACACAGAGGCATTGGTGTGCTTTGTGTTCCACTGCCTAACTTAGGCAATGTGCTGAAAAAAGACTTCATAGTGTTAAGTGCGTTCAGATTCTAGAAGGTAAGGGAGGCAAGTGGTTTCTCCAGCTTGTGATAAGTCCTTCTGAAGGCCATCCTCCTCCTGTTGCGTTTCCCTTATTCTAGTTGCAAAAGATGGGTTTTGGCATGTGTGAGAGCAACGGGAAAGTGTTGGTCCTCTTCATTTCGGAGCAGACAGCTTTTCTATCTTAAGAATAAATGGTCCACGTTGTATTTCCAGACTGATGAAAATAAGTACCATGCTTTCCCTACTGTTTGTCCTACAGTGTAGCATACAACCTGGTCTGCTTACCCTGTGCTGAGCTGCCTCCTAAAGTCAGGTTTGCTCTAACTCCCGAGGATGTGTCATGAAAACACGTATGTAAATACTGTCAATGATAGGTTGGAGCTTTTGATTGAGCATTTTAATTCAGCATTTATTTCAATTAATACATATACCTCGCATCAGATGACAGGTGTATTACTGAAAATATGCAACAAGCAGGTTTTATAAGTGGAATGATTTACCATATACACGGAGCGGACAGCTGATCACTTTTCTGGAGCCTGTGCAAAGTTATCAGGAGTCTTTGTTTGTCTGAGATAGGGTTTCCTGTGGCCAGAATTGGCCTCAGACTCTTTCTGCTGCTGGTGATGACCTTGAACTCCTGGTCCTCTTGGGTGGTTCTGCCTAATTGTTCAGTAGACAGTAATTCATTTTGGTGCAAGGCTAGTCTTTAGCCAGCCTTAACCCTTAGCACTTAAACAGCAAGAGTGAAGTATTCTTGGAATCTAAGTGTGGGGGTCACCAGTTAAAAATGGGGCCTTCAGCAGCTGTTTCTGTAGGCAGATTGCCTAGGGAGGGGGGTGGGACCTTTCTAGTTTGTTTCAACTTTAAATTTTATGTTTATGCATATATATACACACACATATATATGTATATATATGCATGTTTGTGTTCTTGTGTGTGCATGCGTGTGTGAGGGTGTGTGTGTGTGTAATGTTTGCATTTGTGTGCCGGTACCTGCAGAAGTCACTAGAGGGTGTTGGACCCCTGTGCAGGAGTTGCAGGCAGTTGTGAGCTGCCTGATGTGGGTATAGTCATTGCTCTAGTCCTCTGCAAGAGGAGCAAGAGCCGGTGACTGCTGAGCCGTCTCTCCAGCCCTTGGGTTATGTCATTCTTTCATACCCCAAGTTATTTGTTTGTACCTTTAAAAGAAATTGTTTCTGCCCCTGGCATTTATCAGACCCAGTGACCATCCTTGATGGCTGGGATGATGTTTAGTAGGACTTAGGGCATCTTTCAGAAGGCTCCTGTGTTTAGTGTATAAATGTACCACAGAGTACGCTTTGGCAGTAGGATGAAAGACTGTTTTATTTACTCATTTAGAAATGCTTTCTCATTTACATTTCAGCTTTTTCCTTTGATACATGGGTCATTTTTAAATTATTATTTATTTTCTAAATATTTGGGTATTTCCAAGGGTCTTTCTGTTATTATTTCTAGTGTTCTATTATTCTAATTTAATTGTATTGCACTAAGATGGCATACTTACTGCAGCTTAAATCTTTTAAATGTTCTAAGATTGGTTGTATGATTATGGTGTATTTTGTAGGATTTTTCACTTGAAAAAAATACAAACTGTGCTGTTAGCTGGGAGGAGCAATTGACTCTCCGACTGACTTAAAATGTCAAATTTAGTTGCTAACATTCTTCAAATATTTTCTTTACTCATATCTTTCCGTGTATATTTTTCTCATGCCTTATTGAGAGGGGTAAATCGAAATGGACAGTTATAATTGTAAGTCTGTCTGTTTTGCCCTGGAATTCCATTGCTGCTGCTTTATTCTGGAGCTCTTGCATCAGGCCATGAATACTTAGTCATAATAAATGTTCTTGATGATTTTGTCTTTTTAGCAACATGAAATGAACCTTTTCATCTCTGGTAATATTGTTTTCTCTGAATGTCTTTGTAAAAATCACAGAGCCATTTCAGTTTTTTCCTCAAGATTTTCTCCTTTAGGGAGTTTTGACAAAGGCTATTTCCTGGGAAAGACCAATGGTGTATGTTTTATATATTAACATATTTATTTGATTATTAAGGTATGAACATAATTTACTGGTAGCTTTCTCCTGGCCTATAATTTCATATTCACACTGCTAGAATTTTTATAGCCATGCTTTTCTCTAACCTATTTAACATTTAGCATGCAGCGGGCACTGGCCAATCAGAGTGACTGTCAGCTGTTAAGAACAGGTGCCCGCAACAACTGCCTTTCTCCGTGGTAGGGGTGGGGACTGTTTTCAGTCTTTTATATATAGTTCCACCACCTACAGACAGCATGGAGAGAGAGCCTCACTACTCAGACTCCTCAGGGAGCCCCAGGAATCGGGGTGATGGGCATGCCAGTGTCTCATGATAGCTTTCTGTTAAAGGAAAATCCCAGAAGCAGTTTTAAAGGTTCATTTTAGATATTGGCTCTTCGTTTATTACTAGGCTCATTTATTAGCAAGTAGCTAAAATGGCTACTGAGAAAGAAGGAATAATGGCTACCATAGTGAGCAGCCTTGCTCTCCTGCAGGCAGAGGGGCCGGTGGGAGCACGCAGTCATCAACAGAGTTCAAGTTCAGCAGAGTGGCGGGTCCGCATTTGTTCCCTTAGTAGTTATGTGCTGTGATGCGAATTTATGATTTATAAGCTTCTAGATATGCATTCCATGTTTTAGAGCACAGAAATTTAGAGCACACTGGGGAGAAGTTAGAAAGCAGAGTGAAAGAGGAAGTGCGATGTCTGTTCACTCGCTTGTGCGGCTACTTCCGTACAATCAGGAAAACTGCTCCTCACCCCAGCTTGTCTATTGCGGCTACGGAGATCAAAGCCTCATGCACGCTAGGCTAGCACTACATCACGGAGCTCCTGTCCTAGCTCTTGCATCAGTGTTTAGATGACTAGATTTCTATTTCTCAGCCTTACATAGGCAGTTCTTATAAATTGTGCTTGTTCAGAAGGTGAATATATATGGTGGATAATAAAAGCTGTGATACAGAAGCATTTATATAACAACTGATATGCTATTAATAATGTGGTTGAGATATATTATGTCATGTTGAGATACCATTAGATGCTATTCATAGTCAAGTTTATCACAATGTATTTTATTATTATTATTATAACAAAACTAACATTGACTCTAATCCAGTTCTCACGTTTAATTTCTTTTAAGCATAAATCACTTCACAACAGAAAGGGAATTAGACACAATATTCATGTTACACGGTCTTAAGCTGGGCAGTGGTGGCGCACACCTTTAATCCCAGCACTTGGGAGGCAGAGGCAGGCGGATCTCTGTGAGTTCTAGGTCAGCCTGGTCTACAAGAGCTAGTTCCAGGACAGGCTCCAAAGCTACAGAGAAACCCTGTCTTAGAGAACAAAAAAAACAAAATAACATAACATAACATGGTCTATATGTTTTATATGTGATACTTCCACCATAGTCCTTATAATTTCTATAATTAAAAGTAAGCCTTGCTTAGTAAGTACTTATATACCTGAGTAAGAAATATGAAGTATTTATTACAAAACATTGTCTATTTGGTTATTATTTTTAAAAGTTTAATTAACATGTTAAAAAATCATTAGATGCTCAGATTTTGTCCTCCCTCCCTCCCTCCATCCCTCCCTCCCTCCCTCCCTCCCTCCCTCCCTCCCTTCCACGCTATCATATGTATGACTCAGTTAGACTAAGCCTTTACTTTCAAGGAAAAAGATGAGAAGAAGGAAGAAAAACTAACGTGTTTCATTAGCTTGAGCCATGGAACTGTTAACAGGAAATAGCAGCAATAATTGCTAGCGGTGATCTTGTTAGCAAAAGACTCCAGTGAGCTCCATGAGCAATCCCGTGCACGGCCTGTTCACGTGGCAGCCTGCTGCGCGGAAAATACTTGGTAAGATGACCACTGCAATGCGTTTGCAGGACTCCTATTGTAAGGACAGAGGAAAGTACGACCGTATTGAAGCCATCCGCTGACTGCTCCTTACGCTCGCGCCACTCCTCTGATATCCTTCCCTAGAGTTCGTGTTTGGGACAATCCAGAACTTTCCATCTGGACACACGGGGCCACAGGGTATGGGTACATCCATCTAACGCATCTCCTCGGGGCTGGTGTGATGTTGCCAGGGCCTGTACTAGGTAGAACAGTGTCGATCCTGGCATCGACTCTCCCCTGAGCAGGACTTTGGTACATTCGGGAAGAATACTCCATCAGGGAGGCGCAGCGCTCTCAGCTGGTCTCCGTGTCTCTCAGTCTCTTCTTTGCTGGTCTTGTCAGAGGTTTCTGTACTCTGAAGGCATAAGGAGCATAGCCACCATTCTGTTGTCGCACACTCTTCCCTGGTCCCCTTTACTCCAATTTAGGATTAGCAAATTCTCTCTTTTTTTAATCTTAAAGGGGAGGTATGTACACGGGGTCTTTGAGTGGACTCCTGGAGGAGTGAGGTTCAGTCCCCAGCCTCATCCTGCGAGCACAGGTCCCTCTGACATGGAACAGCGCTGAGCAAGCTCCACTCTACATGGCGATGCAAGGACTGAGATTTCCGCGCTGAGCAGAGCTATCCAGCTGAAATATAATCATGGGACAAAAATGTGAACCCAATATGCGATCCTAAATTTCCAAGTAGTAACACATTAAAAAGTAAAAATAAATGGGTAAATGAATTTTAGCAATATGTTTCATTTACTCATTATTTTCCAAAATGCTGTCCTTTCCATATGTAACAAGGGAAGCTGGGGAAATGGCTCAGAGGCTACAAGCACTAACTGTTCTTGTAGAGGACCCAGGTTTGAGTTCTAGCACCCACATGACATCTCAAAACCATTATAACCCCAGTTCTAAGGCATCCGATGCCCTCTTCTGGCTTCCATGTGCACTAGGTACCCATATGATGGTCAGACATACATATAGGCAAAATACTCATGCACATAAAATAAAATAAAAATAAACACTTTAACATAATCAATATAAAATTATTACTATGCCATTTTAAGTTCCTTTGTTCGTGTGAAATCTTAAATCCAGTGTGTTTTGTACATACAGCCTACACAAGTGGGACTAGGCACGTTTCAAGCTCACACATACAGGACCCTGTCAATCGTTTCTAAGCCTCGGGATCCTCTGGGTTTTATGAGTGCAGGCACCACACCCAGAAAACAGAGTTCACCGAGCGTTCCAAAGTGCTCTTTAGGGATTAGGGCCACTACCAAAGTGTATCAGCTCTGTCCACATTCTGATGGCCAGTACTCAACCATTGTACCCACCTAAGCATCTGGGGCACTTGAGAAATGCAGAGGAGCCCAGGAGAAAGTAGGCGTGCCGAGTGCATGCAAGTCTCCACCACACACTTCCCACAATTTACAATTCAGGAAACGATGCCTGAGAGGAATAAAGGATGGGAGTTAATGGGCTAATGTAGGCAGAATGCAGAGCCTCTCTCTCTAGGGTGGTGTCTCCTCCACGAGGCAGCCTCTCCTCTCCTGACCTTGCCCCGCCCTGATCCTGTCCGTGCAGATGCGGTTCCTGCAGTGAACCCACTGTCTTCAATATTTTATTGCATCGCCTCTCACTTAATGACTGTATCCTGTTACTGCTGTTTTAGCAAATGACAGGCAGCCCGGCACAACGCAGCAAATGCGCTTTACCCGTAAGTGGTTCAACCACCACAGCCATTGTGAGCACTGCATTATCATCTTGAGTGGGCCTCCTTCTCTATGCCGAGACTCCTCCTTCACAGAAACGGCTATTAAGGTCTCCATCAAGCCAGATCAGTCAATGCATAAATCGCATTTCGTGTTCTAATGATCGGTCTGTTCAATTGGAGTTTTTGCTTTTTAAAAGTGCTCAGAAGACTGTTGACAGGAGAGCTTTTAACAGTGGCATTAGTGAGGTGCCTGGGTGGGCGGCTTCGTTTCGCAGGCTGAAGGACATATTTCTGTCAGAGAAACGAAGCAAGCTTGCTTAAAGGAAGCAAGTGCCAAAGGGTGCTGGAACCTCATAGGTACTGATTCTAACACAAGAAACCATCAAGGGCTGGTTTGACTGAAGAAAATGGACTTATGTACCACCATTCTGTAGCTGGAATTTTGCCCACAGCAAAATTGGTTTGGTATTTTGTCTAAGATTTTTGCATTTGAAATATATCCAGGAAAGCGAACTATTTAAACAATGAAAGGTGTAGGGACTGCCCTGCACCTGTCCGGGTACAAGTTGGCCCTTCAGCCATTTTCTTCCTACTGAACCCCAATATGGTCATATTTTGTCTTGTTTCTTGTGAATCCTGCTAGAGTTTGTCTACGCGTTCATAAGCGTGTAGTCATATGGATTCTCATTTTTTTCTTGTTTCGTTCTTGTGGGCGCTGCTTTAGAACCGACTTCCTTCTCCCTACTTGAACAGGTTTTATTAAACATCAAAGCCAAACCACAACACAATTTCAGCACAAAAAGGCTGCAGTGTTTGCAGAATATTGTTATATATCCATACAGCTAAAACCATTCCTTGAATCATACAGTAACATAGGAGACTTTTCTGTGGTTAAAATCAGCCTATATCTAATAACGTAAGTTTTATTATTTTAAACTATTGTATCACACTGTGCATTTTATTTTTTGCTATTATATACTGGTTTGTTATGATTTTAAAACATGGCCTTATATTATAAAAATTGAAGTTTGAAAATATTTCTAGAAATGTATATGCATTCTTAAAATTTAAGCCTATAGTTTTGTGCTTCCTATGGAACGCAATTCTACAAATTTAGTTTGAGAAACACCTTTTTCTATCTCCCTCTAAGACAGTGGTTCTCAGCCTTCCTAATGCTGCGACCCTTTTGTACAGCTCCTCATGTTGTGGTGACCCCAACCAGAAAATTATTTTGTTACTACTTCATAACTTTACTGTTGCATTGTTATAAATTATAATGTAAAAATCTGGCATGCAAGATATTTGATATGCAAGTCACAGGTTGAGAATCATTGCTCTAAGAAATATAAAAATCAATATTTGCACAAAATAGAAATATTTTATAAAACACAATTACACAGGAAATTTATATTACTAAACACATATTTAAAAAAGTTTTGAATAATTATTTTTATATTTGCTAAGCTGCCTTACTCTTAGTGGCTTCTTTTGTTTCAGTTTTCACAGGCTACTCTCTATTTTCCGTTTTATATTAAAATCAAAATTTTCCATTCTCACCCTTAGTGTCCACCAAAAGGCAAGCCTGTTATTATTCGAGTTGAAGTCATGTTATTTTTATGGTATTGTGTAGGGAAAGCGGCTATGTCAGAGATGTGTGTAAGATGATGCGCTTTTAGAAAATTCTTAGTAACCTTTCCTGTGGTTGGCTCTCAGTGGAAACTCTTCAGTAACCTTTTCTGCCATTGGTTTTCAGTGCTTCTTTTATTTGAAAGGACAAGACATTTTAGCTTGCTGTTGCATTGCTAGAAGTCTTTCCATATCTTTTTCTAGGAGCTTGTTATCTATTTGTGACAACTTGATTTCTAGATGTTATTGTTTTTGCTCATCTGATAGCATTGTTTTGCTTGCTAGAATTTTCAAGTTGATTCTTAAGTTTTCCCAGCTGTGGAATTATGTCATTCTTACACAATGGGAGCCCTCGCCGCCTTTGTAAAAGCTGCCACTCTGGTTGTACTAACTCTTAACTTATTGTGAAGTTAATCTTGATTGAGGCTTGATTGGATGAAGAAACATTTCAGTTTCTTAAACACCTGGGAAGGCTTTTCAGGCATCATTCGCTCTGAGAACTCTGATGTCACAACTGGATTAATCCGTAATGGACTTGTACTATGATGCCGTTATTTGGAGGGAGGGGACGAAACACAGGAAGGTTGGAGGAAGCAGGTCCCTGGGGTATGTGTCTGGGATGCTGTGTCAGCCCTCGGCTCCTCTCCATGCCCTGTGTCCCTGCTTCTAAGCCCTGATACCGTTATTTAGATGTAACAGAGGGTCTCTCACCCTTATGACTCAGGACAAGATGTGTTTGTTGCTCGGGTCCTGTGTTTATCCCCAGGTGACCTTTCCCTCTGCTTCCTGCCTTTATCTTCAGAGACCATGTTGAAGGAGCAGCTCCACCTGAGCTGTGTCTTCCGTCAACCCAGTAATTAGTTAGTATTTTTTAATGATTCCAGTCAGCCTAGGGAATCATAGAACAGCAAACCTTAACTGGGAAATTTTTATACTTATTGGTAGAGAAGTAATCAGACTTACCCCCAAACTTGTAGTCTGACATTTGCAAGAGGCACCGGTGGAAATCCAAAGAGGGTTGAAGCGTGGAGCTCCCGAAAAGGACCTGACTCTGGTGCCTCCAAGGGTCAGATAAACTTCTACAATCAAAAGAAGAAAGGTAACAGAAAGAATTAAGATGCAAATTCTTTCCAAGTGCCATCTGCCAGCACCAGAATGTATTGGCTGACTCAGCACTTTATAACAATGTTTAATTTTGTGCTGTCCCTCTCTTTCTTTAACTTCCTGCACACAGCAATGGCTACCATCCCACTGTGAAAGACCGTTCCAAAGCAATATATAAAATTTAGTGCTGGGTTGAGTAGGGGAGGCAAATACTCTGCTGGGGTACAGAGGACAAGGAATTCAGTGTGGCTCGGGCCAGGCTTTGTGAAGGAGAGGGCTTGAACTGTAAAACCAAACACCGTAGAAGGTTCCTAAAATACATACATATATGAAGGTGATTTAAATGACATGATCAAAGAATGGAAGGGACAGAGTCCAATCTGAACCATCTCTTGTTCCCAAATGAAGCTTCCAGTACTAGGAACTGGTCATATGTAATGACTTAGCTACAGACGTCCCATGGGAAACCCCAAACAACCCAGGTGTTTCCAAGGCCATAGGTTGCTCTCCCCAAACGGACTGTTGCTGAAGAGAACACTTATACCATTCACTGAATATAAAGAAGGTGCTGGTACCTACCTAGAACCTTCACCGCTACGGGGTAGTGTTCTTGGTACCATAAAGTACTAGTAACACTACAAAAGGAGAAAAGTAAGCACCAACCCAGCTCCAAATCCTTGGATCTACAGTGGTTTCCTGCCTACAAGATAAGCTAGTGTATTAGTGGCATAAAGCTTATGAGAGTAACCAACAAATTCTGATTTAACTAGGGTCACTCCACAAGATGGAGCATGTACCTGACTGTGCTTGTCTGACCAAGAACCTGAAACTAGATAACCCAGGGTAGAACCAAATATTAAGAGAACATAACGATAGCATGATTCCTGATGATATTCTGCTATACTCATAGACGGCGTCTTGCTCAGTCATCAACAGAGAAGCTTCCTTCCACAGCAGATGGTAACAAATACAGAGACCAGGCAGTGTGCAAAGCATGAGAGCCCTTGGAACATTCAACCCTACATGGGAATATCTCCATCGAACCCCTCCCTTTACTGCTCAGGGAACCCAGAGGAGGTGGAGGACACCAGGACACAGGTTTCTACACACAGCAGGACTGATATACACACAAACCCATGGAGACGAGCAGCATGCACAGGGCCTGCACAGGCGGGGCCCCAGGGCTGAAGAAGGAGTAGACACATAGCCTCATCTCTTATCCAGAAGCTTCCTCCAAGTGATAACCACTTGGAGATGAAAATGTAGTTATCTTCGAGGGAGTCGCAATGGGAAAAGAAACTATTCTAATTGTAGGCTGCATCCCCAGCAATAGATGGCCAGTAGAAGTTCCTTGTCATAATGTCATGTTGGGGCTTCTCCTTCCTTCCTTCCCTCCCTCCCTCCCTCCCTCCCTCCCTCCCTCCCTCCCTCCCTCCCCCCTCCCCTCCCTCCCCCCTCCCTCCCCCCTCCCCCTCCCTCCCCCCTCCCTCCCTCCCTCCCTCCCCCGTACCCCCCTCCCTCCCCCTCCCTCCCCCCTACCCCCTCCCTCCCCCTCCCTCCTTCCCTCCCTCCCCCTCCCTCCCTCCCCCCTACCCCCCTCCCTCCCCCTCCCTCCCCCCTACCCCCTCCCTCCCCCTCCCTCCTTCCCTCCCTCCCCCTCCCTCCCTCCCCCCTCCCCTCCCTCCCCCCCTCCCTCCCCCCTCCCTCCCTCCCCCTCCCTCCCTCCCTCCCTCCCCCCTCCCCTCCCTCCCCCCCTCCCCTCCCTCCCCCCTCCCTCCCCCCTCCCTCCCTCCCCCTCCCTCCCTCCCTCCCTCCCCCCTCCCTCCCTCCCTCCCCCCCTCCCTCCCCCTCCCTCCCTCTGGTGCCATCCAGAGCTGGTGGTCCTGGATTCTATAAGGAATCTGGCTGAGCAAGCCATGGGGAGCAAGCCAGTAAGCAGCATCCCTCCATGGCCTCTGCATCAACTCCTGCCTACCAGTTCCTGCCCTGTTTGAGTTCCTGTCCTGACTTCCTTTGTTGAGGAACAGGAATGTGGAAGTGTGCCCCAGATAAACCCTTTCCTCCCCAAATTGCTTTGGTCACCACGTCTCATCACAGCAACGGTGACCCTGACTAGGACACCTGGCCAAGGGGATCAGGCACACTGGGAAAAGGAGCCAGCTTGGGTTGCGCTGCTCCTTCAGATGGAAGCAGGGCAATTAAAACTAAAAGAGACAAACACTCAAGTTATTTGCATTAATTCTTTATCAACCATCAAAAGTTATACTAGGTTCTAGGGATCTAGTAACAAGCAAGGCAGGCAGAAAAGGCTTCTATTTTAGAGAACTTATATTCTAACAAAAGGAAAAAGCAGAATTTGATGGCTTACCATCGCCATGTTTGTGCCTTTCAGAGAATGAAAAGAGGGATAGGGGGATGGCCCAAATGATGAATAGCCTGCTCATGAGCATGAGGGCCTGACTTCGATCCCTGGACCCTAGTTAAATGGCTGCTGTGGCAGCATACACTTGTAATCCGAATGCTGAGGGCGCAGAGGCAGGTGGATCCTTGGGGCTTCTACCACAAGGTATATGCTTGTATACCTTGCCCAAAATTAAAAAAAGAAGAAGAAAAAGGAAAGCACCTAAGACATGACACCAGAGTTTGTCCTCTGGTTACTACACACACACACACACACACACACACACACACACACACACACACACAGAGAGAGAGAGAGAGAGAGAGAGAGAGAGAGAGAGAGAGAGAGAGAGAGAGATTATAAAGAGAACTAGCAAGATGGCTCAGGGTACAGAGGCTTGCTTCACAAGCCTGATGACCTGAGTTCAACTTCCGGAACCCACATAGAGAACAGAGTCCACAAAGTTGTCCTTTGACTCCACACACGCGATGGTGGGCATCATCTGCACACAGGGTGATGGGTGTCATCCCCTATACATGCATAGTGTTAAAAGTTCTCAAAAAGAATGAAAGGCCAAATGTACAGCCACTAGGAATTGACTTAATCTATACTGCACGTTAGTCATTCCTAGGAATTGTTAAACATGTCAGTTTACATGAAGAAACATGCATGGTATGCTACGGGCAAAAACAAGAGAAATGTGGATGAACACAGCATAGAAACATTGTGTGTAAAGTAGGAAATCTATTTTCTCCTCATCCAGTGATTACCAGGTGCCATTTCTACCAGGCCGCTTTGATGTGTGGTAACAAAAGATAAACATGATCCCTGATTTTTTTTTAAAATTTTATCTTATGTGTATTAGTGTTTGACCTACATGTGTGTCTATGCAACACATATGTGCCTAGTATGTGCCAGAAATGGGCTCTGGATCCCCTGGAACTTGAGACACAGTTGCCTGTTAGCTGTCATGGCAGTGCTGGGAACTGAGCCCGGGTCCTCCGCAAGAACAGCCAGGGCTCTCAACCCCTGATTAATTTTTTCCTCACGTTTTAAAATTATTTCCTTTTGCAATGATCTTAATGTTTTTTTTTTTCTGTTGAAAAACAACTTATTAAAGTTTAAAAGAAAATCTACTCATTTGTGTGATTTAAATTTGTTTTCTGAATCATCATTGACTGTACAAATGGAATGAGGGTCACACCGCTAAAAATGGCAGTCCTGTCCTTTGTCCAGTCCAGGTCTCAAGCAAGAGAGGAGGTGGCCCCAGGACACCAGCTCCCAAAGTGGTCAGGACTGGAGTCTGTCTGGCACCAAAGCAAGTGGACTCCTGCTGCTGAGATCTTGTATCTTGGTCTGTTTATCGCGTTCCAAAGGGGTGGATCATTTTAGCCCGGTGTCGGTTTACACTTGCTGTACGCTACTGGGCGCTTTTTATATTCCTGCTGAAGCTGCCTCTCCCGGAAATCTCTGTCATTCCATGAGCTCTGCTCCCTGCCTTTGCTCACAGCTGATCTCCGTGGTTTGACAAACAATGTCTTCTGGTTACATTCAAAGCAAGTTTGGGGGTGAGTTCCTGGCCAGGGCTTTGCCTCTCCGTTTCCCACAGATGAGTTGAAAGGGGAGGAGCTTACACAAAAGCCCTGGTGTTGTTTTCCCATCTCAGGGCTTCTGATCACGTGATCAGTCTTTGCTCTACTGTAGTGATTATACTCCCCTGGCTTTTAAGGGCTGGATCTTTTTGTGTGTGCTGAAGAATGAACAAGCAGGCGAAATCCAGCAATTTCTATTTTTTTTGAAAAAACATTCTGTTTCTTATAAATTAAAATATAAAAATAAATATATACCGATTCAAAAACCAAAACAACAGCAACAAACTGACCTGCATATAATCCCTTTCCCAGGGAACACTCTGGTATCATTTTCTTCTTTGTCTTTTTGGCTCATACGATTGTCTCAGCTTTTCTTTTAACATTTACATAGCCTGTTTATGAATCTCAAACTGCCTGCGCCAATCCTGTAAAGCTACGAAGAACAAATACTATTGGAATTACTTTACTTTTCCTAACACCATGTAATATCGGGATGTCAGTTTCAGGATAGCCCCTGCTGGAGGAAACTGCCGAGCAAGGGGCCAATATTATTGTCAATGGATGAACCCCAAGAGGCATTTTAGTACAGGGACCTCCTGGGGTCATTGATGGTTTTGACATTTGTAGTGACCTGTGGGAGGAAGAAGAAAAAGGGGTCCCTCTAGACCAAGTCACTCTACGCGGTCTTTTCCATCAGCCTGGGAAGGAAATGGCTCTTGGCCTTCGTGTGGTCATCACAGACAGCCTGGGAAGGAGATGGCTCTTGACCTTCGTGTGCTCATCACAGAAGAACACCACTTTGGCACAGTGTAAGCCGACAGACCAGCGGCATGCATGCACACAGAGTCCTCTTTTTACCAGCAAAACCTAGGTCTTCTATGGGACTTTCTGTTGCGATCGCTGCTCTCTCCTGTGGTCCAGTCCTCTTCAGACCAGATCTCCCTACTCCTCAGCTCTCTCTCAGACTTTGCCTCTGCCTTCCAGGCAGTCTGAGTTATGTCCACAAAGATGCCACGCAATTCCGAAGAAGTGGTCTTCTCTGGGGGGTCTTCTAGATCTTCGCTTGTTGCGCGCTCTGTGCAGAGATTATTTCAGTGCTCTCCCCTTACGTGACTGTTGATGGCCCCGTGTGTCTGATTCCTCTACCGGTCCTCTCAACGTTCACAGCGCCTAAGGGCGTGCCTGTTTGTAGTGGCCAGCCTGTTTTAAGCAGCTCCCTCCACTTTAAAGTTCAGCTGTGCTCTCTTCCAAATGAAAATCCACTGCAGTGCCCTACCTTGCTTTAGACTGAGGTCAGCTCTAACTCACAGAGAAACAACGTAAGCCGTTTTGTCTGGTGCGTCTCTCGGCTGTGCCTTCCTTCCTCTCGTTCCCAGCATCTCCTGCTCTGCTGCCCCCTTCCTTTGGTGTCTTTCATTTTATTTCGTACGTTTCTTCTCTGTCTGCACATCTGAATCTCCACTAGAGTTTCACAGGCAGGCTTCTGTCTACAGCACACGGCTTAGGGCACGTGGGGCAGAGTTCATCAATCTTGGATGAAATATTGAGTACACCCAGGTTCAGATGCTGTCTATGCTAGCTCAGGGCTCGTTTATCGATCCTGCCATTTCTTTTGTATGTATTCTGAAGCCCCGCCCTTGTTCAAAAGGAACAGAATTCTCTGCGTATAATCAGGGAGAGGAAGGTTCTTCACTAAGTTTATTATAGTCAATCTAAATAAGCAATGAATGAGTTTTAAAATGGCTTTTTAGGGAAAACATGATCTAGACATATTAAAGGTGAATTGAAGTTGAATTAGTTTCTTAGCTTGTAACCGATTTCAAAAGCAAAATACAATGCCCTTGGAGAACTTGAAGCACTGTTACAGGATTATTTGAATAGACCCTTCATCCTCCATTTTGGCAGGTCGTTGGGTATTAATAATGGATGGCCACTGTGCTTGGCGGTCAGATATGTTATTCTTATCCATTTTTATTTCCCAAAGGAGCCTCTGGAAAAGGGCAGAGAGGGTAGATTTAAAACCACATTATTGGAATTCAATACCTTTCATCTTGTTTCGTATGTCTAGAGCTTGCCGAAGAACAGTACTAATATGGAGAGTCAGCCAAGCATGGGGCAGGCAAAATCCCACAACGGATTTTCCTAAGTAAGACATAGGCTGGATCCCATGTTTTAATTTAGGCTTTCAGTGATCAACCCTAAAATCCCCAGAAAATGTCGGAATGTATGTTTATGTAATTGATTGTTTTGCTTTTGTGTGGATGAAGGAGTCGATAAAAAATCCACCAAGGCAGATTATTTAGGCCAGTGAAAATAAATAAGAAATTATATAAGTCAACTATAAAAATGTAAATGTATTAATCATAAGAAATTATGATGAACTGAAATTCCAGTCACATAAAGTGAACCTCTGAGTGCTCAAATGCCTTTGTTCTTCCCGTGATTTCACAAAAGCCAGGGAGGGATGAGTTCAAATCCCAGTGTTATCACCACTCATCTGCCAAGTCTTGGAACCCACCCTCAGAAAGGTAGCTCATCTTCGATGTTTTATGTGAAAACGCAACAGAAGCTTGGTTGTCTCTTCGGCCACACTCCGAGGGATGAGTAGTGTTTCGGTTCTCACTGCTATGTCGTGTCGGGGTGAATACATCTTTTCCATACCGTCTTTCAGACTGCTGTCCTTCAAGCAAAAAGGGAGCAAACACACACAGTAAAGTCTTCAGAACCAGTTTTGGTGATGTGTTGTTTATGTTGGAAGCAGACGAGGAGTCCCTGGTTACCTAGGGGTCCTAAGTGATGGGGGCCAGGTGACCGGAAGTGAGTCAGTAATATCTTTCCTCATGGAGAGAATACTTCAGATCCGCTGTGGGTCCTCAGCCTCCTTGGCATGCCCCATGTATTACTAGGTGTCTTCCCTGCTTGCATTCCCTAACTGTCTATCATTTGTATGGCTCTAACTTTACTTCTTTGTTGTTAAACTTCCCTCCCCTCCCTATCCTTCCACCCCTTCTCTCTTTCTCTTCCTTCTCCTACAGATTGACAGTACAGCAGAAACCGTTTGTATGCTGCCACCTAGAGAAAGCATTAGGAATAGCTTTAATGCCGTGTCCAGCATTTTCTCTATGAGCATGCTGAAACAACCTTTCGTAGAACTCTTGCATGTAACTTACCTTTTTCTCAGTTAAACTATATCATGACCACCTGATGCTTTTTGATGTACTTTGGTGCTTTGTCTATATTTAGGGTCCATATCAGTGGTCCTCAACCCATGGGTCACAACCCGTTTTACAAATGTGACTTAAGACCACTGGAAAACACAGATACTTACATTACAATTTATGACATTAACAAAATTATAGTTATGGAGTAGTAACAAAAATGATTTTATGGTTGGAGGGTCACCACATCATGACTGTATTAAAGGGTCACAGCATCAAGAAAGTTAAGGAATGCTAGTCTGTTTTTATGTTTTTGCTTTTTGTTTCCCATCCAGTGACAATTGCATGAGGTTCAGTACACCTCTCTTTTGGTCCTTGGAGTAGCTCATTTTTTTCTTATATTGCTATACACTCTGATACTGCCTAAATTGATATGCACAAGTACAATATCCTAGGAATGAATTATTAGGTCCTTAGAGATGATGGGAATTTTCTGGGAGGCTGAGACTTATTTTCCAGCCATTCCCACCGGAAAGGGTGACTGGCATTGGCTGTAGAGTCGGAACTGACTGGTATCTCCCCTACAAGCTCCTAACCACGGCCTCTAAAATTAGCTTCTCATAGCTCTCTGGTCCTTCAAGGGTTCACTTCCTGTCCTAGGCTCACAAGAAAAATCTCTTAAAATCCCATGTCTATTCTATCAGTTCCCAGAGGCATGTCGTGGGCGTATAGAAGTCAATAGCACAGCTAGTTGCTATGGTTGTCTGTGTGTGTGGAGGAGGAAGACACAGAAACATATCCTCAGAAGCTGTGCCATGGTCTTAGTGGTCGAACTATATAAAGTACATCTAAAACGAGGTTGACCTGCCCAAGGTTACAACATGAGTCAGCAACGAAGTCCCAAACAGAATTTTCACCTTTTCCAATGTTTTCTTAGCGAGACATATTTGTGAATAAGTCCAGAGATAGCATTTATAAATGAAACAATAGGACTCTTCATAATTAGAAACACCCCTAAGAGCCTTTCAAGAGAGTTAGAAAATTTCCAAGTCAAATAAAACAAATATAAATAATAGGTATTGATAGTTCCCCTGCCCACAAGGGGGACTCTTAAATGATTACAATGAGGGTGAGCGATATAGTCAGTTAGGCACAACCTCAAAATAATATGTGTATTTGTGTTTCTAGTGGGGAGAACTGGAGGGTGGAGGAGTAATGGTTTGAAACCACCATGCTAGTCAAAGAAAAGCAACCGAAATGGAACACTAACCCTGGGAGGTATATTGCGGTTTTGTCCCTTATTCTGAATGAACTGTAGAGCCTTCCCATCCAACTGTTACCCAGAGCCCAGGGCAGAGACCTGCGTGAGTCAGAGAGGACCATTTCAGTGCCCTCAAACCTGCACGTCAGAGTTTCCCTCTCCCAGTCCAGGAGTTGGTCTATTGTCATAAAACAGCAGTTACTTTATGAGTTTTCAAAGATACACAAAAGAGTGTGTAATTCAAACTCACGCTATTGTAGGAAGAACATACGAAATAACAAAGCATTAGAACTTGAGAGATCCCCGAGCTTCCACTATCTTTATAGATTCAGTCACGAGGCTTAGCCGTCTATGGGGACACAGACTAAGAGTACATATGGAGGGCTGGAAATAAGTCTTTCTGAACTCATCCTAAGACAGAGTGATCTAGAGAGATCTTGTCATTCATCTCCTCTTTCCCATCTTCAAATTGTCTTTTTTTTCAAATTAACACATAAATCAATCATTTCCTTCTTTTCCTTTCCTCCCTCCAGATACCTCCATTCCCATGCCTTGCTCACTCTCAAAATCTCCTAGCCTCTTTTTCTTCAGTTGTCACACACACACACACGCACGCACACACACATGCACACACACACACATGCACACACACACACACACACACACGATGCCTGGGTACATAAATACGGCCTGTTCAGTTCCTTTGGTGTAACTTGTTTGTATATGAGTTCATGTATTAATTTAATGTGAGTTGTTTGAATACAAACTCATGATATTGGGTAATCAGTTAGAGGGCTCATCAGCTGGAGAAGACTATTGTTTCTGCTCTTAACATTCTTTGGTTCCCTACAAGTCTTTGCCTAGGGATGGGTCCCCATAAAATTCTTCTCCCCTGTTAGCATGGCTATTGCTGTGCTTCCCAGGTCTTGTTTAGGCATCCACACTCTTGATGCATGAGTGAGATTTTCCAGTCATTTCTAGGAGACCCAACTTCACAGCAGCTTCCTGGTGCTCTGGCTCCCACGGTCTTCACAGCTCCTTTTCCACAGTGTTCACTGAGCCATAGGTGAAGGAGGCGTATTGCAGGTGGACCAGTCAGGGCTGGGTACCCTCCCATCTCTGCATTTTGACCAGGTGTGGCTTTCTCTAAAGGTCTCCTATTATAAAGGGGAGTTTCTTTGATAGGGGATGAGAGTTATACTTGTCTGTGTGTATAGGGGTAGCTACTTAGAACATGGTTAGGGATTATGCTGGTTTAGTAAGTTGGCAGCAGGAGAGTCTTTGCGAAGATTCATGATCTCGTTAGCACCTGCTGTTGGCTAGATTTCCAGTACCAGCCGTGATTTTCTTCCTATTGAGTAGACTGAAATCCATTTAGAGAGCTGTTGGCTGGTACCAAGATGAGTGTTGCCATTGTGTCCAGTAGGGTTATTGTGCCAGGTTGGTTGCTGTGGTTTATAGGCACTGCAGCTTGGCTGGACTATTGATGACTTCTCTGCCTTGGAAACTTATATATCACCTCCCAGTACTATGAAAGCTAATCTTCAGGGAGGAGGCTCTCAGGTCAGACACAGAGACGCTCCTCTGGTTTTGTGTCCAAAGTGCATGGTGTCTTCAGCAAGAGGGACTTAAATTTAGTCTCTAGGAGGCAACTAAGGGCAATAGCCACAGACTGTATTATTTTGGGAGTCACTTGAGCTCCCCTGACCCATAACTTGGAAAGAGTTTCCTCATGCCTCATGTGGCTGTTTTTGTTAGTGTATGGCTCTTGAGGAGACTTATATGCTTTGTATGTAGTTTAGGTAAATAGATAATAATGTGATCCTTTATGGCGTTTTCAGACCTGATTTTATTTTTCATTTTCTCTCTCCTTTTGTATTGACCTACATTCCCCAAATAAAGTCTACCACCCCCATTTTAAATCACTTTTTATTTCATGGTTTATAAAATCAGCACCAGTGACAACATTGCATATATATGCGCTTGGTATTGTGTGATATTAAATATAAAATAGTCACACGTAGCACTTGCTCTACAGGAGTCTACTAAAGCAGACAGAACTCAGAGAGCTAGACAGGAAGGACATACAGATCACTGGACAAACAAAGCATGTACTTGTCTCAACTCCAGCCATGTGAGCTGTTGCGGGGACTTTCACAGGATGTTCCTTGCAGAGAAGACCCATGGTAATTACTGGATAACCCTAAACTAGAAAGCAATCACAATCCGCGGCCTTATGTTGGAGAGAAAGAAAGAGAACTCAGAACTAGAGTTCCAAGTCTTTGGCACGTCGTTGATCGCTTCTCTCGCTATGTTTTGTCCTTTTGCTTATACTGTGATGGTCAGTAGTAGGCAAAAGTAGCTACTGTGGGAGCTGCACAGGGCACGCCTTCTAAGACCAAATGACCTTTCCTTTCCTAAGTAGTTGTTGATCATGTGGTTCTTGTTACATTTTCATTATGAGTACATTTTGCTTTAAGGTGGATATTGAAGACAGTAAAGAAACTTATGAAACCTCAAACTCTTATTAAACTACGTAAACTGTGATACTACAGTATAAGTTATTTAATCTCAAAGCCCTGATAAGATTGCCCGATGACACACTGCTCAGCATACATCTCTGTGGTTGAGTGATACATGTAAAAACAAACAAAAAAAAATAGAGAAGTTGTGTTAGAAAAGCCTTCAGACCTCATATTGTCCTAGAAATGATCACAGCACTCTCAGTATTGGGCAAATGAAATTCTCACCAATTGTTGTCTGGAGAATAAATACGAAGAATGCAGATCCTTGTCTGGGTCCATCTGTGTGAAGCTGGAAGTGGACTTGCTCTCCCGATGCCTTGAGTCTTTGTTTACATGGCTGTAGCAGCAGGCTCCCATGGGTCTGCTGCAGCTTCAGTCGGTGGAGACACACGGCCCATCTCTGGCCCCATGCTTTACCGTGTGTGGTACAGAGAACACCAGTGTCATGGCTGCCAGTGGTCCAGAAAATGTACGGCTGCCCTTTCAGCACCTCTCCTCATTAAAAATGAGAGCAAATTTAATGGCAGTTTCATTTATTGGCCCAAAGCTTATCAGTGACGATGTACCTCAGAGAGTAAATAAACTCATGCCTATTTTTGAGGGTGCTTTCTCTGAATTTTGAAGTATCATATTTTCTTCAGCTGAATTACATTCTGCAAACATGCTTTGGAACTTGTTCATATGTGTGGCTGGGTCCTGCTGGTGTGCCCTTACAGACACAAAGACAAGCAGGGCGTGTCTCCTGCCTTGGGGAAGATGGACTGGTCATGGAGCTGGATGAGTTAGAGCTATAATTATAACAGCAGAATCATTCCCAGGGGTGGTCCATTGCAGTCATCCTGTTCACACAAGTTTACCCGTAAAGAAAGGATACCCATCGTATGCAAATTTCCACAGTGCGAATCGTAACTGCCTTTCCCCACCCTTCCTATTGCTATACGTTAGAGCTGTTCTCAGTGACAAAGAGCAAAGTAGACACTAGAAAAATGTGTCTGCTGGAGGAAAAAGGAAGTGATTTAGTTCATGGTTTGGAAAGACTTTATTTATTTTTTTTAGAGACAGCTGCACCTCTAAGATCACAGGCTGTCCGGAAGATTGAGCGAAGTGAGAAGCAGTGAGCAACAAAATGTAGCGTGGCCGTGTCTTTGGTCCTGTAGTGATTCTGAGTGTCACGCGGACTGCAGTGTGTGGGTGACTTAAACAAGACAGTGGAGAGTGTCACTTTTCCCGAGCACAGCTGTTTCTGAGAGAAAGCACCTTACACATCAAGAAGTGTGAAGATACACTGTCCATAGCATTTCTTCATTTTAGAGGTGACCCTGTTTTTTTCGACACTCTCCAGAAAATCGTGTACGAGCTCTGTAAAACTGCTCTGTAAAACGAGCTACATAAAACTGCTGCTGATACTCACAGAGTCATGGCCTTCTATGCTTTTACTTTTTGCAAGATGTGTGAACCGAAACAAATTTCTATGTTCATTTTACTGAGATGATGAACGTTTACTGTTTTTAACTGGTCAGATAGAATTCACTTTCTTAGTTCATAGTCCTGACATTTTTGATAATAATTATGGGTTGAAATGGGGACAATTTGAACATCTTTTTTAAAATGTTGTTATTCAAAGGATATTTTTAAACTATCCTCAGTTTGCTATTTTTAGAGTCATCTGTTAATCTAATCATTTGAGGGAACTCAAATGGACAACAACATTTCTCAGAAGGGAAGGTATAAATGAATGAAATTCACGTAGAATCATGGAGATTTTAGACAAAGAAAGCAACTGGTAATATTGAAAACTAAACCTGAATTGTTTTATCTACTAGAATTAATTTTTTAATTGTCATTCTGTTAAAGCAAGACTCATAATATTTTCAGTCACAAAGTAATTGGTAGCTACTAAGTGTAAAGAGAACCATGGGTTCTACTCCCTGGTTAAGAAGAAGAACATTTGTGGACAGAAGTAAATCTTCTGGGTGAAGTTAGCTGCATTTTGTTGGTGATAAAACCATCTAGCTTTCTATGAAATAGTGTCCCGTTGTCAAATAATATCATAGGAAGTTAGGTATAGTAACTTCAATTTATCCCTGCATACAAGACAGTGGTGCAAGGTGACATCAAGGAAATGTCTAAAGGTTAGCAAAGTTTGTCTTGATCACTTCGACGAGGTCTTTCTTTTCTGCCTTTCTTCTGCTTTTACAATCCCAAGGTCCTCTCTGTTCCTAGACATGGCTAACAAGGGCTAGAGCTGCACTAAGGGCTCTGTCTGAAGCCGAAGTCGTGAGCCTGAGTGCATTGGTAGATCTTGCACTCCCATCATTCCAGGTGACCAGTAATTCCCAGGTCCCATCACTCCTGGTTACCAGTAATTCTAAGGTCCCATCATTCCAGGTTACCGTTCATTCCAAGGTCTCATCATTCCAGGTGACCATTCATTCCAAGGTCTTATCCTTCCAGGTGACCATTCATTCCAAGGTCTCATCATTCCTTGTCACTATTCATCCCAAGGTCCCTTCATTCCAGGTGAGAAATTCTTGGAAACAGAGGAGTCTGGAAGTCAGATAATAAAGGTCTACATCAGAAAAAAGGCTAAAACCAGCAGGAACCTGAGTAAGAATCAGATGCATGCAAGAGACATGGGGTAATTTCAGAGTAAGGCTGTGAAGGATTAGCCTTCCCTATCGAAGGATGTCTACAGTACTTTATGTCTCTTTCACAGATGATGGAATGGGATCTATGTCCGGTCTGTTACTTACACTTTCTTTAGCATCTTTGCCCATATTCTGACCCTCTTGACTCAGATTCCTGCCCACCAGTAGTCTTTGCTCTATCAAAATAGAAAATGACTTGAAATTAAACACTACCTCTTGGATTATTATAATTCCCTATGAATTTTAGCTATGATATCAGCTTAATCAATTATCTTCATGCTAAGTGCTTAAAAATTCTACATGTAGGATGAAATAATGTGTTTCCCATTAATATTCTCAGTGGCAGATAAAATATTATATGCATATGTTCTTAAGATGTATGGTTGGATGGATAGATAGATAAAAAATCTGACCATGAAGGGAATGTTTATCTTCCTAAAAAAGGATTTTCTTATTTATTACTTAGTTTGCTCTGGGTAGCAGATGTGTATCTACCAAGACCAGTTTCCAGCTGCCATGTGCTCAAGACACAGGTGCGATGGAGTCTCGACAAGAATAATTTCCTACATGGATGGGTTAGGTTGGTCCAGCCCCACCCTCTGCTTCCTGATCTACAGGGCCTAACCAGTCAGATCTCCTGGAACTTTGAAATTTCAAGCAATTCCTGCTGAGAAGCCACCAATTATTTTTTTAAAGTCTCTAATCCCTAGATTGGATTGCATTAAGTTAGCAGGTTCTCCACAATCTTCAGATAATACAAAAATCTTCCTTCATATAAATGTCCATGGAACTGGCAATTGTTAAGAAGCTAAATATTAGATCTCTGAACTAATTTTTCTATAAATAGTTGTTTAATATTTATGTACAGTGACAGATGAAAGTAAATTTTTCCATCATTAGAAAGCAAATCATACAGAATTACTTAGTTATTTTTCTCTCATCAAATCTTTCATCAGGTGTTCAAAACAAAGTCCATGTTTTGGAAGTAGGTACACACTCACATATATGCACATGCAAGCTCAGTATACATGTGCATATATGCACACACACACATACACACACACACACACACACACAGAGAGAGAGAGAGAGAGAGAGAGAGAGAGAGAGAGAGAGAGAGAGAGAGAGAGAGAGAGCGCTTTTTATTCTACAGTCTGTGTGTTCATATGGTTTTGGCCAGGCCAAGCAATTGGTAACAGAGTAGAAGGCATGAAACAATTTATAGATTCCAGGAAGTTGCATCACGCCATGCATTATTTAGTTTTAGAATTTTAATAAGGATTGTACATTGCCAGAATATTCATCAGAGGAAGGCCTATCAGTCCATCATAGTCTATCAGTTCCTTTGGGAACTGTACCAATGTCCTCCTCTTCTGGATATGCAGGAAGATGACTGACTGGCATCAGTGAACCCTTGGTGCCCTTCAAGGGTAGTTTCTGCTGGATGTTGCCTGGGAATCTTGACCCGTCACCCGATTGCCTACATTCCTACACTCACCATGAAGGAGTCAAATCATGTGTCAGAGGAATGGGTGGCATGGGTTTTGGCATGTGGTGCCATAGTTATATATAACCTATTGTGCTGGGTGCTGGAGGTGGGTGAGAAATTCCTTTTAGTCTATTCTGAGCAAGCCACATTAGGATTATTTAAGCTATTACTGAATGAGTCTGGAAGATGTTTTTCCTGCTCTATACTATTGTCAAATAATCAAGCACATTGAGAAAGCCAGGAAACGATTCCCTGACCAGCACATCGGAAGGGGAGCTAGTGGTTTGAAAACCCCTTATGCTGGAAGAAGTGTGGGGTACAGTTTTCCAGAAGTGGGTTGTGAGTTATGAGGAGGTCTGATATGCTAGCTGTCGTCAGTGCTTTCACGAAGGGAGAAGAGTTGCAGACTCCAGGTGCCGCCTCTTTTCTGGCCTCATTTGAACTTGGCCCGATCTGTCATGAGTGTGTCCTGGTGTGTCATGGGTGCAGCGCATCAAAAGCCAGCGAGACATGTTTGTGTGCTTCCATATGTTGGAATTCACCGAACAGTAGTAAACTGGCTGAAATCTGCCAAGTGGTCCCCTTTTCTTTGATAGCTGGCCATTGACAAGCCCAGGCTCTTTGTATCACAGTCTTAATGATAAATACTCACTTTTCGGTCACACGTTCAACATGACATAGTAATTATATCTACATGTAGGTTACAGAGAGAAATGATGGCAGAGCTCAGGAAGGAGGCAGAGCTGACAGAGAGATGTCACTGTGCAGGCAGGAATGGAGGTGTTAGATGACAGCACAGAGGCAAGCCAGACGGTGGTTTGAGGATTGAGTTAGACCCCAAAGGCGAGGTCCAGGAGGCCAGCCCGTGAAATGAACAAACGGGGGGCTGACAGTGGCAATTTGAATTGGCTATCAGCAGTAGGGACTGAGCTAAACTGAAGCCCCAGGCATACAGGAGATCTCTACCTGTTGGTCCCGTCATGCACACACAGTGAGTAGTCAGATAGTCAGATGGCAGGTTGGTGGAGATTATAGCAGTATCCTTTTCTTTAGGGGGGGGGTCCATGGAAGGATGCTGCACCTTTCCTTAGTCTCTTTTTCTCTGATATGATTATAATGCACCCATGTATTCTTCTGGTCCCTGTATAGTTTGGTAGGTTTATATTATAGCGGGTATCTTCTTGCCTTAGGGTTTGGTCTGTGCTTTGTGGGATATGCTGAACGGGGGTAGTGTGTTTGTGCCCAAGGTGCAGAGTCATCTTGCATTTTTCACTCAAAATGGAGCCAAATGTTGATGGCAGGTTAGAGTTACCTAGGGCAAAACACAGTCTGAAAACACTGTTTTATGTTTTATGGAGCAACAGAGAACAGCACAGCCTGATATCAACATGATGGATGTGCTTTATGTGGTTATAATGATGTTATAATGAGACCAAAGTCCTCTGGTGTGTCGACATCCTGCCTGGTCTAGCTGACTTGGTGTGTCTCGCAGCAGGTAATATAACCGGGTGGTGGGCACTGGGAAGCATGTGCCCGTTGGCATCGATGTAACTTTGCATGTATAAGAGGCCATACTTGACAGGACAAGGGGCTGTCAGTAATTTTGTTGTCTAGGCTGGCAACGAAGTCATTTTTTTTTTCTAGATATTTGAAGCATTCTGCATCCGTCGGCTCAAAGAGACAGAGCGAGGTTAATAAACAAACATCAGGAGTGTGAGAAGTTGGGAAGACTGTCAGGAGAGTCGCTGGAAAGTTAGGCACAGATGCTGTGCTGGGTGGGGCGGGGGGGGGGACTGGGGCCTAGGAGATTCTGTCTGAAGTGGGAATAACCGAGCTGGAAAAAGAGGAGCTGGTGGTACGCGAGTCCTACTGACAGTTACCCAGACGGAGTGATGACAGGGTCCAGAGCAGGGCTCTGGCAGAGAGATGCGTTGGTGGAGCAGGGCTGGAGGCCTGGAGGTTCCAGAATGGAAGGGGTCTGAGGCTCATCAGGGTGAATATGAATATTGCTTAAGATGGAGGTATGGTTGGTATGGAGGGGGAAAATGAGAACCAGATGTGTCTGTCAGTGTAATGTCGTTAAGTTCTTTGAAAGAATCCAACTGAAATCCATACCCATGAAATCAGAAGACAACCGTCCTAGCGTAGAAAGATTGTTTTGACATTGGAAGCAGGGCTCAGAACTCAAATGCTTCTCTGAAAATTCTGCCTTAACTAACATCCCCCAGTTTAAACACCAGCGATAGAACAAGACTGACAGACTTCTACTTGTATGCCACGTAGTTATTATTTTCATTCTTAGTAATCTCTTACATGGACCAACACATGATCCTTCATGGGCCTCACTTCCTGGATCTGTCCTTTTACAGCAAAGGACACTGGGAAACTTGTGAATCAGCTGCCACATCGGATGTGAAATCTGCCCATGTGGTACTGTACAAAGGTGATTGAAACGTGGAGTTAGTGATGTTTTTGTTTAAGATTTTGGCTCTTAATTTTTTTTTTAATTTTTGCATCTCAAAAGTAGTTTCACCTGCCAAATAAGGGTTGGAAATTTACATTTTTCTCTGGGACTTTCGGCATTAAGTCATGGTGTGCTTTGGA
The DNA here is from genome assembly GCF_037038515.1 of Microtus pennsylvanicus. Taxonomy (NCBI): domain Eukaryota; kingdom Metazoa; phylum Chordata; class Mammalia; order Rodentia; family Cricetidae; genus Microtus; species Microtus pennsylvanicus. Next base: position 58,160,133 of record NC_134592.1, on the reverse strand, counting down.
GAGTAGCCATGGCCCATTACGCTGAAAATTTGATAGCTAATTTAGAGTGGCCTGGGACTCTTAGGAAATACATTCTAGCCTTTCTCTATTCCTAGACATCGGGCTGACATATCTATTCCAAAAGGCTGTGTGCTCAGTACAGCTGACCAGCATCAGATAGAGCAGCTTCTGCTCTGTCTCTAGACCCCAAAAGATTAATAAGAGGACAGAGAATGTCAGAAAGAACTCCCAGCTGAACCTTCAGCTTGAATACCCAAAGGAACAGTGTAAAAACCCAACCTTCCCGCACATGTAGAAGGGTCAGTATAGGCGAATACACCTGCAACTGTGTAATAGAATGTGAACAAAGGCAGCCGGACACCTAGAACATTCGGTGGCAGGCCTTTGTGTTTGGTGAGTGACCTTTTGTGCCATCCTCCCCAGGAGAAGATTACGCGGCCCTCACGCACTTGCTTTTCTTTGCTGCAGGACATTTGTGAAGATATTTCCGACCATGTCGAGCAGATCCACGCGCTCCTTGAGACGGAGTTTTCCCTGAAGCTGCTGTCCTATTCCGTCAATGTCATTGTAGACATCCACGCAGTCCAGCTGCTCTGGCACCAGCTCCGAGTATCCGTGCTGGTCCTCCGGGAGCGCATCCTGCAAGGGCTGCAGGACGCCAATGGCAACTACACCAGGCAGACCGACATTCTGCAAGCGTTCTCCGAAGAGACAAAGGAGGTAAGCGGCCTTGGGCAGCAAGTAATGCTTTGTCGGGTGTTTCCCTTTGAAAACATTTTCAGTTTAGAGACGCGAGAAGGGAGTTTTTGTAGATAGGCGAGCAGGTCTTTGGCTAGGGTCTGGGTGGACTGAGTAGAAACAATGGTACCGGTAGTATAAAGGGGGCTTTTGACATACAACATAGTTTGTGTAGATGTTGTCCGTAGAGGTGTTAGCACTTTCTGACTTCCCACCTCCTCTTCAATTATTTCATAGATATTTAACACTTACTATGTTCATATGCTAGATACTAGAATATGATCCAAGTAGCATTTCTAGGGGCTGGAAGGATGGCTCAGCAGTTAAGAGCACCGACTGCTATTCAAGAGGAAGGTTCAATCTCCAACCCTCCCATGGCAACTCACAACTCTCTGTAACTCCATTTCCTGGTGACCTGACACCCTCTTCTGGTCCCAGTGGGTACCAGATGTGCATACAGACATACACTTATGTGAAACACTCATATACATAAAATACATGCCCCCAAATAAACCATTTCTGTTTGTGAGGAGATTTGAATCTAGTAGGGGATGGAGAGAATTGAGCAGATGCTGAGGCCAAACAGTGATAAGTCTAGAAGATGCAGTAGGATATCAGAGAAAGAAGCACCTGATTGGCAAACGAAACGTGCTTGCCCCCAAGGGGAGGCAGGATTAGATAGAAGATGTCCAAGACAGAGGGAATGGCAGGATCAAACCCAAAGCAAAAGGGATGGGACTAAGACAAAGCTGGGGACTGAAAGCAGGATTTGTGGAGAGTCCAGGAGAAAAGGCGGAGGTCAGATTATAAAAATGAACTTTTAGAGCCACATTAAGAGAATTGGATCTTAGGTAGAGGACAAAAGTATTATTTGTGGAAGGAGCCTGCATGGTTAGCTTCCTGCTGCAGAAAACCAATCTGGATCTAGCAAATCAGGCAGGGGCAAGTAGAAAGCTGTACAGTCAGGTTACTTTGTCTTCTTGTGTATTTTGTGAGTCCTTTAAACAGTTCATTGTTATTCTTGAGGCACTACTTGAGAGTGGACACGGGGTGGGAAGAAGTCAGTGGTGGGTGCTTATGCCGTACCCAAGGCCCCATGTTTAGTCTCCATTGCCAAAACAGAACAACAGTAACAACAAAATCCCCAACTATGGGCACCTGACTCAAATCCAAATGAACTCTATCATCCTCAAATACAACTGACATATATTCAAGGAGTATTTGTATAGATATAGATTCAGGTAGAGATGCAGAAACCATGGACTGATATGTGACTTTTGTCTTACAGTTCTATGGCTCTTGATACTTAGTTTAGTACTTGGCTATTACCTTATTATTTTTTTTTTTTGGAAAACATTCTTCAAGTTTATAAGGCTCATGTAAGATTAAGGCTCTTCTTACCAAGTGATGTAGGATTCACTAATTTATTAGTGTTTCGGTGGCTGCTGAATTAGCAACCCCACGAAACAAATCTGCACCTATTTTAAACATGTTGTACTCCTACTGATTTTGTTCAAACTAAATTCCAAATAAAGACGCCATTGCAGATAACCCGTGCTGGCTTTAGAAGTCTGCGGGAATCCAGATCTGCTGTGTTCTCCTCGACGTCTGCCAGCCTCCACCTGCAGTTAGAGCTCCTCGCTGTTGTGGCTGGAGCCACGAGGCAAAAGTAGGGGCTGTGCTGGCTTTCTGATGCAATGGCTTCCCAAGTCCCAGGGGCTCTCAGGTGCGACTCTCATGGCTGTGGGAGACTCCAGGCTCCAGCTGACCGTCTTTCCTGGAAACCGACCACCTGTGAACATATGTGCAGATGGAAATCAGGGATGAGGGGTACTTGTCTGCACTCGAAAGACATCATTCTTCAGATCGTCTCTGTCTACTGCTGGGAGGGACATGAAAACTGATGTAAAGAAATTAATTTTATATATTGATTTGCTAAGCATAAGTGAGTTATTCACCAGATCTTTGTTATAGGAATTTGAAGATACAGCAGTGAATTTATCTCAATTGTTTTATGGATTATAATTTGCATTTGACCTTGTAACATTCATGAAATGGAAACACACAAAATGGGGGAAAAGCAAATGAAGCTAAGTGCTAATAGCTAACATTTTCCTGACGACGTCGTGCGATTGCCTCATGAAGTATCCATTATGATTCTTATGAGGAATACTAAAAATGTATTTCTAAATTTTATTTGAAGCAGTTTGGTGCATTTTTATATTTGAGGACAGTTTTGGAATTATTGTAGAGAGACAAGAACACATAGCGTGTAGGGTGGAGCACAGAGGCCTTTTTGCCGCTGCTTTGTGGGTGTCTACGTGGATCAGGCTCTGCCTGCTCTTACCCTTAGGAACACTTTCTAATCTCATTTGTTCATGACACCAGAGAACCAAGGGATGTTTCTATTTTTGCCAGCATTCCAGAACTGAGAAAAGGGCAGGAAATTCAGATAACAGTCTCAGAATGCATTCAGTGGTGGGAGATTCATAGGAAGAAAACAAAATTGTAAAACTATACACAATAAAGCGAAACACTGATAAACTAGAACCCATCCAAGGAAGGGGATTCATTTTTAGAATCCGTTTGAATTTCAGAGCCACACAGAAGGGGGAAGAGTGAGCTTGGAAGACAAGAAAGTGGCAAGTTCTAATTATTTGAATCTTCTTCTCTATTTGAATATTGAGTAGACCATAGATAATAAACAAAATGGCAGGTATGTGGTTAAAATCAAACAAATCAAGCAACTAAACAAATGTGTAAAAACAGCTCTTTGAAGTAAAGCTCAAACTGTACAAATTGTACAAAGGCCCTTGTTACTAGCTGGTTTCTATCGAGACAAAATACCACCAGCCTGTGAGCTGCGTAAGGACCAGTTCTCCCACCACATGACAGTCCTATCACTGTATGCAAATATCTGTAGATTAAATGAAGCAACTTAAAGCAGATAACCACTGGTATTGGTGTAGAAGGAGGGGGTATTGCATTAGATGGGTGAACTGGGAGTCAGTCATAGTGATTGTCTGATTTATAATTTCAATCTGCAGAAAATGAAAATTATTAAGAATTATTATGCGGTTGAATGATGTTGAAAGATTTTTTTTGTATATTTCCCCACCATCCATGAGAATGAAGTTTGCTTCACTTTCCCTATTATACCCACTCTTTCTCGTCCACGGTTGCTCTCTGGAACTCATCTAGAATCACAGTCCCTAGTGACAAAGATGAAAGGGCCATTGGTCTGAGGGTAAGAGTGTGGGTAGGTGGGTGGCATGTTGGTAAGAGGACTGTGATTTTGTACGACAGAGATATGGATCATTGTGTAGTGAGATTGTAGCATCTAGAGAAGAGAGGAGGGGCAGTGCTGAATTGGGGGACAAAGGTGATGGGTGCTGACCAGCCAAGGGCTCTGATATGCCAGTGGAACTTATTAACAGGAGCAGCTTCTGAGTTAGCACTGCTGCAGCTCCAGCCGCTGACAAACTCTAATATTGTGCCGAGAAGAGATGTAAGAGCATCTGGGCCTAGTTAACTTAATTACAGGTAAGAAACAAAGCCTGGTTTCTGTCCAAATTAGAAAAGACGCAAGTGAGGCTCCTTGAAGCAGATGATAAGACTGAAGCCAATAATAAAGCAAATGAATGACCACTTACATACAACACATCCTTCATTCATAGCAGCCTTCTGACATGGGGTGGATCTGAGGAGAGGCATTGCTGGGCAGCTTGGACACAGCCCTCATTACCAACAGTATGGGAGATACTTCTAGGTTCTAACTGTGGGAAAACCATCCCTTGGTTCCAAGACTCATTGTTTACAATATGTCCGTGATGTGGCAGGAACCAGCAGAACTAAATGGGTGGCCCTTCCTGAGCAGACTTGAAATAATTGAGCTCATCAGTCATCTGCATGAGAAACTTCAGGGAACTTATTTCCCCTTAAAATTGCCTCTGCAGGGTCGACAGTCTATAGTATATACATTATATATAGTATATAGCAATAAACCTAGCCTAACATGGGCCAGGCCATTGGTTCAGTCCCCAACATGAAACCCTCCTCTCCTAGCAAAAGGCCATTGCACAGTAAAACCTAAACTGGTTTTATTGTTCTCTTGTTGCTGTTCAACCTCCCTCACCCCTGCCCCCAATGCTAGGGATTAAGTTCAGGTCTTCAAGAATTCTGAGATAGTATCCCACCCCTGGATTCCGTTCCCCATCCCAAGATGATGCTGTTTCTGCTTGATGATCTTTTTTGAGGGATAGATTTTTTCCATTTAAAAATTCAACAATAATAATATAAATGCTTTTGAATATGTTTTTCTAAATCAAGCCAGTAACTGGCTGGAGTTCCCCCAAAGTTTACAAAGCTTTCATACTCTGTTCTCTGAGATGAAGTGATTTATTTATCTATCATATATTTTTTTAACATACTCATGTCCAATGATTTATTGAACATCTACTGTTCAAGATTTTGAAGACTAAATATACTCCTGGCCTTCCCTGTTTGTGCAAAAACAGGTGGTTGATGCTTTCATTATCTAGTTATTGCCTAAACTCTGAAATTTATTCATTATAACAATAAAATTTTAACCTCAAAGTCTTGTAGGACAGTAAGTATAATAAAAAAACAATAGAAATTATATTTCTAATTCCTACTAGTTGATAGTTTAAAAGGCCTTACAGAATGGCTTAGGAACATAACCATAATTTAAATAGCTTTTAATATAATATTTTATTAATTCTTTGAGAATTACTGCAATATATTTTGATCATATTCAACTTCCACTCCTCCCCTTAACTCCTATCAGATTCACACCCCTACCCCCTTCAACTCCTTCTTGTTTCTCTCTAAATATAACCCATCAAGTCCAATCTCTGTTGCCCACATACTACTTGGTGTGGGGCCATCCACTCGAGCGTGTCAGCCTACTGGAGGCCGTACCCTTAAAGAAAAATGGTTTTTTTCCCCTTTCCCAGCTGTCAATAGCGCCTCAGCTGGGGATGAGGACCTATGAGTCCCTCTCCATTCTTTGCTGGAATATTGACTGATCTTGTGAGGATGTCATGTGGGTTTGCACAGATGTGAGGATATTGTGCAAGGATGCACGGCTGTACAGATGTTATGAGGAAATGCACAGGTGTGCAGATGTCATGCAGGGATGCACAGTTGTTTGGATGTCATGCGGAAATGCACATATGTGTGGATGTCATGCAGGTATGCACAGATGTGTGGATGTTGTATGGGATGCACAGATGTGTGGATGCCATGCAGGTATGCACAGATGTGTGGACGTTGTACAGGAATGCACAGATGTGTGGATGCCATGCACTTATGCACAGATGTGTGGATGTCATGCAGGTATGCACAGATGTGTGGATGTTGTACGGGAATGCACAGATGTGTGGATGCTATGCAGGTATGCACAGATGTGTGGATGCCATGCAGGTATGCACAGATGTGTGGATGTCATGCAGGTATGCACAGATGTGTGGATGCCATGCAGGTATGCACAGATGTGTGGGTGTCATGTAGGTATGCACAGATGTGTGGATGCCATGCAGGATGCACAGATGTGTGGATGCCATGCAGGATGCACAGATGTGTGGATGTCATGCAGGTATGCACAGATGTGTGGATGTCATGCAGGTATGCACAGTTGTGAAGATGTCATGTATGGATGCACAGATGTGTGGATGCCATGCAGGATGCACAGATGTGTGGATGTTGTACGGGAATGCACAGATGTGTGGATGTCATGCAGGTATGCACAGTTGTGAAGATGTCATGTATGGATGCACAGCTGTGTGGATGTTGTGCGGGGATGCACGAGCGTTAGTTCATGAAAGCGCTGGTCCTGGTACATCTGTATGATGCTGTTTTCCCCCAGTCTTCCCAGACCCCTGGCTCCTTCGATCTTTCTGCCCTTCTCTTTTACATTAGTCCCAGAACCTCAGAGAGGGGATGATATAGAAGTCCCATTTGTGTTGTTTTGGGGGTCTCCAGGATACCTCTGACCAACAACGTGGGTGGAGGTACCCTATATCTGGCACTGGGATTTTTATTTGGCAAACTATAATTCCTGGGAGGAGCATTATGCCCCTGCATAGGGTAAATCCAATTAAACTCTCTCTTTTATATATAAAATATGAATTGTATCTTTATAGAAGAGAAATTCTTCAGTAATGGCCAGCAAAATCAAACAATTTTTAAAAATCTCCCCTTAAATTGTGAGATTTATTCTCTTAAAAGCTGCAAACTGTAACTTTTGTTTGTCTGACTCATCCCTGGGTGGTTTGGGTTTCTGGCAGGAAGCCTCGATGCCACACACAACTCCATTAGCTCGTTTTTTGTTGAGGCTGGAGGTTAATCTTCAACCCTTGTTCAGGTGCTTTAGTTGTAGAGGTGACTGTGCTTCCTCCTCAATATGCTTCATTACTAGGAGGAATGATATCCATAGCAACAGAGGCAGCATCCACGGGGCACTTCCCGTGCACAGACTCTCGTGCCGTGGATTCAACTCCCTTAAGTCTCTAAATATCTCTGTGGCACCGCTTAGCATTTTTCTTTGACTTTTTCTCTCTTCCTCCCTCCCTCCCTTCCTCCCTCCCTCCCTCCCTCCCTCCCTCCCTCCCTCCCTCCCTCCCTCCCTCCCTTCTATTCTTTCCTTGTGGGGAGGTTCTAGTCATGGTTTCTCTGTTTAAAAGTCCTGGAATTCTCTGTGTAGCCCAGGCTGGCCTCAAGCTCACAGAGATCCATCTGCTTCTGCCTCCCACATGCTGGGATTAAAAGTATGTACCACCGCTGTCTGGAAATTTCTTTTCTTTTCAACTTTTTAGTGTGTGTGTATGTATGTGTGTGTAACTGTGTGTGTGTATTGTGTAGTGTGTGTATGTGTGTGTGTAGTGTGTGTGTGTGTGTAACTGTGTGTTTGTATCTGTGCCATAGCATGCATGTGGAGGTCAGAGGACTCTGTTCAGGATTTGGTTTTCTCTTTCTCCCGCGTGTGTTCCTGAGTTCATACTGAGTTGTCAGCCTTGGTAGCAAGCATATTTACACACTAAGTCCTCCCCCTGCCCATCATTTCCATTTGATAGATGAAGGAATTGAGAATTAGCATCCTCAAGCTGCTGGCCTGACTCACAGAGCTAATTAGTGTTATAGTGAGAATCTGACTCTGGAACTTAGTGAGTTTATTCATTATGTCAAGTCTCCATAACCAGGGGAAGAAGCTCCACACAGGTGTCAAGTGACCACAGAATCTCACCATATTGTTCATGCAGCAGGTATGTCTTTCTCTGCACATGTCTCTATGATGCAGAGGCCCTGGTCAGATAATACGTTTTCTGTGACAGTCTCATGATGCTTTTATACAAAGGGAGAAATAAGTTAGATGAATAAACTCAATACTAACGAGTTACTATTTCCCATTGAGATGTGCAGCTAAATGAAAGTTAGCATGGACTTGAGAGCTTTCTATGATTGATTCTGACTGGGGTGAGAGGCTAAAATCTTGATGAAGTAAAAACGTTAGCTATTATATAAGGGGTAAAGAAGAGTCCGATATTTGAGATAAAGTTGTAGACAGGATTGCAAAGTCCCGATGCAGGAGGAAACCTGGCATGTTCGGAAACCGAAAAAGAGACACTGTGGTAGGATGCCATGGTGGGGAGAAGTGGCATGGGGCGGGGAGAGAGAGAGAGAGAGAGAGAGAGCGAGAGAGAGAGCGAGAGAGAGAGCGCTTTTCATATCCTGCCTTCAGACCCAGTCTGGGCTTGGGGCAGGGCCTGGGAAGGTGCCCCATGCCTGGCACTGGGAGTTTGGACTGGGAGAGAATTAACAGAACGGACTTGTAATTTATAAAGTCCCTCTGCTGTCAGCTTAAAGTAGCAATCAAAGTTAGAATTTGACTTCAGGTCAGACAGAATCAGCACAAGGCCTAGGCTGGTACTTAGTCACCAGGCCATAGTGACTTATTTTTTTTTCTTTTTGATGAAATATACCCAAGGAAAATAGTGCAGACCTCAGAAGAAAGTGGTCAGGGTTAAATGAAGGAGCAACATTAGGAAGCGGCCATCCCCACTTGGAAGGAGGAAGCCCAGGCCTAGGAAAGATCATTTACTATAATTATTGTTTTATCTGGATATTTTAGAGTAAGAGCTGGGATTGGGAGACAGAAAGGAGGAGAAGAACTGAAGGGAGCGAACAGTCCAGAGACAAAATGAACACTCGGATAATAAACGCCACGAGTCATGGGGAGGCCAGGTCTCGGGATGACCCGGCGGAAGGGACACGGGCCCAACAGTTAGATGAGGGTCTGGCATTATTGCTTCCATTCCAGTGCCCCTGCTAAGGCAACAGGAATCACCTTTACACTCTTGCTTCATATGCTAAGGGCCTAGACCAGGCTGTCCTTCAGCTTGGTAAGCGGAATCCAGTTTGTATGCTACATCATCAATGAAAAACCTTCTTGTTTGTCATGTGGTATAGAAACTACGTTTGCATTGAGGGAAAAAAAATGCCTCAATTTCACAATTAAAGAATAAAAGTATTTATAATGCTGTTATTAGTGTGGATGAATTTCAAATCCTATTGGCCCACGTGGAATCATAGATAATAACCAGGAAGGGCCGCTAGCAATTGAGATGTAGTGTTGAGAGCAGAGGGAGGGAAGAGATGTCGCAGAGGAGGGGAGGGGTGGGGTTTGAACACTAACGTTCTCAAGTGTGAGCTGCGTGTAGCTTTAAAAGGTGAGGCCAGATAGAAACTGCTCTTAAACAGTCCCTGTTATGTTTTAAAACACTTTCCTGTGATTTGTGCACGAATGTTTGACATTGCTGGATTAATACAGTTCGTTATTCTACTTAAAATTGTTCTTGACTTAGCTACTGTGGTAGGTGCTGGAATGGGGGCACAAACAAAGGAACCCCAAACCCCAGAGGTTTATAAAAATTCTACTTTTGTGTTACCTTCTTCTTCTTCTTCTTCTTCTTCTTCTTCTTCTTCTTCTTCTTCTTCTTCTTCTTCTTCTTCTTCTTCTTCTTCTTCTTCTTCTTCAGAAATGTGCTTTTTACTTAAGATTTTAGTTAAAAAAACGTGTATAAAGACAGGCTTTGCAGTGTGATCCTGGCTCTTCAGGAGGCCACAGCAGAGGGATTGACAGTTTACACCTGACAAGTGCAGTGTGGGTTCAAGACCAGCACCAGCAACTTAGCAAGCGAGAGTGAAGGAAAAGCTGGGGACAGAGGGTGACAGTGGAGCCACGGGTAACTAGCATCCTAGTCCTGTCCCCAGAGCCACGCGCAGCAAACAACGACTGAAGTGCTTTGGAAACCATTAATGCTCTGTTTAAAAAGAAAAGACACAGTGGGATGTTTGGGGTTGGTCTCCACCATCCCTCAGACTCTACACCTCACGTTAAATTCTGGGTACTTAAAGGCAGATACTGTGTATAAAGCAAAGTGATTGGTGTGCTTTTCTATGGGCCAGTCTCAAGCAAGCGCATCTGGTTCCTATTTCACATGGAATATAGATGATATGTGTTATCGGTAATGCCCTTATTGACACGGTTGCTCTTGTGTGTTCCAGGGCCGGCTTGATTCTCTTACAGAAGTGGATGACTCAGGGCAGCTAACTATCAAGTGTTCGCAGAATTACTTGTCTCTGGACTGTGGTATCACTGCATTTGAACTGTCTGACTACAGTCCGAGTGAGGATCTGCTTGGCGGCCTGGGTGACATGACCTCTAGCCAGGCCAAAACGAAACCTTTTGACTCTTGGAGCTACAGCGAGATGGAAAAGGAGTTCCCGGAACTTATCCGAAGTGTTGGGTTGCTTACCGTGGCCGCTGACCCTGTCCCTTCCAGCTGTGAGGCAGCCAGTGAGGATGCACCTCAAGAGCCTCTTTCAGAAGAGAATAAAGGTGAGCAGGAGGAACACAGTGCTTCAACATCTGGAGAGCAGCCGGGCTCAACGTCAGAGATGCTGTCCTTAGAAGACGCGCTGACAAACGCGGCGGAACACCCTTCCGAGACCGCAAAGCAAGACCCCAGTTCCTCCCCACAGCTGGGTGCAAAGAAAACCCAGTCTGTTCCTTGTGAAATTGTGACTCCCAAGAGATCCATCCGCGATTGCTTTAATTATAACGAGGACTCTCCCACACAGCCCACGCGGCCCAAAAGAGGGCTTTTTCTCAAAGAAACCCGCATGAGTGAGCGGAAAGGCAGTGACGGCAAGAGGCAGCTGGTTGACCTGAATCCGGAGTTGAGCAGAAGCACTCCTTCCCTGGTGGACCCCCCTGACCGATCTAAACTCTGCTTAATATTACAGTCTTCCTACCCCAGCAGCCCTTCGGCTGCCAGCCAGTCCTATGAATGCTTGCACAAGGTGGGGATTGGCAATCTTGAAAACATAGTCAGAAGTCATATTAAAGAAATTTCTTCCAGTTTGGGAAGGCTTACTGACTGCCATAAAGAGAAATCTCGACTGAAAAAACCACACAAGACCTTGACAGAGGTGCCTCTGTGCCGAACCTCTAAACGAGGAACTGGTTCGGGAACACAAGCCCAAACCACCAAGGGCTCGGCAGTGCCGAGCATGGTGCCTCCTGGGGCTCCCAAAGACACGGTGAGACCAGAAACGGATTCTGCGTCAACATCCTCCTTCGAGCTGCCCCATCAGAGAAACTGGAGCCGGCTCTTGCCAGCGCAGTCGGAGGTCTCCAGTTCACCCCCTCGCAGTTATAGCAGTGAGTCCTCTGTTGGGTCCGATAGCAGCAGAGCTCCAGCTCCTCTTCTTTCAGAGAGTGAAAGCCGAAAAGATGGCTCCCCTGCTCCAAGTCACGTCACCCAGAGCAGTCAGGAGGAGGAGGCCTGGTACGGCTCCGATGAATACCTAGCGCTACCGTCCCACCTGAAACAGACAGAGGTGCTGGCCCTGAAGCTGGAATCTCTCACCAAGCTTTTGCCTCCGAAACCCAGAGAGACGGTCCAGAACATCGACGACTGGGAACTGTCCGAAATGAACTCTGACTCGGAAATCTATCCAACATACCACAGTAGGAGAAAGCACACAAGGCTAGGCAGGGTGTCCCCAAGCTCATCCAGTGACATAGCTTCTTCTCTCGGGGAGAGCATTGAATCCGGGCCCCTGAGTGACATTCTTTCTGATGAGGACTTATGCGTGCCCCTCTCCTGCATGAAAAAACACATGGATGAGAAGTCAGAGAGGCCTTCGTCCTCTGAGAAGAACCAGAGCCATTCTGCTACAAAGTCAGCTTTAATTCAGAAGCTCATGCAAGATATCCGACACCAAGACAACTATGAAGCCATATGGGAAAGAATAGAGGTAAGCTTGGCTTTACTAGTGGTTTCTTGCCCGAGTTTCAGAAATAATGCTGGAGAGACTGCATTCTCCAATCCCCACTGCATTCTCAAATATGGTAACAATTTTTTCTTCTTCAAAAAAAGACATGGAAAAGATACACGACCCCCACCTTTAGGCATTTTGTCCATCCCGAGGGTCTGGTCAGTATAGTCACTGCCTGCTGCAGAATTCTGTTGGTACTGCTCAAACTGAACGGGTTCCTGATGAACCATGGGCTGCTGCCATTGGTCGAAAACAGCTTCTAACATGTATATCCAAGGGTCTCTGGATGGAGTATCACAGTTACCTTCAGCACTTTTAAATCTCTTTTCTCAGCCCTAGAATGGCTCCCGTGTCTCTAGTACCTCCCACTGGAAAGACCAACATGTCCATCTTACTGGTTTTTCTCTACTCCTCTTCCTTTGGGGGACCTCTGGGTTGTTTCTAAGCCGTTTCTCATATGCAGTATCCAAGAGAATCTGGGAAAAGAAATTTAACTTGGGGTAAATCTCTACTTTTGGAAGGAATTATTGGATGTGGTAGAACCTTTGGAGGCAGTCATCAAAACTCCATAATATAAGTTACGATTTTGTTCTTTAAGAGGCATCTAGATCAAAAGGGTTCGCTTTCTCTAGAACTCTGTTGGAAGCAGATCCAGTTAATTTGATCATTATTTATTTTTTAATCGACGTATAAATGTCCATACCTTGGAAAATTTGTTCAGTACTTTATCTGCGGTAAAAATCTGCCAGGTACATTTCCAAGCCCAAGAGGGCAGATCACACGTGATCATTCTCTTTACGTGGATGGAAACATGTCTGGCGAGCCTATGTTTGCTCTCCACGCTAAACTGGTTGGGTCGACAGACATACCAACTCATCAACGCCTTTCCTAGGAAAGCTAAGCCACAAACCTCTATCTTGGTTCTTCAGTTGCTTTCACTGCTGTGGCGATAGAGACTGGAATGTCTCCTACAGGGAGACCAATAGCCGTGGAGAACCAGTGTCAGAGCCGTCCGGATTTAGAAGAGAATGTCCCTGTAACCCCTGGGTCCACTCGGACACTTCCCTCATTCTTTGATGTATGTTTATTGTTGAACACTGTTCAGGGACCACTATAAGGCTAGGCACTGTTAATGGCACACATGGACAGAATAACTTACAGAAAAAAAAACCAAGTTCATAAAATAAAATTAGCATAAATATAGACTAGTAATGTTTCAAACAATTGTTACCTCAAGTATCGACGTGTCCAATCCTCCTCACACTCTTAACATTAATTACAAGGGGGTTAACTAATTGGGATAATATAGACAAGAAGAGTCGGACTGAGAGACACCAGGCGGTCTTCTCTGGAGCCCACACTACTGTCTACGTGTTCCTGTGCCCCTCCTGTATTGTAATAGAGGCTAGCCGTATTCTTGCCTGGAAATGCTGTACACAGTAGGTGGAGACGATACGGCATCTCCAGAAATTCTCGCGAAGTCCTAACCCTTGTGTCGAGCATCGAATGGCATGCAGGACTTAGACCTGTAGAAGTCTAGGAAGCGTACACCAGGCTGCAGGGGTCAGAATGGGATGAACTTGGCCATGGAGATGCACAGAGCCTTCCTAGCTGGAAGGTCTATGGTCAGAAAGTGGAAGTTTCCACACTTAGAGTTGACCTTATGCTGCAAGGCTCTGAAGACCATCGCAAAACCATTAGGTTTTATTAATAGGAAAATTCGCTTTGTAGTGTACTTTTGCTCTTCTGAAACCCACTCTTGTTGGCTTATTTTTGAGATTGTAATTTAATTACAAGTCTCCCTTTCTGTCCCTCTCTTCCAAATCTCTCATATACCCCTTCCCACTCTCCATCAATTCCTGGTCTCTTTTTTCATTGATTGTTGTTGATCCCAGTTTTACTCGGTTGCCTGTAGTTCTGTGTGAGAGGCTTAGGCCTCATGGCCTTTTCCCTGTCCATTTTGGAAACCATTTTTTTTAATAGGCAGAGTATTTACATGGTTGAAGAACATAGACATTAAAAATTACCCAGCATATCTCTCCTTCCTGTCCCTATATCCAGACTTGGGTTCTGCCTTGCCCTGAGGTAACTGTTATCTACAGGCTTAGGTCCTTCAAGAAATTCTTGTTCTAATGGAAGGAATACTTTATAAACTAGGGATCAAGTCGCACCCTTTTCTTCTGGGAAAATTAAAGCTCTGTTCTGTTTGTTAGTATTTCATGACCTTCATAGGAAGCTTGAGGGGATTTTTCTCAACTCCCCATTATTTGCTGAGAGCCTATGGGATAGGTAAGTTGATTGAGAGTTTCAGGTTTGAGGGTCTGCTGCTCAGTGAGCTTTCAACATAAAATTAAAAGAGAAAAATTAAATCAAGCTCCCCAAGTGGCTTTTTTCTCATAATGCATGACATAGAATAAAAATGATGAGGAGCCATTAGGGAAGGGAGTGGCCAAAGCAGATGGACTTTAACATAGGTTAAAAATTAACCAAGTGTAACATCTGGATCTGTATGGTGTAACTAACCTTAGGGTTAGCTCTGGCCTGAAGGGTGATTCTAGCCCAAGCCTGTTTATTCTTACTGTTGTTGCTTTGCTTTATTTTGTTCCATTTCTTCTTTGAAGTGCTGAGCAATCAAACCTAGGACCTCATACATGCTAGGCCAGTGCTCAGCCGCTCAATTATTCCTAGCCTGTTTGTAAAGTCATGCTTTATGGGAACACAGCTATCCTTTGTTTTTTTTTTTTTGTTTTGTTTTTTTTGTCTGTCTATGGATGCTTTTGCTCTGCAACGATAGACTTGAGGAGTTGTGACAGAAAATATATAGCCTATAAAGAAGGAAGCATTTCCTGTCTAGTCCTTTGTGGGGCAAAGTTCCTAGCCTCTGCTCTTGACTGAGGATCACATGTATTATATGTCCATTTCTGCAGTCGAGCCTTTCATTTCATTTATGCCATGACCCTGTGGAACACCTCTCCCATCTTACAGATGATGATTCTGAGGATCAAATGCAAATGATGGGCCTAAGGTCAGAAGACTGCTACCTGTAAGGGCCTAAGGTTGTGTGGCTGCTAACTGTAAGGGCTGGAATCCAGTTGAAATGCTAGATAAAGGGACTTTGTCTTATCGGTGAGATAAAGTGAAATGCCAAGGATTTCAGACAGTAATCATACATATAGATTAGAAATTTATTTATTAGATCCACAGAAGCACTCCTGGGTTCATAAATGGACAGTGGATGATTTTCATGACTGCGTGGGAAACAGCCACTTGTCTAGCAGGGGGTGGGGAGATGAGATTCTTGGATCTACTGTAACAGCTGAGTGATTCCCAGAAGAGCAGCCCTGGGTGGCGTCGCAGTGACGTCCTGATAAGCATTCTCTGACGTCGTCCAAGGTCCAAGGTCCGCTTCTCACACCCCGAGGCTCGGGATGGATGGCGCTGTCCTGGAGAACGCACCTTTCAGTTGGACGTCTGCACATCTTAGATAGGTCCCGTTCTCCACACAGACACAAATGTCTTCAAAGAGCAGATTATGGTATCTCAGCTATAGTTAAATGGCTCAGCTGTTGTTCTGTCTTGTTCGGGAAGGCATCTATTAAACCAGTTTTAAGAACTTTGCTTGCCAGCTGGGGATGTCATCGCTCGTAAATTATTTTGGATCCAGGGCAGCAAATACCAGTTCAGTGCTTGCTCTTGGTCACTGGGCTGCATGAAATTGTCACCCTGTCTGCACAAGGGCAGCTGTCCTTGCGCTCCGAGATGGAGCTGGGAAGCGGTGGGTTGAGCGTCTTGTGGGTGTCGGAGAGTGGATTTAGGTGGCGCTGGCTTTAACGCTGATTTCCCACAGTAAGCTGGACACAGACAGACCAATCCATTTGAACTTGATTTTGGGTATGTGCTATTACATCCATGACCACCCCCCGATGGTGGCCATCATCGCGTAGCCATTTTGTTTTCTTTCCTTTCTGGTTTCCCTTTGTTGTGGCTACGCAAACCACACAACGGAAGTTGCTGTTTTAACCATTTGAGGTATGCAGTTCAGTAGTGTTGGGTGAAACAGCTCTTGAGAGCGTTTTCCTCTCGCAAATCTGAAACTCTGTGCAGAGGTTCTCAGCCCTGCTAATGCTGCGACCCTGTAATATGGTTCCTAGTGCTGTCCCAACAATGCAGCTTAAGGAAGAGGGATTTGTTTGGGTGCACACTTAGAAGGGACACAGTCCATGACGGCAGGGAAGGCACGGCGACAGGCAGCTTCGTGGTGGGGGCTCATGCGACAGGGACTCTTTTTCAGATCTCAACAGAGCAGGGTGCAGACTGGGAGTTGGATGTGTAGAACTAGATCATCTTCAGGACCCACCCCAGACACTCATATCCTGCATCAAGGAAGGCTCTACCTCCTAAACGCTGCACTACCAAAGCAGCCATCAGCTGGTGAACAGGAGCCTACGGGGCCATTTCACACGGAAGCTGTAACAGCAACCCACTGGTTCTCATGTTAGTGAGAATGCTCGGTGTTGGAGGTGATGTCTAGTAAGAAGGCACAGGGACAGCTGGCACTGGGTTCTGCTTCTCCCTGCTGTTCCGTTCAGTGATTGTCTTGCACTAGCTTCTTCCTCCCACAGTTCCCGTGTCCCTCATGTCGTCCCTTGTCTCGGCGTTTACTCTCTTCTTTCTGCCTTCTCTCTCCTTCCTGCTTCTTCACTCTTCTGGGCCTACTGTTCATTCCAGCTTCTGAGAAAGGAAGTGTGAGAGGCAGTCAGCTTTCTTCTGTGGATGTGAAAGTTTCACAGATTTCATCTGCTCAGAGGGTATGTCAGAAATGGACCTGTGCGTGTTTCCTTCCGGGAGAGGAAATGTGTGTTGTCCCTGCTGTTTAGAACAGCTCCTTAAAAGGACGGGGGCTTGGAAGTAGGAAGAAAGGGGCCAGAGAGGGAATGCAAATGCCAAATGTTTGCACAGCAAAGCTACGAAAGAAATCTGTTTAATGAATACAGGGGTAACTGAATGAACGAGTGAATGTTTCATTAAATTTAAACTTCTAGGCGAGGGCTGCAAACTAAACTGACTCAAAGAGACCAGGTGGGTGAGGTAAAGCGGCCGTATAGGATGTATAGAAGCGATATAGAGGATATATAAATAAATATAAATAAATGCATAAACCAGCAGACTGATACAACTGGAGTCTCCACGACACGTGTGTAGGCAGCCCCTTCCAGCTTCAGATGGCATTTGCACAGGAATGTGGCCTTGTATGGCAAGAGATTTAAAAAAAAATAAGTAGGAAATCTACATTTTATGTGACATCTCCCAGTTTTTAAGTCTGAATCTGAGTGGTCTTTAAACAGACCCAGCAAACACATTCATGGGAAAAGATTTGGCTTCAAGTCATTCATCTGTAATCTTTGATGGGAAACTGCTTAGGATTTTTGGCACATAGGGTCGGTGGCTTCTAAAAAGTAATCTGGCCCTGGTTTGGGGGAAGCCTCTAAGCACTAGGGTTTTCAGCTGTGGCTGCTCATTATAAACCCTGGAGGTCATTCCAAACATCCCTGTGTCAGGCTTTGCCCCAGGGCAATCAAGCCAGAATCTGATGGTGGGTGCTTGCCCTGCAAGACCGGAGACCAAGATGGCTCAGTGGGAAAGGGTGCTTGCCATTCAAGTCTGGAGACCTGAGTTTGATCCCTGGGACCCACTAAAGGAGCGGGGAGAGAATCCATTCCATAAACTGTCCTCTGACCCCTATGTTCATATTGTGGCACACACATATACACACAATAGGATTTTTTTTTAAAAAAAAGTATTATTATAGTTCTTCAAGTAGCTGCAGTGTCCGGCTAAGTTGGAAAATAAACCTTTAAGCTGTTTTGGAATTTTCTCTTCCTTCCTTCCTTCCTTCCTTCCTTCCTTCCTTCCTTCCTTCCTTCCTTCCTTCCTTCTTTCCTTCCTTCCTTCCTTCCTTCCTTCCTTTCTTTTTCCCAGTAGGCTAGTTATGTTACCACATCACTGTGTCTATAAAGACAATTTGTTACGTTTTTGTGTCTGTTTTAAAATAAGAAAGAGGGGAAAGAGCTGACTGCAGATCTCAAGTGGAAATTTGGGGGGTGGGATGAGATGTAAGGAGTTAATGAATGGCCCCCGGGGACCACATGAAGTTAGGTTACACAGTAAATGTCATCTTAAATGCCGATGCTGGGGCCGTAATCCAAGTTGAGAAGTCTAAGTCAACACAACGGTTTTAAAGATAAGCCCACAAAATTCTCTTTAGAGATAATAACAGGTCTTCAGTGTGATGCATTTGTAGCAAGGCCACGAGGGCAAAGCAGTTGTGCATTAACAGTGCTGATAGATTTGTCGAGTGTGTCAAGGTCATTGTTCAAGGTTGGCTGAGAAGAACCGCAGATTACAAATTCCTTCTTGCTTACCCATGAGGAATGCAGCTGTGCAGACTCGGGTTTCTGCAGAACTGCCTATGGGCCTTGACAGTCTATTAGTGATGACCTTGCGCCACCGTGAGGCAATATGAGGCACTGCAACTGGTTCTCTCGGTTCTCTTCACAAATTTAAACATGAAGATGAAAATATCAAGGTGTGTGTGTGTGTGTGTGTGTGTGTGTGTGTGTGTGTGTGTGTGTGTGTGTGTGTGTGTGTTTGGTATGGAAGGGATGTGATTTGGCAACAGTCTCAGGTAAAAATATGGCTACAAAATGCATTTGGTGTTCAGGTTCACATTTTATATACATTTTTAAATTTGGAGAGGAGATAGGGATATAGTTGGAAAGGGGAGAGGAGGAAGGAGGGAGGAAGGGAGAGCAAGTTGCAGTACATTTGCTGATGTCAGGAGACAGCAGGCAACTGCAGTCTCTCCTCCCCTGCTACGGCAGGGTCTCTTCTCTGCCTTTCTCTGCACTCCAGGTTAGCTGGCCTACGTGCTTTGGTGTGGCATTGCTGGCTCCACCCACTAGCTCATCATACGAGCACTGTGATTATGGACATGATAGCGTCTCCAGTTTTTGACGCTGTTTCTGGGGATTGAACTCGGGTCATCAGGAGTGCACAGCAAACGTCTATCCATTAACCCATCTTGCAGACCCAAATGCTTAGGACATCAGAGAATTATTCTCTCCTACTTAAAAACGAAGGAATAACTTTTCATTGCTCTGGTGCTTTAGAAGGAGACAGTTGCAAATCTAACAAAATTACTACCTTTTTTTGCATACTTGTAACATTTCAGCAAGGATACTAAATAGTCAGTCCTTCCATGCCTTATCACATTTAACTGATAAAGTGTATAAATTGTCTCTTTTATTAATTAATAAAGGACAGGAGAGCTACAGATCTGCCCAGTGACTGGAAGGTGGGTGTTTGGTTTTCATTCACAGCCCCGCATCTTAATTATGGGCACTTAAGTCTCTAAAAGTTTACTGTATAAGTTTTGTGTTTTTTGCTTGATTTTATTTCTTGAGATAGAGTCTAACTTTGTAGCCCACGTTGGCCTAGAACTTACTCTGTAGCCCAAGTTGATCTCAAACTTGCGATCTTGCTGGCTTAACCTCCTGAGTGTTGAGCTTACAGGTGAGAGCCACTAGGGTTGGATGAACTTTGCAGTTTTGAGATAGGGTATATTTTTGTTACACCATTGCATTGATTATTTTATGAAATTCTAAATAGTAAAGGCTACATGAATGCTATTATGATTTTCCCCTATAAATCTAGAGAATTGGCATCACTTATATTGAACAAAACTAGAATAAATGCTTTTGGTCCCTTGTCTCAGTTTTGAAAAATAAACAATAAACAAATTTCACTGATTGGGCTAAGTATATTTCTTAGGTCTGGAGTTTTGTATAAGGTTGGCTGGGAGAAACAAGGGAGCCACTCATTCTGGGTCAAGTATTCACTGGGATGTGTCACTTCAACACGGCTAACTCTGTCGCATGTGATTATGGAGGAATTTCTCTTAGAAAATCTCAGTGGTATGTGAGAGCTAGGCTGTGACATTAGCAAGCTTGGACGTGTGAAACTATTCACGATGCGTTCTTGGCGCTATAACATGACGAGGAACAGACATCCGGGAGGAATCGGGGTCTGAAACAGACATCTGGGAGGAATCAGGGTCTGAAACCGACATCTGGGAGGAATCGGGGTCTGAAACAGACATCTGGGAGGAATGGGGTCTGAAACAGACATTCGGGAGGAATCGGGGTCTGAAACAGACATCTGGGAGGAATGGGGTCTGAAACAGACATCTGGGAGGAATGGGGTCTGAAACCGACATCTGGGAGGAATTGGGGTCTGAAACAGACATCTGGGAGGAATCGGGGTCTGAAACAGACATTCGGGAGGAATCGGGGTCTGAAACCGACATCTGGGAGGAATCGGGGTCTGAAACAGACATTCGGGAGGAATCAGGCCTGGCTATAATTTATAAGATGCCCAGAGAGGGACCAATGGTGGCAGTAAGAAAGTGACTGGCCAGTAAGCATTAGACGTGGGTTAATATGAATGTGTGTCGAATAAGGTCAGGTAAATGCATCGTAGTGCAGACCTTCATCTCGGCAGACCCGTCTTTGTGCTGCCTGTCAGGACTGTTGTTTGCCCTCTGTTCATACGAGGTGAGGAAAATCATTCCTAAAGTGAGGGTTCTGTGTCAAGGTCACTCATGAAGTCAGCCCCTGTCTGAGCCTGAGGTTCTTGCCGTCCAAAGCTGATGGGCTGGGAACATTCCCGTGAATAAAAGCTTCCACGAGGAAAGATGCTTCTCTTAAGTCAGGCCTGGGTGTTTTCCATTCCTCAGGCCGAAGGATGAAGATGTTGGCTTCCATCCCAGGAAGCTGGTGGCTCGGTCCAGTTCCCACGAGAAGCACTGACCTTCATGCGTTAGCTAGGAGTGAAGGAAGTGACTGTATTTTATTTTTTCTTGAAAAAATCTTATTGGCAAAGTATCACTTAGAGGTGATGTTCTGACTTGGCTTTCTGGAGACTCCTCAGAATCACTTGTGTGGGTGTTTGTGCATGCATGCATGCATGTGTGTGGGGGGGGGAGGGAGGGAGAGGGAGAGAGAGAGCAAGAGAGCAAGAGAGGTATATCACAATTTACAATTTGACACTGTAGCCTTTTCTTCCTCTCTGACCCCCAAATTAAAGACGACATAGTTGATGACACATTTTTGCTATGATTTCCTTATTTTCTGGAGCACAGAGATTTGTATTTCTAGCTACAAAGCAAACATTTAGATTTAAATTTCCATTTGCAATGAATGGTTTCAGTAAAGCTATTTTCCTTGTCCGAGCCTCACTCATTCCAAGTGTCATATCACTTGGTGCATTGTGTTTAAGAGACTACTGACCAAGGTCTGTCTGATGAGGTGCAGGACCTGTAAGAAATCGCACTGTGCCCGGATCTTCTGCTGACACAATCTTCCTGGGAAATCAGCAGATGAAGAATTCCTGTGAGAGTCCTGCTTCAGATATAAAAAAGAAGACCACAGAAGCATGGGAGACAGGACTTTATCACGAAGGGAAGTCACACTCGGTGGGGAGAGGTTTGCGAGTAATGTGCTTGTGAGTGGAAGGCTTCACTTATTCTGCATGGTGGCAAAATAAGGCCAAGAAGGTGGGTTCTGGAGCCACATGTCTAAACTAACTTACCCTCCGGTGTTAAACTTAGCATCTGTCTTATCTGGTAAGTATTTTGACTTACTGCAGTTGTAGCCCCTGTAAAATAGGATTGCTGCCCCCAGCATATGACAATATGGCAAGAGAATCATGAGTTGAAGCCACCGAGGACAAGCCAGGGAGGTCAAAGCAATCCTGTACATATCAAGACACTATCTCAGAAGAGCACCTCCAAAATGAAATAGGTACATGGTGTAAGGCTGTGACAACCAATGAGCTTAAAGTGTCTAAAGAGCCCAACGTGTTACTTACCACCGTTTTTCCTCACTTCCTCCTCCACCCATGAGTTGCCAAGGTCTCTTTGAAGTCAGCTTCCTACCTGGTCCCCCCACCCCCATATTGTTCACGTCTACCCCTCCCACATCTTGGGTCCTATCATGGCTAACCCTAGTTTCCTATACCCATTCTTTGTGAAACTCTGGGCCTCCTGCCCTGAAGGATGATGTTTATGTTGTATTAGAGCCGATTTTCTCCTAAATGGTCCAATAATTTTAGGTAATGCACTTCTCCGTCATCTTAGGAAGTTTATGTTGAGGAATTTATGCAATGACTATGTGTCCAGACAAATATAAGCAGCATTCTAGTTTTTAACACTGCCGCACAGCAACCTTATAAATCATATGAACTTACTTATTTGTAAGTATGAATATTTATACTAGATTTATAATTATATACTAATAAATAATTCCCGCAGTAAATTTAACCAGGAGGAGGGTGATTATACTATATCATGTACGGAAAGGGGTAAGGCTTCCAATAGGTTTAGAAGTGTCCCTCAAACTCCTGATGAATAAAGACGAAAAGAAATGATCAAGAAAAGATGCTGAAAAAAATCACAATAAACTGGAATGATTCTTAGGAGATGAACATTTAAGGTGGATCTCGAAGGACAGGTAAGTAAATTGAGTGTGTAGAAAAAAGATCCATTCCCTGTTAAACTATAAGGAAGAGGGTGAGCCGTACAGAAGAGAGGAGGAATGAATGCCGCTCGGTTTGGTGGTCTCATTTGAGAGCCAGCGCCAAGTCCAGGCAGAGCGTCTTGCATCCAGCTTCCACAGCATCCAGAGTCCTCCCCCGTCACTCACGATCAGTGCTAACCTCCGTGTGGCAGCTGCTGGCTCTTTGTTTTTAAGTATCCAGGGACTCTAGAGAGGTTTCTCTTCTGTGAGTTTGGTTCCTGTAGGAAGGTTTCACCATCAACATTAAGGCACAACCGGAACCACCAAGGCGGACGGAACACAAGGAGCTGGCGTGGAGACACTTGAGTGCACTATGTGTTTTAGGCATCACAGTACAGAGCACACAGTAGGTCTGCTGTCTCCACCCCACTGCTGGCTCGTCTCATCCACAGCACAGTCTCCAGTGCCATTCGCAGGCCGTCACCGACTAGATCTCCCTGCAGAATTCCAATCTCACACATTATCTTTTTTGCTGGACGTCGTAAGTGAGTGGGTTCAGAAAGAAAGTTAAGATCACTAACATGCTCCCCATCTTTCTGTGAACCGCTTGTGAACTTCCTCTCCTTTCTGTCAAGGAAGAGTACCTTCAGTTATCTCAGACACTAGCATCTTTATCTTCTTGTTATCAGTTGGTCTGGTCCCTTCTACCTGCTGGCATTCTCCATAAGCTGCCATCTTCTGTCTGTGTTCAGTGGACTGGTCATTTTTTGTCAAGTTGACCCATAGGTGGGTCATCCAGGAAGAGGACCAATTCCTCTGTTGAGGAATTGCCATGAAATTGTCCTGCGGCCATATCTGTGGGGCATTTTATGAAATGTTAATTGATGTAGGAAGACCCAGTCCCCTGTGGGTGATGCCATCCCTAACCCAGTAGGACTCCGGAAGAGAAGCAGCTTAGCAAGGCGGAGGGAGCAAACTGGGAAACAGCGTTCGTTGTCTCTGCTTAGTTCCCACCGTGGCGTCCCTCAGTGATAGACTACTCTGTCAGCCGAATGAGCTCTCTACCCAAGTTAGCTTTGGCCAGTGTTCTTCTGCAAACTAGGACACTGATGTTGTATTTTCTATGTTCTCCCATACTTGCAGTAACTTATAAGTCTAAAGGAGTTTTTAGATCAAAGGTTCTATCTACCTGATCACGCAAGTTCATGCCCTAATGTCCTGCCCACTGAACTGTTGAAGAGCGTGGAGCCCTGGCCTGTGAGTCCTAGAAGCTGCGACAATTTCTGATTCATTGTGAAGTCTTAATAATGAAGTGTTTAAAAACGACTTAATCCACATATGTACGGACTTTTGTGGAGTTTAACAAAAAGGGCAATTTAGTATTCAATCCAGCTAGCCTAATGTTACCCAATGCATAGTTTAACCAGCAGCCTTGGAAACTGTATGATCTTCAAAGCCCTTGTCTGTCTTGTTACTTTGAACTCCAGGACCCTCATCCAAAGGATGCCCATGGCAACTTTAAAACATACAGTTACTTGTGCTTTGAAACTCGAGGATGTGATGGCCACGTTCTTCTGGGGCAGTTATCCACTGGATGTGCGCTATGGCTCAGTGTGTAACTTTCTGAACCTCATTTCCCTCACTTGAAATTGGGGCGCCTTGAAGTAGGCAGACTTGAAGGGGTGTTTGAAGACTGGCTGTGTGCTTTTGCGGGTCATCTGTACTAGTGGAGAACTCACTGGGTTGTGCCCCCTACTGACTGGCAGCCCTGACATTCTCCAGGAGCTGTAGCATTTTCTTGTTTGCATGAGCATCTCTGTGCGTGGGATTGTAATCTTTTCTCTATGAGTGAGAGCCTTGTTATTATGAAAGAAGTGCATGTTTCCTAGAGGAAAGTTTAGACTATTTAAGTAACAACTCAACAATCACAGGTAACCTTTTGAATAACCTTAGTATTCTACAAATACTCCATCAGTCTATGTGTGTTGCTGTAGAAGACATTTGGCTTGTCGGGTCTTAATCAGGAAAGCATTTGTGGGCAAATCCAAACAGGATTATAGCAACACGTTCCGCTCCACACTTGTGTCAAGGAACGGCCTCTTGTTTTCTGCAAACTTTATGGGAATGTAAGAAACTATTGCTTACTGAAGACGTTTGAGTCTCCCTAACAAAATGGAGAGGGGGAGAATTTGAGCTGTGGATAAAAAATACCAGAAAGAAAAGAGGAGAGAAAGAAAGAAGAAGAGAGAGCAGAGAGGCAAAGAATAAGAGGAGAGGGGCTTGGAGAAAAAGGGATGAGCAGAAGATCAAAAAGAAACAACAGTTGAGACAAATCAAGAAGAGAAAAGAGAGCTTAAAATAGGAAGAAGGCTTTAAACCCCTAGCTGGACCAGGATTGGATGGGTTGTGGGGCAAGGACAAAGCAGGTGCAAAGGTGTGGGGTAAGAGCCAGCAGCAGAGGGTCTTACCGCCCCTCTTTCTCTCCTGACACTTATGAGGGCAAGTTTGTCCAGACAGAGTTTGGTGTGGTGGTCCAAATCTGGAAAAAGACTCCTAAATAATCGTTTCGTAGCTTTACGACTTTAAGTGAGATGCATAGCTCGTCTGTGCCCCAGTGTTTTTATCTGTGCACTGGGAAACCTGTCAGTGATGCAATAGTGCTGCTAATTATTAAAATAGCTGGGGTGTAGCGCTGAAATGTTGAGCCTTTAAAGTCATGCCTCTGCTTATGAAAACCTGCAGTGAGACCATTTAAGGGGGTGGAGAGGTGGATCAATGGATAAGAGCACTGGCTGCTTTTCCAGAGCACCCAGGTTCGGTTCCCAGTACCTGCAGGGTAGGTCGTAATTTTAGCTCCAGTCCCAAGGGGCCCATGGTCTTCTTCTGGTTTCCTTGAGGGCTGCATGCACATGATGCATGGACATACATGCCGAAAAAACACCTGGCACATACAATAAAACATTTGGAAATCTTTGGAAAAAACATTTAAAATCATTATTATTGTAAATTCAAATATTTTATAAATTCAAATAATATTGTAAATTCAGATATTTTGTGCTTAGAGGCAAATAAAGATCAACTAAGCTGTTCGAGTTTCCCTGTAGGTTGGGGGGTGCTCAAAGTAGAGTCCTACTAAGAGGGAGTCTGCAAATCTTGGGGCATGGCAAAGTTACTTGGGAACAAGCCCAGTTCCACGCCCCACAGCTGTTAAGTGTTCGAGTCCATCCATGTCTTAGCTTCTTCCTTATGAAGCAGGAGTGTATGGGTATCTTCTAGGATTCTTGTGAGGATTAAATTAAGGCTTGATGAACAAGTACTCAGTTAATATGTTTTAATTATCAACGGTTTATTACCATTTGCTGTTTGTTTTGAAGTATTTTAAAGCATTTTAAATTAGACCTTCATGCTATGCATTTCAGCCTTCTTATGTTCCTAGAACCTTTGATAGTTTCTTTATATAAACAGATAGGAAGCAATGAGGTCAAATTTCAGTTCGGCTTCCCTCCTGTAGATGGCTGAGCTCAGAATGGAACTTCTCTATCTGGTTAGTTTTAAGAGCGCTACTTTGTGACATTTCTGTTTGTTTTCATCTGATGGTTTTGCCCTTTCCTTCTGCAACAGTTGCTCTGGGACGCTTTTCTATTTTAAAGCCACTCACTGGATCCCGAGGAAGGAAGCTAAAGGCTTCACAAAGCATCAGGCTGCCAATGGCTGACAACACATCTCTTTCCAGTGTTTGCTTTCTTCCTTCCAGTTCTGGGCTTTGTGACCAGGCAGGGGCAGTGAAGTGGCAGAGTCTCTTGAGAACTGCTTCTAATCCCCAGGACTTTACCTCGGGCCTCTGGATCTGCTGACAGGGAAGCAAGCAGATACATGGTTGGGAAGAGATGAGCTGTGTTTGAGTATGATCATACAAAAACCTAAATTAGACATTTCAGATAGGAATTCTGTTTGAGAGTTATGCTCGGAAATGTGTGAATCTACATACTGGAGGATGTTCGCATCGAATCTCAGTGCATAATCTTGCTTCTAAGTGGATTCCTAATTTGCTGGCTGCAGGGCCCGCACAAAGCTGCACTGTGGCGAGACTGTGATGTCCCTTAGCTGTTACTTGTTGGTGGCCCCACTGCTAAAGATTTGTTCCCAAGAATATGGCCTTCACCCCACCCCCAAAAGTTATTAGATTATATTATGAAATGTTTGGCTATTAATAGAAACATTTGTTGGTGACATCCTCACCGACCTGTAGGTTTCCTGACTGCGCTCTATCCAATGGCTCACTGATGTTGGAAGCAGGACTGTGGCTGTCTCTCTGAATGCCCAGAGCAGTTGCTGACACCCATCAGGCTGTGGCTGTATGGGGACATCTCTCATCCGTCTTCTCAGCAATGCCTAGTACAGTTCTGCACACTTACTGAGCAATTGTGTGTGTGTGTGCGTTCCATGTTTGCATGTAGAATCAGTGTGCATGTCCATATAGAGAACAGAGGTCACGTCAGGTGTCTGCATTGAGACAGCGTCTCTCCCTCGAGCTGTTGCTGTTGCTTGTTTTTTTTTTTTTTTTTTTTTGAGACAGGGTTTCTCTATGTAGCTTTTTGGAGCCTATCCTGGAACACACTCTGTGGTCCAGGCTGGCCTCAGACTCACAGAGATTCACCTGCCCCTGCCTCCCGAGTGCTGTAATTAAAGGCATGTACCACCACCTCTTGGCTCAAAACTGAACATCATCATTTGTATTTTTCAGGGGAACGGACTGATGTTCAAAGGCAGGAAGTAACTCGTGTAGAAACTACTGGAACCAGATTCTGTTCCTTAGAGTCTACACTGGCTCTTGATGAGCGTTCCCTCTCCTCTCTTCTCCTCTCCTCTCCTCTCCTCTCCTCTCCTCTCCTCTCCTCTCCTCTCCTCTCCTCTCCTCTCCTCTCCTCTCCTCTCCTCTCCTCCCTCCCCTCCCCTCCCCTCCCCCTTCCCTCCCTTCCCCTCCCCCCTTCCCTCCCCTCCCCTACCCCCTCCCTCCCTCCCTCCCGCCCCCCTTTCTGTCTCTCTCTACCCCCTTCTCTGACTCTCTCTCTCGTATGAGATACCATCTTTGCTTCCCCTACATAATCTTCGTTTTCAACTTTGAATTTTTGGGAAGAAAGGCTCCCAGTACATCAGCCTGCCTTCCATGATTTCACGTGGCACTGGTGAGACTCTGTAGTTGGGTACCGAGTCCATCACCTTCTGGCTCCATGGCATCGGACACTTGTCCTAGCCTTCCGCCCTTACTCTTCTCATCTGCATATTGAGGGTGACAGCAGTCACTAGCTCGTGTGGTCGTTCCTGGGCCTAAGTGGTTTATTTTATAGAAGATGCTTACAGCAGGTCCTAGCTCATAGTGAGGGCTGCATATTATTTCAGCTAGAATTTTCTGGATGGATTCACCGAGCCCTTATCTATGGAATACTGAGAAAGTGACCGTCAGGCTTAACGATTTAAAATCCTCACCAACAGAAGTTGCCAGTTTTTTCCTCCAAACAGTTAAGCAGTTCACACTTCCAAGGTTCTTCAGTGTGGCCCTGTCCGAAGGCAGCTGATTTGGTCTAGCCTGGGTCTGAGTTCTCTACCAGGTGATAGAATTCAGGTGTGTGTAGTACACATCCCAGTGGCAAACACCATAGGGAAACTGGCCATGCAGGAAGGGGCTAACTGCCATCTGATAGCCATGTGCCCAGTGGGTAAACTGAGTCATTCATCTGTAGCAAGGCACAGGCAGAGAAGTCTTGCTCAAGCACTTAGCTTCCTCTAACTTTTCCCGCGATACGTTAGGGGTGAACTCTGTAGGGATCTTTCCCGTTGAGCTTCTTTGAAAAGCGGGGACAGATATAATGAGTGTGATGGGAGAAGGGACTAAGGAGCCAGAGAGCTTACCTCAGTGTGTGGGCTGTGGGGTTGGGGGGGGGTGCTCATCAGCTGGTTACCGTGTGTCTCTGGAAGCACCCCTCCTTGGCACAGTGTGGCACCCTGGGAGGATCAGACTTCAGAGTAGGATCTAGGTTCAAATTTCGCCCCTGGCACTGGGCAAATCACTCCTCTTCTGACTGGTATTTTCCTTGTTGGTTAAGTGACCTTCTCCCAGGGCTGTGGGGACAGCACAGCCTCGGCTTCCTGCTGTGTGAGTTCCTGGCCCTTTAGGGAAATGGTTTTCAGTTTCGATCGAAAAGTAATAGAAACTTAAAACAAGCAAAAATAAAACCCTTATGCCTATGATTCCCTAAGTCAGGGCTGTGTCTTCTCTCCCAGCGAATGACTGTGTCCTGGTGCTTGGAAAATCATCCTCTGTACTGTGGGTACTCAGGTACCTTTGCCGGTGGCGGAGGGGTCAACCCGACAGTTTATGTTAATGAGAAGAAGCTGGCTATGGGGGGAGACAAAGGAAAACACAAGGAATAATGAGTATTCACAGCCTGTAAATGTCTTCTATCATTGCCATCTTCAAATGTTTGATGTTAGGACTCTAGCAAACATTTTATTATTGTTTTCATTATTCTTGTTATTATTACTATTATTACACAAACTGGTAAGTGTGAGATTCCATTTTATTTTTCAGTCATTAAAGAAATAAATAGATGCTTTAGAAAATTTTAAAGTAAGTTTAGCGAAAACCAAACAAAACAAAAGAACACCTCACGACAGAACTTTCAAGACATAAATGATTGAGGGCGGAGGTGTCCTACTGACCAGTGACCTTAGGGCCGACCACAGTGCTGTTTCCTTCCGGGTTCCGAATCCTGTCTTGGCCCCGGTTAAGATGTCTCAGACTGTGTCAGACTCGAGTGTGGCAAGAGATTGGGGTGGATGGCAGCAGCTGGGACGAGAGGGCCTGGACCACCAGCCCTTGGGGCTCAGGTCCCTCTCCATGTGTGTCTAGATGCTGAGCAGAAGGGATACCAAGGACTAATAAGGAAGATGGGGCTGGGAATGACCGAGGCATTGGTTGAAGTTTGAACCTGGAGGACCACAATGATTCAGCTGTGGCCATGAGTCAAACGTGAATAAAGGGTGCTCTCCACACAGGGCAGGGCAGCGCCGGCTGGGCAGGAGCCCACCTGGCTTTTAGAGTGAGCTTTGCCTCCCATGTAAATCTGCTCTCAGAACGCTGGAGAAACACACCTGCATATGGCAGCACCAAACACAGGAAGGAACAAGTCTGGGTTCACACAAGAGTTCTGTGCATGACGGAGTAAGCGTCTCACTACTTATTACAAATGTCTTTTTTTTTTCTCACATGACCATATATCAGAGTTTAGACATGCTTTCTATTCTTCTGGCATTTTGATTGTTTGTTCGTTTTTGTTTTACAAGACAGGACTTTTCTGCATAGTCCTGGTTGCCCTGGAACTTCCTCTGTAGACCAGACTGTCCTCAAACTCAGAGATCCACCTGCCTCTGTCTCCTGAGTGCAGCTATTAAAGATATGCGCCACCATGCCCAGCCATCTGTCGGCATTTTTCCTACAATGATATTCATTCTTTTGTGCCCATTTTTGTCTAACAGTATGCTGGTACATAGTAGGATTTTAGTAAATATTTAAGTGAATAAATAAATGATCACTCTTCTTCTGAGTAAATTGGGAGCATGGGGACCTTGGTGGAGGGTTGAGGGGGGGGGAGAGGCAAAGAGGGGAGCAGAGAAAAATGTAGAGCTCAATAAATTATCAATAAAAAATTAAAAATTAAAAAAGAAATGATCACTCTTTGCTGTACTATAATTTGATGCATACTTCAAAATAGAAAAAGCATTTCTAGATTTCCCCCATTTCAACATGTTGTTATTCACGTTGGCCTCATTTTTCTTCATTCACACCTCAGATGTCAGCGGATCCCCTGGAAGCCAGATTGACTGTGCATGCGTCTAAGTGTGAATGTGTCTGCAAGTGGAACATTCTTGGTCTAAGAGACGTCCTATCCGGTGATGGGGACGGCACACTGTTACCCTCATGCACCAAGCCCCGCCCCCCCCCATAACCCACAGAGGTTCTGGAACAGTGGGGAGAGATGATGCAGGAGATAAATGTACTGAGAACGGAGCAGACTCCGGTGAAACCGGGTTTCCATTACGCAGGCTTAGAGCCACACCCAGAAACAGCAGCGGGTAGAGAGCCACGGTTTGCCTAACGGAAAGCACAGCCTAGCTTTGGTTACGAACGGGAACCCCGAGACTTGTTGTGTTTCTATTTCGGTGCGTGAAACTGGGCAATGCCAGGAGAGGGGTAGCAGAATGTGCGGCCGATGAGAATTGGCGAGGAAGGGCTGCAAGCAGGAAACAGACCCTGATCTTTGGTGTCAGCCCTGTTTTGCGGCTAGCTGGGCTACACACAGGGAGACACCATCAAGGAAGATTTCCCAGGCTCCTGCATATGCTAACCTGTGTCCAGAAATCTCAGTGAGCCATGCACGCATGGCTATGTGAGGAAATAGGACACACGTGGTTTAAAACTCTTTGACTATGGCCAGTTTACTATGATGAGGGGCCTGGACATTCTTATGTGCTTCAATTGTTGCTTCTGGAAGACAATTTGTCATTTAGTATTGATTATATTTAAAAATAGCATACTTTACTATTTGTCTTTTGGATTCAACTAGCTGTTTCCAAATCTTTTGCTTCCTGACTTTGTCCACAACCCAGTTTATATACAATAACTTAAGTCAAACTTAGCAGTAAGTGGTGGTTGATGTGCGGACTCAGCTATGGTTTCCATCCCAGTTGTCGGTCATCGGCACTGTCCTGCAGGGGAGAGATGAGGCTTCTTTAAGTTTGTGTACTCACCAAAGAGTCTTGGTTTTGCACAAAATTCGTTGTGGCACTGTATGATGATTTGAGTTCCACCGGACTCCACTGTGCCCACAAAAGTAATGTAACACCAGTGGTGGGAATTTTTAAAGTATTGAGAGCCTGGGAGGGAAGCGAGGGGTGGCCAGGAAGAGCCTGGAAACACATGGGTGCATCACTCAAGACGGGAATGGAAGTGGCGCTCTGTAGTGAGAGTCTCTGAGCCTCTGTGACATCTCTGATGTCTTCCCTTCGTAACATAAACGTTTCTCTGGGCTTTGTTTCTATGTTTTTCTCTTTTCTAACCCTCTATCCCATTTTCCTTTATTCTACTGATCTACTAGAGACAAATTGTTCAAACTAAGCGCTATCAGTCTTAAAGACTTATCTAGAGTATACTAAGTAATAAAATTCTTGTCTGAGAAGCATGACAAGAAAATGGATTTCTACACACCGGTCTTCCCTCTGTGTTAGAATATCCGCAGGAAGGTATTAAGGTATCGATCATAATTAGTCGAAGATTTAAAAAAAGGAAAGGATTTAGTGTCATAGGGAACAGAGTGGAAAGGACACAGAAGCCTGCTCTTGCTCCGTGTGACCTCCAGGTGGTGCTGTCGACCCAGACATGGAAAGCCCATGCCAGGCTCTGTTTGTAGCTGGATTTTCAGTTTTTCAAAACTATTTTCTGTCTCTACAGATGTGTTCTTTTAAATGGTCAATAAAATTTTATAACCACTATTTGAAAAATCGCAAGATTATTGTGATTTGTGCTTCCCGGGCGAGGATATTTCTTTTCGTCCAGACATTCTCAGCCAGTCAGATGTCTGCATTTGTTCTGTCTCCCTTTTCCGTCCTGCCTGTCTCTCCAGTACCCAGGCTTTAGATACGGTTTAAATTTAAAATATACTTCCTGGTTCAGCTATAGTAACTCAGTCCCATGCACTCTGAATGGACACAACCTTTTTTACACCCCAAGCCAGCGTGAGATTTGGAGGTGGTCAGGGAGATGCTTGTCGCACGCTAGAGATATTTCGAGGTCACTTATGCAGAGCACCCCGTGGTCTAATCATGTTCTCTAGGAAAGCGTTCCTAGATAAACACCCGGAGGAGCTTTTGTTTCCTATTTAGAAAGATTTCGGGCCACCAGCTGTGGAAATGCCCTCACCAGAGAAGAGCAGGACGAGGCGTTACCATAACGTGGGGGCAAAGTGAGGATATTTTAAGACTGACTTTAAAGACCATCAACTAATTTTCCTTTTGTGTCCCTCCCATTTCTCTTCTCCCACAGGGATTTGTGAACAAGTTGGACGAATTCATCCAGTGGCTACATGAAGCCATGGAGACCACAGAGAACTGGACCCCTCCTAAGGCAGAGACGGATAGCCTTCGGCTGTACCTGGAGACACACTTGGTAGGCATGGTGGTGTTGTGTATTGCTGTTTCTGTAAAGGACTTAGATGTGATGCTGGTTTGTTTAGGTCCAGTAGCCACTTTAGTTACCAGAAGTCTTTAGAAGCTAATGAGGCCAAGCTTCAGTGGGGTTAAACCACAAGCTGAACATTTGCCAGCATTTCAAGCAGCAAGATGACACCCAAGGCCTCCATATTTCAAATCGATGTTTCAAAGCTCTTTCCAGAAAGGCCCCTGTTTTAAAATAGCTTAGAAAATCTTATTAGACCTGTGTTCTCCTAAGTGACAATTGAAGATTTCTCTCTTCTTGAAAGAAACAAATGAACAAAAGAGAAAAATTGGATGACCATTCTGAGGCGTTCTAGAATTCTTGTAAAATTAATGAGCCTCTCATTATCAAGAAGGTCTATTTAATCTGTTCTACACTTGGCTATTTTAATAAAATATTTAAAATGATGATCTCCATCAATTCTGCTGCTAGGTGGATTTTTTCAGCAGATAATTAATACAACTGTCATTACACCGAGCCCCGTGCTTAGGGAAAACCAGGGAGTAGTCATGGAAAACATTAGGATGGCTGCGCTTTGGTTCTGCTCAAAGCAGGAATTATAGACCAGGGTACAGTTGATGAACCTCGGGAGGTTTGTGCCGAATGCTTTAAATGGCCGATATCAATTATGAAGGGGTGGGAACCACGTAGCGGAGCGTGATAAAGCGTGGCGAAGAAGCGCGTTGTCATAGGAAACGAAAACTCAAGCTTTAAGGATCTCATCTTTATTCCTTTCACTGATAGAATAAAATTGACAAAGGCAAGGAGCACGAAGCCTTGGGTACCCAACTGTGGGACTGATTTCTGCCCCCTTTACACGCTTGGAATGTGGATTAAGTCAGCATCGTGTAGTGTCCCATGGACGGCGGCTCATAGGAGAGACTGGAGAAGGACAAAAGGGGGCAAGAAAGGAAGAATTTTAGTTCCCTTAGTGTTGTGTTTGGCAGCATGCTTGATGTCACTGCAAGGAAGGTGGCCGCAGGATCCAGTTGCTGCTTGCAGACAGGCTTGTGGGTGATCGCGGATAGCCTGGTGGTGTGGAGAAACGCCAGTGGCCCTACGTGGCTCTCTTGTCCAGGGGTTTTTAAATGCTGCCCTTAGCATTCAGTTCCCTGTAGAATTCAGTTCCCATCTTTTAGAGGGCATTTCATAATCGCAAGATAAAGATATTCAGTGCTTTATGATGTAAATTATATTAATTAGAATGTCAACTTTTCACTGGCATTGTTCTGACAGAAATTCTAATCTGTGTTTAAACAGGACTATATGAACTTTATTTCACATCAAGTGTGCTGTCTTAATTTTCTTGATTTAATATTTTATGGAAAACACACATTCAGCTTTTGAGGTTTCAAAGGGCACAAGGGCATAAGGGTGCCTTGACTGTGGGTTGCTTATGGAAAGCCAGGTGTGGCGTGCAAGCCGAGGGCCCTGTCCTCTCCAAGCGGTGTGCCCTTTGTTGCCAATGCGTCTTCCTGTCTCAGTCAGAGGGCAGAAATTCTTCCTTGACATCCTTGTGCTGGCCTCACCTCGTTCTAGCCCGAAGCTTCATATTGAGCAAATAATTTGTATTGTTCTGGCTTATGCAGGTGTTACTAACTTCATGTATCTAATGGAAGAACTAATTTTTGAATATTCTCATTCAATTTAAATTGCCGCCTCTGTCTACTGCCTTACTCTATGCAGCCTTAACAACTGCAGACCTTCTTAGAGGTGACTACATCCACACCTGCCTCTACACAATGCTCTTAGCCCAACACAGGGGTCATTACCCACTTGCTGTGGACCACCACAGGGTCCTTCTTGAGAAATTTCTCTTGTAGAGTGGTCTGTTTCTGTCAGAGGGTTAATACCTTTTGGGGGGTGTTTTTTTTCTTTCTCTGTGTGATCATTCTGGCGGGAATATAGGTGATATTGGGTCAGTTTGCTGAGAAATTCTGGTTTATAGGCCAGTCCACTGAATGCGAAGTCAGTCAGACCTTCTTCTGATGTTCTGAATTTATGTGATGATGTCATGTGTGGTCGCCTCTTTAGCCTCCTCTGCACGGTTTGCTGTGGAAAGTTCCAGGAGTCACCGAGAGTCACTGGACCATTTCCCAGGCCACTGACCCTAGGATGAGACTCAGTTCCTCTCTGTCCACATTGTCCTCCTGCCCTGGCTGTCTCCTGCACCTTATTGCACTGCCGTTATACTGAATTAATACTCTTCTTAGTCTTAAAAGGAGGCAAAAATCTGCCTTTCTGTAAGAACTGTACAAGTGAACCTGGGAATTCCTACCTAGCTCACTCTACACAAGCCGTTCCTGTTTCCCAATGAGTAAGCAGATGGGTTTTGTGGTGTTACTCGGCAGTAGAGGTCCTCAGACAACGCTCGTTACAGCATTTTTCTAGATTCTACCACTCAGTCTTTAGTCCACACGAGCATGAGACCCCGGAGTGACATTCTTCTCTGGTGGAATATGCTGGAATGGCTGGCGTCTTCCAATATTTACTGTAAAGAGAAACAAAAACCAAAACAACAGTTGTACATTTGTATCTTGATACGTAATTCAATTATTTTCCAAGATTGTAGCCAAGGTGTTTTTTTTTTTTCCCAACACAAATCAACTAAAGTTTCACAAAGCCTTCCTGAGAGAGACACGGGAAGTCTATTTTAGCTGTGGGAAACGGTGAGAAATTGTCATGGTACATCAGCGGTTTTCCATGAGAATTAATCATCTGCTTGCAACCTGGCTGCTTCTTCAAAAATACAGTTCCTATCTTTCTGGAAACTGGCATTTTCAGGAAAATGTCATTTGGGGGTGGTGTGTTATGAGTGCTGGCCATTCTCCTCCGCTGAAGCAGTTTTAGAAGTAGCGCCGGGGAAATGTATCGTTGGGCAGATTTCCTTTTCGCTGTCTTTCCGTCACTTCTGTCCCCTTTCTGGCCTTTCAAAAACAGCTTTATTGAAGTGTTTTGCCTGCCCTGGATTGCGCATTTTAGAGTTTGAGAGTTGAGGAGCTTTGACAATCTGAACGATACAGACACCAAGCAAAATCATGGTAGCGAGTGCATGCATCAGCCCACCCATGCGTCAGCTCACCCATGCATCAGCTCACCCATGCATCAGCTCACCCATGCATCAGCTCACCCATGCATCAGCTCACCCATGCGTCAGCCCACCCATGCGTCAGCCCATCCATGTGTCAGCCCACCCATGCATCAGCCCACCCA
This sequence comes from Microtus pennsylvanicus, assembly GCF_037038515.1. Taxonomy (NCBI): domain Eukaryota; kingdom Metazoa; phylum Chordata; class Mammalia; order Rodentia; family Cricetidae; genus Microtus; species Microtus pennsylvanicus. Next base: position 58,123,974 of record NC_134592.1, on the reverse strand, counting down.
TGCATCAGCTCACCCATGCATCAGCCCATCCATGTGTCAGCCCACCCATGCGTCAGCTCACCCATGCGTCAGCTCACCCATGCATCAGCTCACCCATGCGTCAGCTCACCCATGCGTCAGGCCACCCATGCATCAGCCCACCCATGCGTCAGCCCACCCATGCGTCAGCTCACCCATGCGTCAGCTCACCCATGCATCAGCTCACCCATGCATCAGCTCACCCATGCATCAGCCCACCCATGTGTCAGCCCACCCTTCCTCATGCCATTTTGTAATTCCTCCTCCCAGCCCCTCCCCAGACTCCTCCCTAAGCATTTGCTGATTTATTCTATGTCGCTCTCCAATTAGTTTGGACTTGCTCAAATCTCACATGTATAAGACCGACCAGCGTGCTCTCTGCTGGGGCGTGAGCCCGACCTGGGGTCCAGCCTGTCTCTTGATAGATATGTCGTCACTGTATCTGTCCGCTGTTCTTTCTGTTTTCTTGGTCATAGTAACTGTCACAGGTACATGCACCGTGCATGCTTGACTCATGAAGTTCCCGATGAAGCTGTTCCTCTGCAGTCTTTCAGAGTTTGTATGTCTGGGTAGAAGCCCAATAAATGAAGACACTGTGGCTAACGCTCACACGCCAGGGCACGTGGCTCTGCTCGCGTGTGCTTTTCCTTTAAGGAAGTGTGTCTTTAGAGCTCAGCGGTCAGGAGTAAGGCAGCAGAGTCGGCCATGCTGGCTGGAGCCTCGGTATGTCCGTGTGCTTCTGCGATGGCAACTCTCACCTCCAGAGTCGTTGTCATGCAGGCCGAATTCACCAGACAAGGAGACCACATTGTAGGCATCAGTGCCAGGAAAACAAACTAAGTTGTATATTATCTGGGAGTTTGTTTTTTTTTTAAAGTCCAGACGAGAGTTGCCGTTCCCTCCTCTCCCCCATCCCCCTGAATCCACACCTCCTCTGTTTCTGTTCAGAAAGGGGCAGGCCTCCCATGGGTATCACAAAACATGGCATATCAAGTTGCAGTAAGACTTAGCACCATCCCTATGTATTAAGGCTGGGCAGGGCAACTCAGTAGGAGGAATGGGGTCTATCTCTCTGGGAGTCTTAAATCTGTTATAAGATCTATCTTACTATGTAGCCCAGGATATTGGGGAACTCGCCTTGTAGCTCAGGCTGGCCATTAGCTTGTAACCTCCTGCCTTGGTCTTCTGAGAACTGGAATAGCCGCAGGTACCACCACAGTCGCCTTGAGAAGAAACATTCTTAAGTCAATTTGATACATGGGAGCTGTGGACAAAATGAGGGCTGTGGAGCCAAGATTCAGGCTCCTATAGGTCAGGCGCCACGAGGGCCAGGCGGTTGCTTCGGTGCTAGTGTATGGTGAATGAAGTTGGCTTCTCTTGGGGGCTGTCAGTTGAACAGAGGCAACCCCAGGTCATGTGACATAGTCCTGGCCGGTAAAATTTTTATAGGATAAAGAAGAAGTTCAGCGAAAAGGTTTATCGTGTTCCTAGAGATAATTGGATGGATGCAGTCCTCAAAGGGCTTGTATCATCCTGCTGGTTAAAACAAGAGCACAGAGCCTGGGATTTCACAGGAAGGGTAAGGGAGGTTCCGGTTAAACCTTAACCTCAGCTGGCATGGGTGAGACCCAGCTTGAGGCTTGCAGGTTGGTGCTGGGCAGGAAGGGAGACTAAATGACATTTTAAATTGCCAGACTTTTCTCTGGGGCACCGAAGGTTTGGCTGTGCTTTAGAATAGGAGAGGGAGAGGAATCCGTCACAAATCCCGTGTGGGAAAGGCCAGCCTGGCTTCAATGAGCTGAATGAGGTTAACGGAGTGATCATGGCGGAAAATGGGCCCGACTGTAGCATTTGAAATTCTAGCACAGACTAGCCGCTATCATATTTCAAAAGCATGACTTTTTGTGTAAATATGACAGGAACTTCATAAAGTGAATGACAGACAGTACAATGGTTAAAGTCTACGGAGAGTCCCTCTCTCACCGTCTCCTGGATATCAGCTCTCCTCGCCTGCTCTCTGTCATTTCAGAGTCATTCCAAGTGTTGAAAAACAACCACACATACACGTGAGCTTTGCTTTGTCCCCAGTTTGTATTAGCAACAGGTCAAAAGCAGTAACTATACTATAACTCTATCCCTGTGTATGGCTTCTCAGCCTTTCCTGTATGAGCACGCCATGGTTTATTTTAACCAATCTTTTATGCTGAACATAAAAGGTTTTGCGTAGGCCTTTTCTACCTCAAATGATGCTTCTGGGCCAAGTGCTTAGAAATTAGTCATCTTGTTTAGTATGGGTGTGTCCTGACATGGGTAATATCCGGCCAAAAGGCTGTGCACGGTCAGCATTTTCATCTATTACTGAAGCATCTTTGGTGGTGATGACTCCATTTGCCGTCAGTGTCTGAGCATGCCCCCCTCAGTCTTGCTGCTGAAGCTTGTAGGCACACTGCTTACCTTTGTCCCCATGGTAGTTGGCAGGGGATGCGTGTTATACTTCTGGCATTTTTGGTAGAGTTGGTGTTGTCTTCATGTTTGGGGGATTATTTGCATTTTTTTCCTTGGGACTGACTGCTCATTACCATAGCCCGTTCTTCTGGGTCCTTGTTACTTCTAGATTGACATGAGCTTTTTAAATATTAAAGGAATCAACCCCCTGTCTGTGTTGTGGATGGAAACAGTTTTTAAAGGAGCCATCAAGAAGTCTCTCCTAAAGGGACAGGGACATTTCAACAATTGGTGTCCATGCTTAGGCAGAACCGGGAGGCCAGTGCTGGGTTCCTACTCCCGACAAAAATCACAGAAAAATTCCTGCTCCAGAAAGACCAGCATGTGGAACCTCCTATCTTAGACAGGCAGGAATGAGTTTAAGATCAGAGAGTCCGTAGATGAATGCGGAGATTGAGAGCATTTGAGTGGTGAGGATTGTGGGTGAGGTGGGAACAGAGAACAGGAACAAACTGAAGGACAATGAGATTTGAGCCAACAGCTGCTTTTGAGGCTCGCTCACCTTCAGTCAGAAATTCCAGTATCCTACACCCAACATAGTGTAGGCAAGACTTGTGTGCAGTGAAGGATTGGAGGCTGCTGTCTCTGGGCGTCACCTGGGCCTCCAGGCAGGGCTAACGGTGTGTGACCCGGTAGTGTGGCACCATCAGTTGTGGCTGGGGAAAGCACAGCCATCGTCCTTCGCTCAGAGTCTATGTAAAGGGAAACATTAACTGTACTCAGTGGGAAAGTCAGACATTATGAAGCAGTGTAAAATGAAAAGCAAAACCCTCCACCCTCCCGACTGACCTGGCTAGGCAGTTTGTCCTGTGCTTTTTTGAACCCTTCAGTGTAAGGTAAGTGTATTTTAAAGTTTATGATGTCCGTTCTATTCAATAACTCGTTTCCTCAGACATGTTCCCATCGGCATATAAAAATCCAAGGTGCATTTTCCCAGTTCCTTAATGTTTTATCATGTGGAGGACGTGCCTCAGTTTAATTAATTAAATCTTGTCATGGTAGCATTTAAGCTGCCTCCATATCTCTGCTTTCTTTTTCAAATAATGCTCCATGAATATTCAGGCTAACCCTGGTGGAGCATCTCCTTGTCCTTTGCCAGTTGGCCTATAGCAGCAACTCAGAAACCCCTTGTAATCAAAGAACTATAGGCTGAGCCAGATCCATGTTTGCGTGTGTGTGTGGTGGCTCTCTGAGAGTTCCTGTTTGCGGGTGGACTTTCAAGACAAGCCTTCTGACCCGTTTTTTTTTTTTGTTGTTGTTGTTGCTCCATTTAGTATTAGTCCCTGCAATTTGAAGTGGCTGCCACAAGGTGGCAGAGGAGCACCAAAATCCATTTGTTCTTGACTCGCCATCCTTATTGTGTCTTTACCCCAATCTTCATAAACACAAATTGGACTTAACTAGCAATGCGTCTGGTTAAAAGAATGATCGGCATAACTATATGTACCCATTTGTCGTCTCTACTTAGATCCCGATGTTTTGTTTCTGATCAAATTGATTTCATTTCTATGGCAACGAAAACCAGTGTGTATCACCCACAGTTTTCCCTCAATACTTCTGACTATCTTTTGTTTGCCCTCCCGGGTCTACCTCTGCTCCATTTCTTTCTGCTGGAAGTTAAGAAATCACAGAGTTTTTGTTTTTGTTTTTGTTTTTTCTGGCTTCCCACCTCTCCTCCTCCCTTTCTCTGCTGGGATGATGACCAGCTATGGTCTGAGCAAGGGGCACTTCACAAGACCAGTAGCTGCCTTGAGGTTGTGGCACTCAGCTAATGGGGCTCAGTCAGTCGGACTTCAAAAGCCAGAGCTGTGTGTTTGGCTCAGTTGCCTATCAACCCCTTCAGCCTGAGGAGCAAGGCTGTGGCCTGACAGGAGCTTTGAAGTTCCATTTGCTCGTCCTCCTTGAACTCCTTCCAGTTTAGAGCATGGCTGAGTGTGTAGCAGGAAGAGAGCGACGCTGGGTCTCCTCTTTGGTGTCATTTGAAATAATTCCCAGGCTCCAATCCTTTGCTATGGTGGGTGGGGATGCCGGTCTGTGAGGAATTTACAGCGTGTGGGCAGTTTGTTATTGCTTGCTCTGAGGAAGGGGACTAAGCCGAGTGGGAGGCTCCCTTTGGACATGTGACAGTCATAACCACATTCCTGTGCTCATGTGACTGACTCATTCCACGTGTTGAGGAGACCTGTGTGTGCTGCCTTTTCAGCTAAAAGGGAAGTGCAAGGCGTGTGAGAACCGTGCCATTTTTTTTTACCTGGTTTAAAGACTCTTAGTTCTTAATACTCAACAGTTCTCACTATTCCCAAAATTGTTAGTGCCCAGTTTACTAAGCTATAACTTATTTTTTAAATTAGGCATAATAACCGCTTTTAACTAGATTGCCAGGGACGCCCTGTGTTTAGCAAGTACTGCATATACAGGCAACCTGGGCAGTGAAGAGTTTCCAGACAGGCCTTGCTATAGGAGGCCCACGTACAGGGCAGAGAGCATTGATTCTGGACGAGGGACTCACCAGAGTCTTTCCTGATGGACCTCAGAAACAGTTCCCCTTGTATGCATCTTACTATGTGGAATTTTGGAATCTTCAAGCAATTTTTCTGGTGTAAATAATAAAAACTCCATATCTTTATATTAGCCAGAAAAATAAAAAACCCAAACCTGTCGTATGATGGTTGTGAAGGCGGGGTGGGGCAGTGGGAGGTCGGAAAGACTTTTCTGTTTCAGGGACTTGTGCTTTCCTTCCTTGGATCCTTACAAATTCTTAAAGCCCACAAATTCTTAAAGAAGTTGCTGCTGTCCCCACCTGCTTACCCTCGACTGTTTGTTCTCTTTTGGCCGTCACTACCTAAGGGCCAGCTTGGTCTCATCTGGGCTCATCATGCGTTGAGTCAGTCACTAGACGCATCAGCTAGGTGAAATGATTGAACGTTGTAAAAACACGTTTGAGCCATTGTGGGTACAAATTCCAACCAACGGAAGACGTTTTTAGACTGTGATCACCTATGTCTTCAAGGGTTAAAAATTCCTTAGCTTTAATATTGCTGTTTAAAAGGATGAACGTGGTATGACTAGACAGGATGTTAATGACTTGACATTACAAAAATTTATTAAATTTATTTTTTAAAGTGGTTTGGTTCCCCCTTTCAAATGCATGAAGCGTGTGGGAGTTGGAATAGATCTGCCCCAGGCTGCCAAAACAAATTTTTAATGGAACTGGAGTCCTTCAGGGATTGTCCTAAATCCACATAATATTCTTAAGTCCTGGTGTTTGCACTGGGACCTGTGTATTAGCAGATGTACGTGCGAATAATATTCGTAGAGCCATCCATCACCCGGATGACTCCACGTTCTCAAGGGCTGGCGCACATCAATTATTCCACCTCGGGGGGTAGAGAGATATTTGGGCTAGCATTGACCTCCTTTTCAATCAGGGCTTCCAAACAGTATGTTCTGGAAGTCAAATAGTCCCCTCAGACGGAACCTCTGTTTGAGAATGCGCTTGGCCTGATGTCGCCATGCTGAGAAGTCAATGTGATTACCTGTGTCAGGTGTGGAGGCAGCATCCGGAGAAGCAAATGAAAATCCCGTCACTCGGAGTCACCGTCAGCATCCGGGATCTGCCCCATCTATCTACTGCGTGCATAAGTTATTAGCCAGTCTATCAGGAAAGACTGTCTGCCTCTGTGAGCTGCATCTGCATCCACACACAAAAGCAACTCTTTGAGATAGATTAGAAGTTGCTCGAGGAGCTAGATTCACTTTCAAAGGCTTGGAGCCGTTTTTATGAAATGAAGGGAGTAAAGCCTCCTGAGGAGGAATGGGGATATACTTTTTTTTTTGTGTGTGTGTGTGTGTGTGTTTTTTGTCTGTTTGTTTTAAAGGAAAACAAAGACTATTTTTAAACATATGGTTTTGATTAAAAAATTAAAAAAACAAACAAACTTGGAAGTTATTCCTTCACAAAGTTCTCTTCTGAAGCTCCTGATGTCAGGGCTGAAGGGACGTGACAGGTTGCTGTGTGACCAGTCAAGCGGTGACAAAGGTAACCACTTCATTTTGCTGGGAAAAATGTACAATTGAGGTAGCGGCTGACCATCTATTTAATTGCGTGGTGAGTGCCATATGATGAGAGGGTAAAGTTAAATTGATGATTCAGGCTACCCCAGCCAGGGTACGGTTTACATGGCAATTATACTGGGTCATCTGAGTGTAATTGGCAAGTAATTTTGTAAGCGAAGGAACATGACAGCTCATTTACATGGTGTTCACTGAGTAAAATTTGGGGACATTCATCAACCACTCTAGAGTGCGGAGTGATTGCATTGATATCCCCGAACGCTGCAGGCCGTTGGATGCTGGTTTACGGAATGTCCCTCCCCACCCCCCTTCAATTGTGGATAGTCGTGTGTGCGAGCGGTTGTGTGCAGGGCGCTAGGCGCTTTTATTCCAATGTGGGTGAAATCACCGCTCTTTTTCTCAGGGAGCTCACAGGTAGGAGACAGACACACCCATCATTTTAACCAAGTGTGGTAAACGGAGGCTGGGCGCTGTGGATGGATGCCAATGGAGGGCGAGTGTCGAGGGTGGAAGATCAGGGAAGCCTTGCCAGGGAGGGTGACACCAAATTGAATTATGGGACTTTGATGAAACAGTTCTTGCCAGGTAGAGGCCTGGTGAGAACAGAATCCTAGGAGCCACTAGACTAGGGGGTGGGAGACTCTCAGAGCTGACCTGACGGGACCTGCAGTCAGATAAGGCCTGCGTCTGGCTAGCTATCCAAGGACTTAAGAAGAGGTGGGCCCTAGCTAGCTGTTTTGAAGATAGACCATTTTGTATAGTAACAATTACTGTGCTATTATGATATACTCGTCTCTATTCTCTGTGTATCAAGGGATATTTTTATCTTCACGACCACCCAGAAAATTCCTTTTACAAACGAGGGCACTAAATAGACAAAGGTTGCCCAGAATCACACAGAGAGTGGTGGAGGAGCTGGGCTTTGAACACCCCTATCCGGTCCTGAAGGCCTTGCTCACCGCTAGCACTAGCCCATCCCATGCTGTTGGCTTCCTTAGCGCAGTCCGCTGGGATTCCAGACTAACTCCGTCCTGTGCCCGCTGTGCCCTCTAGGCTCTGAGCACGCTGCCAGGGCGGTGACTTGCCATTCTGCTCAAAGTCACATCTCTAAGTCTGAGACAGCCGTGCCCTGTGTTGCCGCTAACATACTACAACAAAGGTGTAGCTTTGAGACCTCTGTAGTCAGAGACCTCTGTAGTCAGCCTCACAGGTGAAACATTGAGGGTTGGGAGCTAAGGCGGTGTCAGTGTGGAGATGCGTAGATGAAGCCGGAAATTGGCTGGGCTCTGTGATTGATGGGGCGTGTGGATCCTGTCGGTACACCCTGGTGTCACTTCTGATTTCTAACCATTATGCTGGAGAGAGGACTTTTGGCAAAAGAATCCGAGGAACAGGGAGGTTCACACTGCTCCCTGCTGAGCTCTTAGATTCCTGGGAAGAACTATGTGGACTCAGGATAGGAGTTAGAAAAGACTTCCCCAGAGGCGGCTAAAAATAGAAGGGACGGTCCGGGGACAGAACCACCCTGGGGTGGATGAGTGGTTGGATGGCCTTTGGGATTCTTCTCTCTTTGAAAATTCTCTAGTTGAAAGTAAATAAAACTCCTGTTTCCTTTCCTAAACTGCCTGGATGAAAAAAAAAAGATAAAAATCAAAGTATTCAAGGGCTGGAAAATATTGAGTCCAAATGCCTTGATTATAGATAAAGGGAGGAAGCCCCGAGGGCTACATGATTCATCCGAGGACACCCCTCCAGGAGGAAGACAGGGTCATTGGCTTCCCTTCCTTTTGTCTCCAATAGTAACATTTTTGTCTTGGGTGTCCCTGTGGGCAAGCCACTGGTAGACATTGGCGCAAAAACAGCAGAGACTTGGCTTTTGTCTCTAGGGAAAGTGGAGTATTGACAATAAGGGGCGCCTGTCACATGATGACCTAGGACATTGAGCAAAATGAGAAAACTGAATTTGAACATTCCTAAGAGGAGTTAGAGAGATGGCTTGGTGGGTAAGACCATTTCACTGGCAAGTATGAGGACCCGAGTTCAAATACTTGGTAGCCACGTAAGAAGCCAGGCATGGCTATATATGACTGCAGCCTCAGCACTGGAGAACAGAGTCCCAAAGCTTACTTGGCAGGCAACCCAGCTTAAAGGATGAGCTTTTGGATCAAGCGAGAGACTCTATCTCAGGGAATGAAGAATCAGAGAGTAAGACATGTCATGTGTTGCCCTCCGCAGAATGTGCACGGGCCTGTGAACTGAACATTCCTGTTCATACAGCACACACTCATACCACACATATAAAACATAATACACACCAAATCACACACACACCAAATCACACACACACACACACACACACACACACACACACACACACACACACACACTTTCTCTCTCAAATCCACATGGATTTTTTGGAATCCCTAGTCATTCCCATCCAGTTCTAACACGTTCCATTGACTGTCTCTGAGTCTTGCAACCCTATGGTAGTATTGTTTTCACTTAATGCTTTGGAAAAATCCCGGAAACATAACCTGCTTCATGAGATCTGACTATGGTAACTCCTGAGCCCACTGTCCGCAAACGATAACATTCATTACGTTGTCTTGCAGCCAACTTTGTCCTTGCAATGAGATTGTTTACATACTAACATCAATAGTTTTATCACTATAGTTCTGAGTCATTTTGGGTTGTGCAGTCTATCTGTGTGAATTGCCTCATCACCATTTGAATTGCTATATAATATCTTACTTTCAAGAGATACCTGAAATATTTACTGAAAGAACTCTCATTCTCGACTCCCAGCATATTCTGAAGAATTTATTTTATATCATGAGCAACTGTACATCTAGCTTATGTGCATGGCTTTGTGGGGTAGTGAGCAGGAGCCGCTGAGCTCCTTCATGGTGATTATAACCTGCTTCCTTGCCAGGGGCCCTCTGAGAGTCCAAAGAGCGCTTGTTTGACCAGGGACAGAGCAGGTCCTGGGCAGAGAGACAGTAAGTGACTTCAAGCTGTGGCTTTTCTAACTAAATACATATCTCCCCCCTGCCCTTGTGCAAAGGGAGTGAGAATCTTTGTGTGAAGAAGTGTCACCAAGTGTCTTTACTCGTCAGCATGCGCCAACCATCTCTTCAAGTGACAGCAGGAGTAAGTTCATCAGTTCAACGTGCCTTTCACATTCAGAGACTCCTGACTAATAAAATCTGGTATTTATCATCAGAACAGCCAAAGAACTGGATTCTGGCACACGCTGCTCTCACGCATGGAGAGAAACTTGAAAAGACAGAAGATTTGCTCCAATTTTCTTTCTTCTCTTCATCTAGAAGCAAAAGCATACCTTTTTTCAATTAAAAAGAGTATGAGCACACGGAAACATCTGGCCCGTATCACCACGGCAGCCTCCTAGAACGGCCTGCTTTGCCCCCAGTGTGTCCTTTTGAAAAAGCGAGTCTGCAGCAGCCAGCAAGTGCTTCCTAGCTCGTAGGCCACTGCCGTCCCTGCCGTATTCCTCATGGCTCTTTCATGGTCCTGAGGGTCAGCTCCTGTGTGGTCACCGTTGCTCCCTACCCTGCCTGCAGCCTACCCCAGCCACATGGAGCACTCAGGGCTCCTGGGCTTTTGGTCCCCAGAGGACATCTCTGGGCATGTAGGCAAGCCAGTTCACTCCTTATAAGCTCTCTTTAGACCCTGCTGAGACTGGATCTCATGGGCTCCCACAGCCCCTGTCAGCACTGGCCTTTTATACTTGGCTAGTGTAGTAGGTTTTAATTTAAACAAACAAACTTGAATCTCATTGGACAAGGCAAATAGCCCCACCACTTTGTATCACACATAAGATCCTAATCACACATGTAATCTATGCTAGGCCATTATTCCTATGACCCTGTGGACTAGACTATAAACTGCCTGCAGGCTGGTGTTGTGCACTGCTAACTTATATTTATATAATCTGGTAGGGGATTCTTCATAAATATATCTATTGTATAAACCCATGCCTTAAGGAAAAAAACAAAATCCCCTCAAGAAAGATTGTGTGGCTCTTTTGGTCACTTGTGTGGCTTCACAAATGTGCCAAGACTCATGGTGCCCGTTGGACCTGGCAGATGCAGACAGCACCCACGGGGTGGCTGAGTGTCTGTTACCCTACAATGCTAGGAGGACGGAATCACATTGAACATTTAAGCCTTTGAATGTGCTCATTCCCCCGTCTCCGGTCCTAGGTTTTCCCTCAGACACGATCATTTCTGTGCTCCATTGGGAGTTCCTTATTTCATCCCACAGGCATGCATGGTCTGCTTCATCATGTCTGATCATGGCTCAGGTGTAGTCATGGGCATAGCTGAATTTCCGATTCAGATTCATACAAGCCGATCATGCCAGATGTAATTACACCACTGCCCATTGGTTAACTCATGGCAATCATTTTGATAATCTAGCCATTGAATCTTCTTTTAAAAAATGTTTTGGAAAATGACATATTGATTGATTGATTGATTGATTTTGTGTACATGGGCGTGGGTGAGGGTGTGTATAACATGGTGGGGATCGGAGGGCATTTTTGAGGAGGTGATTCTGTCCTTATACTAGAGATCATGGTCGAGTTATCTGGTTTGGTGGTAGGAGCCTTAACCCTCATCAATATTTTGCTTGTTTAGACACTTGATTGATAATTAACTAATTATTTTCCTGTGTGTTTATATGAGGGTGAGTGTGGAAGCCAGAGGAAAATTTGCACGAGTCAGTTTTCTCCTAGTGCGTGGGTCCTAGGGATTGCACTGAAGGCACCAGGCTGGCTGGCGAGTGCCTTCACCCACAGAGTCATGTCTCGGCCCCTCACTGAGTTTCCCTTCCTCTGGTTCCTCTCTTCTCACTCAGTTGCATGCTGGTTTAAGGACACTGGAAAAGAGTCGGCATTCCCTTGGATCCGGGCCGCTATTTGTGGGATATTTCACATTATCTCAGTGACACAGGATCCTGGAGCAAGCCCTTGCCAATGTCCTTGCCACAAATTCAGTCCCTAGAGAACTCTTTGCGTGGTCAGGGTGTGGTACAGGTGTGGCAGAGGGATGAAAGATGCCGTAGGTATTCTGGAGAAAATACGCCAACGGTGTAAGGATGGGGGCGTGTCCAGCTATCAGGCTAAAGGAAAGAACAGGAGAAACCGGACCCTTCTTTAGCGAGCGGTGGGGGCAACACCCAGAGGGTTTCCTCAAGAATGCTTTGGCAGCCTGGCATCCCACTGACAGTTTTGTTAACGTGCCCGCTGGGATGCCTTCTCGGGGCCTGTTGCAAATTCCTTGCTTGATATTATTAATGGTTAATGGGCGCACCTGAAATCAAGCAATAATGTACCATTTGCGTAATAGTTATATTAAATGGTTCTTTTATACAACATCGAGCTTATCAGATTATCTCGCTCCTATTAACGAGTGCCTCATCTTTGCCAATTTCCTTATCAGATGTTTCCACATCATCCCCAAGTGCAGCCGCTTCCAGCTGCGGTGGCGCTGTCTCCTCCATTTCAATATATCGAGGTGCCAGCCTCCTCATGGGTATTCCCTTCTCTCTGGCACGGAGGCACAGACCCGATGTGCCTCTTGGGAAGCTGGTGGTCACCAGCCGTTTGATACAGGCACATTCGGAGTCAAAGACAGCACGAGGCAGAACTGATAGTGATGTGGAATTTTTACGACAGGCTTCTTCCTGAAGTCTGGGGCTGCTGAATTAGTCTCAGACGTTTCTCTTTTTCCTGCTCCCTTTGCTGAAACTCGTGTGCTCTAGTCTGTGTGGCGGAGCCCCAACACACAGGGACAAAAAGCAAAGGATGCTATGCTTCACTGTAAGATAATAAACATTTAGTAATCCAGGGGCACTGCCTTCATTGGGCGGATCAGAGGTATAGAGGAGGCTGAAGCAATGGCGCAGCAGTTAGCTAACATTTACTTGCTCTTACAGAGGACCCAGGTTCTGACTCACAGCCATCTCTAATTTTATGTCCGGGGGACCCCACGCCCTCTTCTGGCCTTCACAGGTACTGCATGCCCACGGTGCCACAGCATACACACAGGCAAAAATACCCCTACACAGAAAATAAAAACATCTACAGATATTTTTAAACAATTATCTTTAAGAGGAAGCGTCAAGATTCCTGACCACTGTGTATTTTATTTTATTCAAATGCATACCTGTAGCCGAAGGCACAAATGGGGAAAAAATGCAGAGTGGTGTGTTGGGAGCCAGATAGTGTCCTTTCTAGAACGTTAGCTGTAATGATACCGCATCTTGTGAAGGAAGGCTGGCCCGCACAGTTTGTCACCTTGAACTGCTTTAGTTCAATCCTTATCTCTATGCTGCATCTCGTGTTTCTCCCACTTCCAGGTTTTCTTTTCGTTCTGATTCTGTCTTTGGTACTTAAAAAAAAAATGTTTCTCTAGGAAGTAAAGAACAGCTCGCATTTACCGCTGAGCATCCAAGACAACTCACTCTGTACTCGCCAAGTTCTGCTGCCCACTAAGGCCAAAATCCATGCTTATTGGTCCCTAAGTCTCCAGTGGTGTTATAGACCACACGCAGTTCGTGAATCACTGAGTTGAAGATCCACTCTCACAATTTATGATTATCCAGCTCTTCAATTCAAATTAAATCCAGTGTGGAGTTAACACGGCCTGTGTCTTGTATGCTTAATATAAAGTATAGCACAATGTAGCTTTTAAAGACAAAGCCCAGAAGGCGCAGAAACCCTAGTATAGCCCCTAGCTGCCCCTCTCCATCCGGTGCCTCATGCAGAGTCGAGGAACAGAGATGAATCAAACCATGCTGTATTAGTGGATGCATATACGTGCGCATCAGGCTTCCGGGTTTTTCTGCTGACAACTTCTATGGTTTCATAAGTACTTAAGAAAAGCTCGCATGTGCAGGTGGGAATTCATTATATTTTATTGAGGACAGCTACTCTCAATAGAACCTATGGGGTGTGACTTTTCATAAAAACCTAATGAATTTCTAGATTTGTTGAGCTGCTTCCAAACAGATGCGTGCTGCTAATCTAACGGAAGTGTTTAGAGCCTAGACCCCAAATATCAATAGCTTTTAGTATTGCAAATTAGTCTGTCTGTTGGGTAAATGGGGCTGTGTGGTTCTCGATTCAAAGCAGCAAGTGATTCTGCACGCGTGTTTTGTGCGTGACCGCCTCACTGGAGCCTGACGGCCGTGTGCTCCTTTACAGAGTTTCAAGTTGAACGTGGACAGTCACTGTGCTCTCAAGGAAGCCGTGGAGGAGGAAGGACACCAACTCCTGGAGCTCATTGCATCGCACAAAGCAGGTAAATCCTCCTGAAATATTGCGGGTCTTTATGTCTCCAGACTATTAAGAATGAAGAAGCATTGCTGTAAATTACTGCATATATTCACTTCCTTATGTATTATTAATATTTACATTATCAGATTGACCTTCAAGATTTATAAATGTTTCATATACTGCATACAATGCTGTGATACTTATACGATGAAATAGTGCCTCCAACCGCCTGTTCATTTTATTTGGGGCTTACCATTCGCCTGAGTTCCAATTGAAATCCCATTCCCGACAACTTCACGTTGACATGCTTTTTGATGTAGGAGCTCTGGAAATAACGTTAAGATAATGAGTGAGAGCCGCTCTTACAGACACGGCGCGTATGCACTAGGGTGTACATCGAGATCGCCATGGAGATAAGGCAGACTGTCCATGGACATCTGATTATTTCGGTGCCAGTTCACGCATGCGGACGTGTGGCATATTCTCTGTAGGCCTTTGCATCAGCAGAGGCTTAGGCTTTCAACCAGTTCTTAGTCCAACACAGATGCATTTAATGAAGAATGTATTGTAGATTTTAAAAAAATGTTATATGGTCCTATTTATCCTGATAATCAAAGACCACAAAACAGGATTGGTTAAAGCTTGCTTGTTTGGAGTTTTTGTTTTATTTTATTTTGTGTCTTTTTTTTTCTTTTTGCTTACTATTTAAACAGGAAAAGAATAGCATCAAGCAGATGTGTTGTGTCAGAGACCACTGTCTTGATTCTGGCCCATTTGCCGTATTTCCCATTGAATTACCTGCATCTATTTTCAGATGTCCATTTGATCAACACAGGGCCTTGTGCTGCAGGTGCCCAGCTCTAGTCCCAATGACACCTCCCCATCACATTCTGTTCCGCACACATGATCTCCTCCAACCCAAAGTCTGCATCGGTGTCTGCATGTTCTTGTCCCGTGTTTGTGCTGTTCTAGCTCAGAATCTCCGGTCTCGGTTCTGAGGGACAAATGGCGGGTAGCGGTAAGGTCACTGGAGAGCAGGGATGTGGCTGGAAAGGGCCGCCTCGCTTTCCGTGGGACAGACAGAAAAGCAGGCCACGATGCAGCAGGGGCCCACAGCTTTGCTTTCCTTTGGAGAAGGACTGAAGGACATGCTGAAGATGATTGCAAGTCAATGGAAGGAGCTGCAGAGGCAAATCAAACGGCAGCACAGCTGGATTCTCAAGGCTCTGGACACCATCAAAGCGGAGATACTGGCTACTGATGTGTCTGCGGAGGACGAGGAGGGGACGGGGAGCCCCAAGGTAAGTGGCTTGAAGTTTGCTTTATTTCCCCGTATTCCTGTCTTCTTTTGAACTAGGCGCCACTGAAGTTTGCTTTCCACCCCTAAGGCTCTTCGTTTCTAGTGAGTAAACTTTGTAACTCCTTCTCCCTCTGTCTCCCTCCGTGTGTGTGTGTGTGTGTGTGCATGTGTGTGTGTGTATGCTGAAAACAAAAGGCGAGAACTTTCAAGTTTTCTAGGAAGCAGAAGGGGGATAGGATTCTAGGGGTGGGAGAAAGGGGGGGGGGAGGCATAAAACATTTAGTAAACAAAACATAAAGCATCTTTAACATGAATAATCAGAATGGTTTTAAATTGTTTTGTTGCAACTATAAATCACTATAATCAGTGCAATCACTCAGCTCTGACATCCATTAGCCGCTTGGTTACAGCAAATTAACAAAGAAGGGAGAAAGTGATTCATTATCTCATTCCTGTTAATGACTATCAGATGCATTGCCTAATTAGGGGATGGTCATTGTGGTGCGAAGAAGGTCATATGCTTTGCTACAAATCTTTTTGCTCTGAGTGTAAGTTTTCCATAATGGCGCACGCACCGAAGGCAGCAAGTATTTTAAAAACGAGTATTGGCAGGCTTTGATTATCCATTTTTAGATTTACAAAATCGTCTTGGAGACATAGACCACCGAGCACCAAATGAAGTGCCTGTTAGTGTAGCGTGCTCTGGTCGTAAAGGTGAATCCTTTAGACTTACCATGTCGAGGACAATTTTATTAATTTGACATTTTCTTGTAGTTTCTCACTTTGTGAAAAGGAGTCCAGAAATCTGTAGACTTGGGACCAGAGCCTAGTGTAGCACAGAGGGAAGCAGATGGAAAAGTTCAGTTTCTATTCCTGGCATGGACAGAGAGAGAGACATCGTCAAATCCCATTTCCTCAGCGTGGCCAGAGCAAACTAGCAACCGCTTTGCCCTCTGAGACTCAGATGCTTCAATACAGGCAGAGCTGGGACCCAAACCAGCCCCACAATACTGAGACCGTGCAGCCAGCCAGTGGAAAGCTCAGAGGACCTCTCTTTATCTGTTGGAAAAGAATTGAATGGCAAGATCAGTCCCACCGGAACCTCCACCACAGAGGAGGCCGCACTTCAGGAAATACTCGAAGAAAGGAAGGGAAGTGGCTTGGCACAAGAGCACATATTTTAGGAAGGGATGTGATTGGAGGTTCAAAGCCGCAGCTAAAGCCAAGGACTGGCATGTAGTCATCAGACCTCTCCAGGCAGAGGAAGCAGACCGCAGGGGGAAGTTGATTGGCCAAGGCTTCACTGTGGAAGAGGGGCAAAAACTATCAGAATGGGCACGACTAAAATCTGGGTTGTGTCCTATTTCTTTAGCAAAAAGAGGGGTTGGGGTGTGGCCTAAAGGTAGTGCACTTGCCTAGGATGTATGAGGACCTTGGTCGCATTGCAGACACCACAGAACGAGAGTGCAAGCAAGCTACCGCTACCTCATTCAGCATCCACTCCCAGGTTTCATTGGCGTACTGAGAACAAAAGGCTTATTTTCTGAATTAATGCACCTCTGTCCTGTAGTACTTTCCTGTCCACACACAAGCACACATCATATCTGAAACAATGACAAGAAGAGATTGTGTGTTGTGGGATCAACACATGGGGAACCTGGGAGCTGCAGAGGCAGACAAACCCCAGGCCTTCCGCTGGTACCAAAGTTAGTTCTCTCTTCACCAGTCTGGGTTGGATTCTACCCCAGACAAACAAACACACTCATATTCAAGGATGAATGTAATATAGATGCAAGGTTAAGCTATTATGGAGAAAGATGAGATGACTATTTTTCCCTATTTGTTTAATGTTTATAAATTGTTTCTCTCAGACTTGGGGCAAGCTGAACACCAGGGAGGTGGAGACTCCAGGTTAGACCCTCTGAAGGAAATGACTACCGTTTGCCACTAGTGTTCTTGAGGCGATTACCTGGCGTAATCTCTCTCGTATTTATCATCTGTAAAATAAAGGCAACGGGGCCAACAAGATGTTCAAAGGACAGAGGCACTCACCATCTGGCCCCTTGGCCTGGGTTCAGTCTCTGGGAGACCCACACGGTGTGAGAAAAAGCTGATGAAGTGGTCTCTGGCCTCCACGTATGTACTGTGACATGCAGAAGCCAAGTCAACCTCTCTCTCTCTTCTCATAGAACATAATGATATATATATATATATATATCATTTCATATATAATATTTTATCATATATCATATATATATTTTAACTTTTCAAAGGGGTAAAATTATAATTCCTGCTTCAAAGATCTGCAACATGGACCCTTTTAAAGAGGTCTTAGAATGAGAGGGTGTTTTGCGTACTCAGGACACAGAGGCTTAGGATGGCTGAGGATGGAGGCCAGCCTGCCCTTTAGGTGAGCTTGAAATCAGCAGATGACATAACAACAGTGCTGAGGCCAGAACCTTGACTGGAATAAATCTTCAATAGGGTGAACTGTGATGTGGAAGCCTTCCTATTCTAATGACGCAATAGGCAAATAATTATAACGGATTTGATAGAACGCCAATAGAAACTGGTACAAGATGCTATAGGTAGATGGAGAGGGGCCTCAAGGAAAGATCTGGAAGGAGCTGACTCTTTGAAATAAGGGTAAAAGGGTGTTGCTATAATCCAGGTAATGGGCAGGGGACCAGCATTTTTAAAGACTCGATGTGAGATGGTTGGAGTGACTGGAACCCAGAACCGTGGCCGGGATGATTACGTTCGGCTGTCAAGGTCTGTGCCAAGGTTCCCGGTGTCACAAGAGTGACCTTTACCAATTAGTGACGGGAACAATTGCCAAGATCCAAGTCCTAAGGACAGACATGCATATTGCATAAGAATTTTATCTTGTGTCAAGCAGTGCAAACTGAATCAGGCTGCCTGTGAGTCCCTCAAGCCCGAGAGCAAGCCTCTGCTCCCTGTCCTTCACGGGAGCCTTCTTCCCATGACGTGACCTTGCTCAGGTCACCCGCAAGTTGCGCCATGAGATGCATCCCCAAGCAAAGCGGTATGATCATCCGTTTCATCTTAAACCTAAAAGAGAAACTAAAATTAAAACATAATAAAAATAGTTCCAGAACTTCTCTTAGGTTTACTTCAGAAGCTACTGGGAGCTTGAGAAGCATAATAGGAAATCTAAGGAATATATCTGGGGGGTATTTTTCTTTTTTACCTTGTTTGAGAGACTGCAGAAAAGGGCTTGGTCTTAGAAATCTTGTAAAGCAGGAGGATAGGAGGAAATTCAAAGACTCTGGGAAACGTCTCCCCTAGGACCCGGCAGCATACCTTATTTGTTGTATTTCATTTTTTAAAAAAGTGTTTTCCCAGGACTGCGGGATCTTTTATACTGGGAAATAGAGAGCGGAATCCATCAGTTCTGGAACTACAGCTTCAGCATGCACATCCAAGAATTTAAAATATGCTTGTAATTATGTATTTTAAGAAAGGTTGATAAAAGTTTCTCACCTTAAACTAGAGGCTTCGTATTTTAAACACTTCAGTGATGTGCAGCGAGGAAGATTTCAAAACATAGTGACTACCCAATGCCTATCAAATGCTGTGTTTCTTTTTTTGACCTTTCAAGGTAAAAGCCAGGCCATCCTAAAGAAAAAAATATTAATTGACATCATGTCCTTTAAAATGTTCCCATGTGCCCTCTTTTCTCTTCCAATGCTGGCATCCTTCAGGACTTAGAATCAGAACCAGGGTCTTCCCGCGTGACTTACCCAAGTTTGCCTCACTAAATGTAAGCAACACCGGCTTCTTCATCCTTTCAAAGGAAACAGACGGGTCTCTAGAATCCAGAACACCTGCAGATTTTGTTGTAAGAAATCCAGAAACCTTGTGGCCATGACAGACACGGTGACCTGACCTGGTTCCAAGAAGCATCTTCATTTCCTCAGCGAAAGGATGCTGGTGTCGGGCTGCTGTGGACTCCAGGGATGCTGATCATCCCCCTTCTTTGAGGGTCTTAGATTGAAGTCATCCTCCGTTGGAAATGGGTACCAGACTCCAAAGGTAATCAAGGATATCAACACAGCATTAGCTGGAAAGCAAACTCACAGATACCTTTGAATATGTTTGCTGGGGCCTACAAATGACAGTTTTAGCTACTGCCTTGAGATGGGGATTTGTGTTCCTTTTGACTTGGGGAGTCAGTGGCTCTCGAACTTGTCTTCAGATGTCATGTGAGGGAAGTCCAGGCTTAACACACACTCTGGTATATTTGTTTGCCTGATGCCCAAGTCTTGACCCAGTGCTTAGGCAAATAAATTATGTGTAACTCTACTCAATGAAAGAAATATAAAAGAGTGATTTGGGGGACACATTAAGAATATGCTCTCGGTATTACAAGATGCCTTTGGGATAATATTGTAACCTTTTGGTATTGTTTTGGAATATAGTTTCATCCTGAATCTGTTGAAGGATCACCAAAACCAAGCATTGTCCCTGCATTCAGCTCTGTTTGAGCTAATGGACATATGTGCTCAGTATGTTCTTTAATATAAGTTCTTCATAAAGAGCATTAAGGTCATAAGTGGGAACCACATTTATATATTGTCAGTTCCTGTACGGAGACACATTCATATCAAAAGCTACTCAAGACGCCCTCCTTTTTACCCAGAGCAAAGAAAAACATAGCTACCTAATGTCAAAAGAAAGTGGAAACGAGATAGTAAGATTCAGTTGTACCTAATATGGGGAGAAAGACAACAGGCAAAGGCCTAGCTGTGTGTTTATTGAGTGCCGACAGGAACCTCTGCCCAGTGCTGAGCCGTACACGAGAGAAGACATGCTCCCTTGCTCAGTGGTCTTATCATTCATGTAAGCACGTAGTGTAACGCCTTGTCTAACGTGCTTTGGGCTATCTTAGATCTAGAATAATAGATCACCTACGATTCAGATCATCTTAATTAGGATGTTGGCAGCCTGAAATGGAACGGTGCTCTTGATGAAAGCAAATGAGTAGGAAGTGCATTCCACTTCCACGGCATCCGTGCGGAATCCTTCCCGCAGCCAGCTCTGACGCAGACCTTCCTCGCTCAAGTGTGTAATCATAGCTCTGCCTTGAGAACCTAGGGAGAGCTTTCCCCAACTGCGGATTTGTCAATGACCCCTCTTTTGTTATTGTTAGGGCAACTTTTCTCCCAAATTGCGTTTTGAAAGTCAGAAAACAAGACAAAATACATTGTCTTGAAGACAAGTGTGGTTACTAAATTTGTGATGAAATACAGTTTTAAAAAACGTTTCTCTAGTGTCCTTGTGTTACTTCAGTGTGCATATTATCAGTCTGTCTCTGATGAGGTGACTGATGGAAGGGTTAAGAAAATAAACATATCTAATGGTAGATCAAAGGTCAGCTAGCAGTCATCTCTATACTAGACTGCAGGTGAATAAGACCATAGCTTAGCCTTGTCCCCTGCACATCCATTGCCAGTGACTTTGACTATGCAAGGATGTACATGTTTGACTCAGCAAGAATCGGAGAGAAATTCTTCAGTGTCTCTGATCAACACATGGAAACTTCACTGGCATTGGTAGGCATTTGACTTTTCCATATTTATTTAGGAGTACCCAGAAGTTAAAAAGATAAATGATGCTGGCTACAAAATTAGAATCTGCAGAAAGCAGTCTTCACCTATCAGGTTCACACTTCACCTTTCTGTTCCTTATGCAAGCTGCCAAGCACACAAGGGAGATATTTTTAGTGCAGAGTCACCTGTGTTAGGAACGCTGTAGTACATAAACACATACACAAAAGGGCAAGACGCAAAATCGCTCCTAAAAATGCTTTTAAGTTAATAAGTAGATTCTTTGAAAGTGTGAAACAATGACCTCAGTGTGTCATTTACACTTTTTATTTTTTTTCCTGGAATGTGTTGTTTTTGGCAGGGGAGTACTTGGCCAGCAAGAGCCCTGCCTGCTAACAGGGATCCCTCTGCTCTGGCTCTTGTGTTTATTGAGTCACAGAGGACTTCATATAAAACACAGCTTTACCAGTTCCCAGCCCTGCAGGCAACGCCCTTCGTGCTTCCAGGGCTTGTTTAGCTGTTCTCACTCCCGAGAAGGGTGGCACTTCTATCCAGTGATGCCAAGGAGTGCTAAGATGCTCTGCTTTACTCTTCTTGTTCAGGTATCCTTGAGAGACAGTTACTTAGAGAGTCGAGATGCTACTAGACCATTCCCAGTCTTATTTCCTACCATCCCACCATAAATGAAGGGGATACTTCTCAAAAATAAGTTTTAATATGTACATGTGTATTAACATATTACAGACACACACACACACACATACACACACACACACACACACACACACACACACACACACACACAGACTTTATAAGGAAACATAATTAGATTGGAGACCTTCTAGGCCAAAGCTCCAGGCCCAGTTTACCACAGCTTTCAGGCCGTTTTTTGTTTTTTTTTTCTTCTCATATTTATAGTTAGTTGGTTGGGGATTATCTCCTGACTAAGTAAAGTTGTGGACCTCACAAAGGGAGAAAGAACCACAGAAGAAAAACAAACCAAAAGGAAAGACTAAGATAAATGAAAGAAGAGACAGGAGAAGGGAACCAGAAGGAACCAGAGAGTGGCCTGAGAAACATGGCAGAGCCTAGGCAAAGATCATGGCCTGAGGCGTCACGCGGAGGCATCGTTTGATAGGCTGCCCAGTGGAGTCCGGGCACTTCGGTTTCCAGGTCTCTCTTGAGTGTAGCCTCTCTTTCTTTTATTCTCTCACTCTGGGAACCAAAGTCAGAAAACTCCTTTACATTTGATATCGTAGATATCATTGTGTGGCCACTGTGCTTGCATAACACAGATTATTAGTGGAGCCAGCATTTACAGCAGGGTTGTAACTCTAGGTTCGTGTTCAGCCCCTTTATCTTTTCCCTGGCACAGTTAGGATTCATGCGAACATGTCATTTAATATACCTTATAGCTTTTCCTTCCTTAAAATGTGTTTCCTTCCCCTTTCTCTGATTTTGCTCATGGCTTTCTCAGTATCTTTGTCTATACTTCTCTTATTCATCCTTAAAATAAATGAATATTGACTAGACTCTTTTAAATTTCATGTATATAATTCTAAGAGAAGACGGACAATGTGATAAATGCTAAGGTAATGGACCAAAGGGAAGTGGGGGACATGATTTCCTTCTATTAGCTAGAAGACATTTACCCCATTACCCCAACAGAATATTGGTTTTGGAGTAGTCTCCAATGTTCAGCTAATCTGGGAGACAAACAATATTGGAGGACAGACATCCTAGGTAGAGAAACTAGAATAAGCAAACTATAAAAGGGGGAAATGTAATTGGACATCCTGGAAATGATGATGAGCAAGGAGAGTTTGACCTTTGGAAAACGGAAAGCCCCTGTATTACAGGAATGGACAGGGGCCTTACGGAGGTTAAAACTGGGTTGTGCTGGGAAGAGCTTTAAATGGTGGATGGAGGAGCTGTTATACTCACATGGGTGTTTCTACTGTTTCGGTGTCCATAGACAACAGCTGGTCAAGGTCAGATGGAGAGGAAGGATTAAGAAGTCTTAACAGGGAACCCTGACTGCTCTTTGGGCTGATGAGAGAGGGGGAGTTGATTAGGAGGAGGGGGAGGGAAATGGGAGGTGGTGATGGGGAGGAGAAAAAATCTTTAATAAATAAATAAATAATAATAAAAAATAAAAACAAACAACAACAACAACAAAAGAAGTCTTAACAGACAGGTTTATGGCACACACCTGTAATCCCCGAAGTTGGGAGACCAAGGCAGGCGATCAGGAGTTCAATGCCAGCCTGGGCTACATGGCAAGACCCTGTCTCGTTGCTTATCACACTATTATGTTTCCAGGGAACTTGTGTTTAGACATGCCAAAGAACAACCTTAAAGTGTTTTTTTTTTTTTATCACCTCACGTCATCTCAAGAAGAGAGGCAAGCACAGCACTAGATATTTTGAGACCACATCCAGTAACTTTTATGGTAGTGTATTATTATAAATGCCTTAACATATTATTGGCTGCTGGTAATCTCTTACCGCCTTAAGTTTTTAAATTAAGCTTGATTATTAGTATATGTGTAGAGGAGAAAATGTGGACTCTATAGAGTTTGGTAATATGTGGCTTCAGAAAGCCCCTGCGGGCATCTTGAAATACATCCACCATGTTTAAAGGAGACTGCTGTACAGTGACTCAAATGGAGGAGAGGAAGTTGGGTGGAGGAGGCAAGATGTGATACTCTAGAAAGAATATGTGTCTTCTCCAGTGGGAGAGGAAGAAGGGATGAATGTTGATGCCGAACAGAGTAAAGATGGCAGAAGAGAATGGGTTCAGAATGGAGTCAGACTCGCGGCTGGTCTCTGGGGGAAAGGCTGAGGGGGGAGGCCGATCTGTGATAGCAGAGTAAAATCCCAATCCCATTCTCTCAAGAGTGGCTTCTTGCCGTGTGTGTCCTGCCTGACTGAGCTGAACTGCATGTATGTTCAGGCTGCACCCTTGATGGCGAATTACACCCAGCCTTGTGCTGTGCTTTCTAATTTCATCCTGGAATTTATACTTTGATAGTTAGCTCTGAAGGTGCCTCCACCAAGCCTGGAAATTCCTTGAAAACACAGGTCAGTTGTAAACTTCTGTTTGACTCAGTTTAGCTAAGATTTCAGCTTATAGTATAGTTTATGTATATAATATGTATATCTTTATACTAATATGTACTTTGTTTTTAATGCTGAGGAGGTAACTCCACTTTATCTTCCCGCCATTCATGATGCAATGTTTGTCTTAGTTGTGTAAATAATAGCCCAATCCCATTTCTCTCTTTGCTTTTTCTATGCTTTTCTCCTAGTTCCTTTGCCTGTTGGTTTTCATTGTAAACAAAGAAATCGTAAGGGAACCTTTAAGTGGTCATTTTACCCGTTTTCCCCAATAAGTAGTAATTTATGCTATAAAAAAGAAAAATCCCACAATTCTGTTATTACTATTAAGCTTTCTTAAGGCAAGTCCCTTCAATTATTGTCTTCAGTTACTTGGATTTTATATTTGACTTTATTTTTGCCTTTGTTTTAAAACGCTTTCTCAAAGGGTAAACTCTGGGTAACTTCTTTGAAGTAAGACCCTAAAAGCATCTAATAGGAATTAGTAACTGGACAGCACACTAGTTGATGAAATTTGTGGTCTTTGCTTTAAAGCTCTCTTAACAAGATTAGATGAGACTGAACCTGCAAAGGCAGAGGTCGCCAAATTGACATAAATTCAAAGGGCACAACTAGATCATACCACTATTTGAATGTCTAACAAAGTCAAATCTCTGACATATTGTATTTGGCTCACTATAGTCTGTGTTCATATAGATCCTTCTAGTAAATGATAAATGTTAGGGTTTAGCTAATGCAATAATGTTTCTATTCTTCCAGACCTTCATAGGACACACAGAGCAGGAGAAATCTGGTCTATGAAATGACTGGACGGTTTCTCTGGGATGTGCTCTATGTAGTACGCGCAGACATAAGCATTCATGCATTTTTTTTCAAGTAGCTTTGTTGGATTTACTTCCTGACTGGTTTCCATCTGACACCTCTTTGTAGGTATTCAGACTTCATCCTATAGGTTGGGCTCAGGGTGAGGGATACTGAATCTCACTATGGTGTCATGTGGATACAACCCATAGAACCATCTATTTCTAGCAAGAATTTCTGATCCAGTTAAGAGGCCAGAAAAGAAAGTTAAGTTTCTTCAACATATTTGAACCTATAGTGTTTATTTGAGCCATCCAAATAAAATGCCTGTGCATTTTGAATTATGAAGAGTTTTGAAGCATTTCTTTGTTTCAATTCTTTTCTCTTTCTCAACCCTCAGTTCCGATGGCTGCTTGTCTGTTGCCTGTTGTCTTGCTTCCCTCCCTCTATCCCTTCCTCCTTCCTTCCCTTTTTGTCTTTGTAACATGGATAACTGATCGTCGTATGTTATATTGTATTTGTTCATGTATTGAGAGTGTTCTATGACATCACTGATCATGTCTATGCAGGGCAATGCCAGCTGCTAAGCATGTTCCAATTTCCCCATTAACCAAGACATAGGACATTCTGCAACTTGACCTCCTGTCCACTTAGCAAGTGGCGTCACATGGACACTTTTTTAAAAATCCCACCTCGCTCCTTTTCTTGATAAGCTGTTCTAGGAGCTGAATATGCTGTAAAAGGAGGCCCTTCTCAATGCTCGCTCTCAGTAACGGTCTTATCTCACTGCTTTTTCACTGAAGTTAATGAGAATAATATGAACAGAAAACAAAAGTCATTTTCAAAGTCACCCTTGTACAGTATTGTTGTGTTTTAAGTGCTTTAGAATGAAATGAAATAATTTCATTTCCTAATAAATATGGACTTTGTGAGTGCTACTGTAGCTCAGTCATTCGGAATTGCCTTTCGTTCTTGTTTGAAGGCTGAGAATTATTAACTGTTTAATATAGGACAAAGAGAATAGTGAGCTGAACAAAGATCTTACGGACTGAAGGTAACTCTGATATCCTATGTGTTTGTCTTCCTTCCGAGTCACTTTGGATTTTTGTCCAAGTGTGGAGTAGTTTCCAGTTGTTTTCCTGAAATAAGACCTCTGAGGAATGGCGTATTCAATTGTTATGTGCAGATTATTTTAGTTTTAGTTGTCCACAAAAAGCTAAATGACATCTCTCCATTGGCTCATGCACAAAATGCAAATGAAGGGAGCCAGTGTGAAGATGGGGTTTCTTTGGGAATCCTGCATTTTCAGCAGACGCTCTCCGACAGCCTCCCGTCAACGAGTACCAGGGAACAGGAGCTCTTGTTTCATGTGCTTTTCCACGGCAATCAATAGTTCTTCCCATAAATAGTACAATTGGATATTAGAAAGTGTAGGCACACTTGTCCTCATAGAAGGGGGATGGGTTGAGGTTGTGGCACCAATGATTTAATCAGCATTGGCAACAGCAAATAATCCTTATTAAACTTAAGATGGCAGGTGGCTTATAGCATTTTCCTGGCAGAATCACGTGCTTTGCCTTCATAGCCATCGTCTTGTGTGCAGTGTCTTCAGGGGACGTTGGTCACTTTCCTTAGCCAGGCAGTATATTATGGTTGGTCTATCAGGCAACCCAAACCATTCCTTTGCCATCGGTTTAAGCCAACAGATGCACACAGGCCTGGCCAGTGGACTTGGAAAGATGTCCCTAGGGCGCTTTGAAAAGATTTTTTTTTTCTTATAGGAGACAGATAAGAAGAAAAGATCTCCTCCCATTCAGAAGGCTCTGAAGCTGCTCTCTGGGGCTGGGAGTAAGCTGGACTGAGAAGCTGCGCTCCCATGCCAAGGGCACAGAAGGGACGGGCAGCTTTTAATATCATTTCATAGCTGAATTGACCAGGCCTGAAGGTGTTGTGCCCTGGGCAATTTCGGAACTTCCTTCTTCTTGAGCCTTCTCTTGGTTGGAATTGGTGTTTTCCTCAAATAGTCCCCAAGCCTCAGGGTACTAATCTCTAAAGAAAACAGTAGCTCCTGATGGATGAATTTCAAGTGTAGATTTAGCTACCACTATTTTTAAGAGGAACTTTACTCCTAAACCCAGCTTTGTCGCACTGCTTCTTTGCAAAGGTCCTTAGGTCACCCATCTTCCTTCACTATAGCCACCTAAGGTCACTTCTTATTTTTCAAACCGTCCAGTTTTTCCTTTGTGCTGGTTCAGCTCCTTGCATCTTTGTTCAGCTGCACTAGCTGGTTCTTTGGCAGGTGCCAGTGCTGGGGACCCTCCCAGCACCCATCTATAGATGTGACCCAATTTATCTCCAATGTTCTTGTAGCATCTACACCTTTGTGTAACACACATAACACATTCACTTTCTAAATGTTATATTAGAGATGTTTTATGACCTGCATAGTATCTGAAGTTAGAGATGGAGACCATTTCTTATTCATTGTTTGTACACTGCAGTGCTCAGCATAATATATCTCTCAGGGACTATTTTAAAAAGTCTTCCTTGAATAAACAAAAAAATTCACAATAGAAACTAAAACCTTAAATTATATTAATGTCCTTCAAGTTAATGTTTTTAGTCATTTAAGTATTTGTATAAATTTTGCAACCTCCCTGAGGTTATGTAGAATTAAAATGGCTTAACTAGTTACACTTAATGGATGTGATGGAACATAGTCCAGTTATGAGGAACTCTGGAGAAGACTAAATGCTAAATATTCTATAATACCACATCTCACATTTAGAAGGGTAAAGACAAAGAATAGCAGCCTTCAATGCATATGCTTGGAAACCTGTTTTATAAAAGAGACATTTAAATGGAGCTATTTCTGAATTAGCCCACTGAGATTCTAAACTAAGCAACAAGGGATTCATAGTCAGTGTGGGTTATACGTACTATCAACATACTCTAAAACAGTAGTTTTTATCTAAATAATTGCTAGTGAATTTCAGAAGAGAATAGTAAACAATATAATTTCAATGAAGTGTGTCTTGTGTAGGATTTATCATTAGCCTTCAGAGCCTCTGTAAGATTATGGTTCCTCAACAATGTAGCTGAGAGTTACATTACACTTAATAAAAATGCCAAATGTTGGCAAAAGAAAGAAGGCAGCATTGTACTCCTATCCATTTCTACTCTTTGATTATAGTCTCTTCTTACTTCGTAACTTTAATATAATATACTGAAGTGTCTCTCATTGGTTCATATACTAGGACACCTGATTTCTGGTTGATGGTCTCTGGGGAAATGACTTCAATCCTGAAGGGTCTTGCTCTAACCAATGGGCCAATCCCTGGGTGGATCCATAATCTGACAGCTCTCTAGGAAGACAGTGGGGAGCAGAGAGTGGCCCTACTTTGAGGAGCTCGCTAACTGGGCTCTCATCCAGGACGTTTGCACTGCTGCCCCTGCTAATTCTCTCTGCGTTCTGGCCGCTATGAGCAAAGCCGATTGCTAGGTGACAAACTTCCCACCACTGCAACAGTCAGACTTGCCTTAGGCCAGTTCATCTTGGACCTCGGAAGTCATGAGTCCAAGTAAATCTTTCCTTTTGAGTTGTCTATGTTAGGTCTGAGTTGTCTACCTCAGTGTGTCATAGCCATGGAAAACTAGCGAACATCATAGATCATTTGTCTCCTCAAATAGCTGGGAAAGGAAGGTGATTTTGTAAGCTAATACTTTATAAAACTGCAATAAAACATATGGTAATAATCGGCTTGTTTTGTTAAAAAAAATGCCCTCAAATTTAATTCATTTTTCCTGTAAGATTAAGTTAAACTTCAGTTATTTTCACTGAGGAAGAACCAAGTTTGAGATGGAACAATAATAGAACAAATAAAAAACTGCCAGAGGGAGGCGACAGGGTGACGGAGGCAAGTTTACATGTCCTCAGACCACACATCAGATGGAACTTGGTGACCCAGGAGTGTCAGAGAGTCTCTTTTTTACCTGTGTCGTGTGCACATGCCGAATGGCAGCTCTGCCTCCCTCTTCCGCTCCTAGGCTGATCACGTGAGAGCCGACTGACTCATTCATAAGGGGGTTGTCAATATATTCTATCAATAAACTCCCTCAGTTACTGCCAACCTGGGGGGTCTGTTTTCCTGTTCTCAGGCAGTGCTAGCTGGGGAGCTGGGGCAATGTTCTGGGTGACAGTGAGGGACTCCAAATGGGTCAGGAGATGAAGGAAAACCATAGGATCCAGGGGAAAATTGGGCATGGAAACTGAAGGGATAGACTGAGGTAAAGACAGATCCGGAACAGAGTGCGGAAGGGAAGGGTGTGAAGAAGGAGATCCTGGAGAGGTGCATTTAAAGGATCAGTACTCAGAGACAAGCACCTCAATGGTACCAGGGGCGGTGATAGGAGTGGTCTCTCTCTCTCTCTCTCTCTCTCTCTCTCTCTCTCTCTCTCTCTCTCTCTCTCTCTCTCCCTGTATGTGTGTGTGTGTGTGAGTGTGTGTGCGCGCGCGCGTGCGTGTGTGAAGATCAGCCCCAGAGCAGGTGGTGCCTTTTGCTTTCTGTTCTGTGACGACTTCTGTAATTCCTTCTTCATTGTGACAATTCTGGTCATGGAGACCCCATAGGTTCAGTGTGTGGCCTTGTCATTCTTTTAAGTTCCAGAATATATCTTAAGATGAATTGTTCTGGAGTTCGTAAGAGATAACAGTTCCGAGCTCTTGAAATATTATTTGAATGGTTTTTTTTTGTTAATGTAGTTATTAGAAATTTGTGCTGCTGGTTCCTTACTAAGGGTCGTCGATGTTATGATCTTATTAACGTGAATTTAGAGAGCCACAGTAAACTGTCTGTGAATCATTTATTCTTGCTGGGTGTATGATTCGTACTGTAGCATTTGAAACATGACACATCGCTAGTCGATTTAACATTGGCTCAGCCGCCAATCCCTTCCTACCGTCTACATCTCTGACTCTTTGCTCCTAATTCCATAGGGCTTGGTTTAAATAAGAAAAGGAAAATGGTTCTCTTAAAGTAAGTGTTGTCAGCAAAAGGCTCAGGCTCTTATGGCCTTGTCTGTAGAGGCTTCAGTAAATTCTTTCTTCCTGTGTTTGACACTTTCTGCTTAACAACCAGCGATGCCTCTGTGGGGTTAGAGGTGGAGAAGCATGACCTGCGTTGCCGACATAGCAGACTCACAGGAGAATGGAAAAAGGCAGCTTCTCTTCTAAGTAGGTTCATCTAAGTCAGTATCCGTGGCTAGTGCCTTCTAGTCTGTCTAAAGCGCAGGTCTATGCCTTGATCCGCTAAGAAACACTGAGCAGTAAGTGGGCTTCGTTGTCTGTCTGCATCTGACTGTTGTAGCTGTGTTAATCCTCGTGTGCTCATGAAAGCACGCGAGCTTTCTGTGCTGGGCGGCCGGTAAGTCGGTTAGTTTGTGCACAACTAGGAGAGAAGAGAGTAGTGTGGAAAAGTGAATTCACACTGA
Organism: Microtus pennsylvanicus; assembly: GCF_037038515.1. Lineage (NCBI taxonomy): Eukaryota > Metazoa > Chordata > Mammalia > Rodentia > Cricetidae > Microtus > Microtus pennsylvanicus. The sequence continues at coordinate 58,093,797 of NC_134592.1, read as the reverse complement.
CAAAAATGGGTTAAAACGGTGCTAACAGTGCCGAGGAATGGCTTCCTGTTTAACTGTAATGCTGTTCCGAATAAAAAGATCTTGGTAAACACAAACTTAATTTTGTTACACGCAGCTAGTAAGAAGCCACTGTGCAAGTACAGGAAGAAAAGCAAGCCACTGGGTTTGTGAGTCCAGGGCCCCGCCCTGTTACACACAACATTGGAAGGTAACCAGTATTAGGTGGCCATAAATGAGGACAAAGCATAGGGTTAATAAGATAGATAAAAACATGCTGTTCTGGAAAAATAGTCTTCTTTTGTGGAGCACACGACATTCCTGCATCCTGTATCTGCCATGATGTAATGACCCTATTAACAGAAAAGAAATGGAAGGTGAGGGCTCGGCACGGTGGCTGCCTAAAGTCGTAGCCTCTTAGGAAGAAATCACACTTGTTGGCTGGGCCTCTTGGCTAGCCAGAAAGAGCTGTAATTTAAAAGATGTGGAGCTTAATTCTGATGAAATTTGATTCAAATTTCCCATGTAAAATAATTGTGGCTTTTCATAACACAGAAAAAAATATGAGACAATTAAGAGCAGGAAAAAACAGGCCTAGGACAATAAAAACATCGTACCTCTTTTCCTGCTCCATAAAACTGTGGGAGGGCTCTGAGTAAGACAAACAACCTTATAATTAAAAAAGAAAGTTATAAGATGTTATTTTATCCCCAAATTCACATTAATGGCTTCATCTGCCGCAGTTATTACCAGTGGCTATTAACTGGCCGGCGCAAACAAGCTTGAAAGTTATTTCATATTCTGTGGTCCTAATAATTTTTTTGAGAAAGTGTGGCATTCGAATGGTGTAATTAAGAAGTATGATAATAAACCTATATATTTATGAAGGGTTTGTATAGGTGTTTGCTAAAGTGAGACCCATAATTCCTGGTGATTTCGCGAGCCATACAGTGAATAATTAGAGTGCATTCAAATATTATCATTTCAATTTCCAGTTTGGTGAACACACGCAAATTATTGTGTTTGCTTTCAATTCCTGCAAAGCATATTAAAATTAACTTTTCCCCAATTTAAGTAATGTGTATAACTAAACTTCCTTCCCACTGTGAAGCGGTTTCATTTATTGCTATTTGTAAACTGCCTAGGATAGATGCGGAGTGGATTGGGCCTGGAACTCCTTGAACAGTTTCTTTTGAAATAACACTACATACGTTAAGCTCAATTACACATCCAAACAGCCACAGCTCACTTTTGGTAATTTATTCATTGATTTAACATAGTACCCAGAAGAGCCATGCCTGCTGTCATTTTTGTAATATATTATGTTTTAAATATACTCATGCTCACCCATGCACACCATTAAGGTGTGCATAAACCTGTGTTTTTCTCTCTTGACAGCTATAAATGTTTGTTATTATTACACAAAACATATGTTCATGTTGTTTTTGTCTAAATTATTCTATCTGGGGCTATAAAGTTTTAATGTTATTAGGTGCCCTTAGAATTTTAATGTTTTGCTGCTGTAACCTTCTTAGGATTTCTGTGCAATTAAATAGAAACTATTTCACTGCAGCCCTGGAAGAACAATATATTTTATACAAATAAAAAAAAAACCTCTTCCTGCTGCATTCTTGCAGCATGACAAAGATGTTTGGTTGACAACTTTTCTCTTTTTGGTTCATGGAAACCTCCCATGTGGTCAGACACGAGGTCACATCTGGTGAAATGTACGCTATTGCTCTCCTTGCCTGGTATCTCTAGGACAGACACAAGTTAGGGACTCTTTCAGCAGAGGAGGACACTTCTGACAGTTTCCTAGGGCTGTTCAGGACACTGCCTTGATGGCCCCGTGAAATCTAAGATACACAAAGACCTGTGGGGGCTAAGTGGGAAATCCGGGAAATCCAAGATGTGACTCTAACTGGGTTTGCCCTCCAGTACGAGTGCCTTCGTTTCCATGGCAATAGAAGTGGCCTCATTGGACGGAGCCATCTATGTGGTCCTTCTGCTCCCCTCCTTGTTGTCACTGGGCCTGAGTTTCCCACCAAACTCACTAACAAACAAAACTGACAGACGCCAGTCCTCTGTAACTCCAGCCAGCTGACCCCTTGCAGTATTTCAGTAAATCACTCTGAGAAAGATACCAACCATCGTTAAGAGACTATTCTCTTCCTTTAAACAGAGCACCTAAGATAAGTTGCATCATGGAAGTAGAATTTCTCGGGGTCCTCAGAGCTGAGCCTACCTGGACATTTTATCGGAAAATTGGGTTAGCGACCCTCCCCTTTTTTCTTTGGCACAACCCAGTCAAAGGCGTTCTCCAGGAAGACAAAGAGGAATTGAGGCTCTTAAAGACTGTGTGTCTGAATCACAGCCTTCTTTTTCTTTCTCTCTTTCCCCGTGCAATCCTCTGCAAAGGCCAATTAAAAAGCTAAAGCCATGTTTACATGCCTGTGAAGATCTCTCTTGTTTCCTCTCCTCCTTTAGAGCAATCACAAATGATAGAGATTAAGGCATTTAGTAGACAGGAATCACCGCTTAAAATGGTAGATTTAGCTAATTTATCCTATTTTAATCTAGAGCTTTTGCCGATCGTATGATGAAGTTGGCAGGACAAAGGGGGTGGTGAGCATCAATCTTAGCTGTATTCTATTTTTTAGAAATACTACAGAAAAATAAATATAGTGGAAAAAAATCAGCATTTGTTAAATAATGGAGGCACCAGGGCGGCAAAGAAAGGTACCTGGTTACACAATAACCTCCCCCACGGTCCTCATCACCGCTCAGTAACTGAGAGCACTGTCAGGTTCCTCAGTGATGAAAGGGCTGTGTCGGTCAGTTATCTGGAGGTAATGACCATAGCGGTCACTAAAGGGGAGAGATGCTATTAAGAAAAGAACCTCAACTTTTTTTTATTGAATTCTTTATTTAAATCATATTAACTTCAATTCAACTTTTAATTGAGGTGTAACCATGCAAATTCTCCAGTCGGGTACCAGGAAGTAATGAACAGAAAATGACATGTTCTCCTCACAGCTTGATGGGTCTTCATTAAAATTTCAAGGGTCTCCACAGAGCTGTTATTAGACACGTGCTACTCTGAGGTCTCCTGGTAGATTAGGGCTGGGTGAACGGTTCCAGGAAATCATTTGAACCTGGACCATGGAAAGGAAGGAGAAAGAGTTTAAGAAGAAGAAGGTTCTTTTGTGTTAGGACAGAGATCCCGTGTAAATGGCAAGGTTTGGATGCGTCCGCCATGTCTTCCCCAGTTGCTTGTAAGCATTCGTGTAGCAGCAGTGAACCAGAACTACAGCCCAGATTTCTAAACACAAATCAGTACTTCAATGTGACTTGAAATTATCTCTTTAAAGAAGAATGGTAAGTTCTTTGCCGTGATCCTTTAAGTAATTACTTGGCATTAGAGGAAAACAGGTTCATCTGACTATTTTTGTGCGGTAACTGGAAATGTTTTATGTTCCGAATGTCTCCATTCCTGTATGCGAGCCAAGGCTGCAAGCCGTCAGCCACCTCTCCCTGGCCCTATTATGTAAAGTTGTTACAACTTGATGTGTGAAATTCTTAAACGGAGATCTCTTCTCATCTTAAATGTCGGCTTGGAAAAGGTTTTGTTTCATAAGCCCATTAAATTGACCCCAAACCGTCTTTCCGTTGAAGATAGAAATAAAGTTCCAAATGAGAGTGTATGTAGCTCACTGTATTGCTCATAGTTAGAGAATGAATGTTCTTCCTTCAAATACGAGAGCAGCATAATAAAAATCACCTCGTGCTGCTATCGTGTGAAAGGAAACATAATGCATTACTTGTAGAATTTGATGAAAAACCTGTTAATGCAATGAGTTGGGCATCAGCATTGATTTTGTTTTTGAAGACATTTTTTGGGGGGGATAATAACTTTTACTGCAGTGTAGGGGGGAAAGGCAAGGTACTTTCATAACAGAGAGAAAAGTTTCCTATCAAAGCTGTCCCTGGCTAGGACCTAGAAACAAGCAATAACTCCCATAGAAGTGGAATTATCACCTGATATTTGAGTCTTTTGTATTCACTGAAGTCTAACGTAGAAGATAGGTCCTTCCACACAGCCTGTTTAGGTCTACTTCATAATGAATCCTTTTTCTGATACAGATAGGTGGGCTAATTCTTTTCAGATTGTAAAGTGATTTAATTTTGTGATATTAAAATAATAGAGGTTCACAGAAGAAAATCTGGAAAGTCTATGAAATAATTTTAGAGAGCGTGCTAAGGCTCAGTGGAAGAGTACTTGCCTGGTATGTAGGAGACCCTGTGGTCAGTCCCTAGTGATGACAGAAGAAAGGTAGGGTGGGCTTACCATTGAATGACATGCTGATGTGTAATATGCCTTATAATCTTATTTCTACTGATAATATTGTATGCAGATATTTAAAATTCAAAGAGTATACATAAAGATTTGAATTGCATCAAGACAATTTATACTTAGTGTTTTTTGTTAAGGAATATGCCATCCGGGCTGGAAAGAGGGGTCAGCAGTGAGGAGCACTCTTGTTCTTATAGAAGACTAGGATTCAGTTCCCAGCATGAATATGACACCCACACTGTCTGTAACTCCAGTTACAGATGCTCTAATGCTCTCTTCTGTGCTCTGCAGGCATTTCACACATGGAGTGCACTTATATACAGGCGGGTAGAACACTCAAACATATTAAATAAAAATAAATCATTTTAAAAAAATGATATATGCCTTCTACATCTCATTTTTCAAAACTAATATTTTTGCTTTGAGAGACTTATTCTTACATTTCTTTAAAGTCTCACATTGTGTTTGAAATACTCAATCTGCTATTTGTTCTTATTTTTGTAGCAATTTTCCTTGAGCACCTCACGTTTGCTACATGATGGAGATTGCCACCACCTTTTTGGTTGTGCAGAGAAACCAATGATGTTATAATGACAGGTTTTATATTTATCAGTTTCCTCCTTTTGAGAATGCCTTCTTGGATAGTTTAATAATTTTGTGATTGAATTTCATGATCAACTATATCTTTTTAAGGATTAAGATTTGTTAGATTATAAATAGATTTTTTTTGCAAATGTAGCAAAATAGAGTTAGGTAAACATCATACATCACTCTTGTGCAGCTATACAGAACTAAGATAGATGGGTTTGTTGGTCTGAGAGCAGCAATGGGAACGTAAGATGAAACCCTGTGTGCATTCTTCTAAGTACATTGCTATGACTGAGCCCAGCACACAGAACATCCAGGTTGTAAAAACAGGTGAGTTCCTCTGCTAAAACAACCATAGCATAAGCTATTGAAATTAGCACATAAGTGAAATGCTCAGATGCTTAAAAAATTACAGCAAATTTTTGTGTGTCAATTTAGATATTTGGGAGTTAATAAAATGCGGTGGATGCGGTTCTGCCGTGTGCTACCCTTGTTCCTCTTTGAGCCTGATTACGTGTGATAGGTCATTATAGTACAAAAGAAGTCTTTGTAGATCTTGATGACAGTTTATTCACATTCTTCGGTATTTAGAAGAAAACAGTTTAGAAGATGATAGACAAATTTCTCTTCTGAGGGGAGAGTTTTCAGCATTGAGTTTACTCTCCTACTCTTGAGTAGTAAACGTGTGTTTTGAGAGTAATGAGGGAAAATCAGGGGAGCAGTGATACAGGAGGGAATGAGGGAAGTCAGTGGGGTGAATATGATTGCAATGCCCTGCATATATGCATTAAACTGGCAAGAATAATAGGGATGGCAGGAAGTGACATGAATCTGTTTCTCGATGAACCAACCACGCCTTTTCTAACTTGCCCTGGAAAACAGCAAATAGTGTTTATTTGGTTTCTTACATAAAACAAAGCAAAACAAACAGTGTTTAGCAAGTCTACTACACAGAATGGACTTACTTGATGAGTCATCAGTGAGCTCACTTATGCTTCCGTTTATTCATTTACTCTATAAAGTCATATCGCACAGCTTATATTTGTCACATGACCCAATAGCCTTCTGTAGACTTTCAAGGTATGAAAAAACTAGGGTTTCCTCTTTAAATGATGAAGCCCTACTTTTTGGATAGAATACCAGGCAAAAGTTTATCTTTTATGGCTGTGTTCTGGTGCTCAGATGAAATGGTAATTTTTCAGATACACATACCTAGGTATCCAAGCAGGGAGCTTGATCAGGAGCAGGGGAGGGAATTAATGAACCAGGCTCTGGAATGAAAAGAACCTCTTGGAAAGGTCTTGGGGGGTCACAAATGACAGGAAAGCAGACAGCATGAAGAATATTTAGACCTTTGCCATGCAGAGAAGCCTCAGCGAAAGGCTTGGGAGTGATGTCCCAGTGACATCATCACGTTATCCATTTGCTTTGCCCATTTGCATTTTTGAGGCGATGTGTTAGCAGTAAGATGTAGTTACATTAGCGCTCAGTCATTTGTATCGCACGATTCCACATGAGACCAGAATTACTAGAGCAAGAGCCCTAAAGAGGCAGCGGGTCAAATTATCCTAAACATAATGTCTCCTTGGGCAGAAAGGAGGAGAGTGTGAATTCGTGTTCACTGGCTTCTCTCCGAGTTTGCATTTTTCTAATTAATTTCATCTTACTTGCTAGACGTTGCTTGCCAAACATTCGTGCTTTCTCCAGTTCATGTAGGAGGTCTCTGATGGACCTTTCCGTCTTTGACATATTTTAAGCAGAAGGCAATAAAATCATATATGCATGGATATTACATGGAAAATTTAGAACTAGAACAGTGATGTTCTCGTTAAGACAGAGTTCTCTGTCTGCAGAGAACAAGAGAATCGCCTCCCCTAAGAAGGGCGCTCATTCCACTCTGCTGCCTTAATGCGTGATGATGCTATCTGCAAAGAGCACAGGCTTTCTCCGGCGGATGACATTACTGTTCCCACAATCCATTCCCCTTTCCTGGAAAAGGATCATGCTTCCCACCTATGTCTGTGTGGTTTGCAGGCTCCCAGGGAGGACGATACCCCTTGCACTGTCAGCACAGTATGTGATTTTCTTTAGATAACGACAGGTGGACAGAGCCATTAAGAAGCATAGTTTGTCTTCTGAGCTTCCTTTTGTCATAAGAATAGCATGTCCAAACACAGACTGGTCTTTCATCCTGAGCTCAAGATGAAGACAACAGACAGAGACTACCTATGGCTCACTCACCGCCATCCCTTCCTGGGGATGTAGCACAATCCAAAAGCTTTGTTACTGCAGGAGAACTCACCCAGCACCGTTGCGGAAAAACTTGAGTGTTTTTACCGCGTTTAACAAGCCGCTCTTCTGCGTTTCTCCCCAAATCTCAATCTCCGTGGCGCCTTATCTCAATTTGGAAAGTTTTATATTTCCAATGCAGTCTGTACTTTAACCTGTATGTCCGTATGTCCTACACAGCCTCTATCATAGTTGGGTGAGCTCTCTCCCTGTCATACAAAGTCTAAGAGACTATCTTGGCCAGTGAAATATGGAGGTTAAAGGCAGCTTCTGGGTTTTAGGGGCCATAGACTCGGCTGAGGCAACTTGAAGTAGTGACTCAAGCTGTTCTAGCTTTGGTTTTGTTACCAGCAAAGTGAGCATGATAGGGTCACAGCCTAGTTCGGAGGACTGTGACATTCACTGACACCAGGCATGGTGCATTGTCTTTTGCATAGTAAATGCTTAGTGTTAGCTGCTCTGATGCTGTTGGCTACAGCCAAAATGTATGGGCTTCTTCTGATTCAGCTGGTTTTAACTAGACTTCAAGTCTAAGTTCAAAGCCTGCCTACTCTGTTATATCTTCCCCTAAATTAAAAAAAAAGATATTCATTATTGCTTCTTATGAACTAGGCACTTGATTCCGTTTCAGTCTTTGAGAAGGTAAACAGTGAGTTGAACATGCTCTATGTCCTTCTAATGACATCATAGGCTAGTGACATCATAGCTTCCAATCTAGTTCACAGACTGCATTTCCTCTGTTGTGTTTATTAATTTGGGAAATGTTTTTGTTGTATAAAAATGGCCATGATTTTAGATATATGTTACTTACATATCACTCTGTACATTGTTATCTGTCATTTAATTTTCTTAAAGAATATTTATGTGCTTGTATGTGTGTCTGCATGAGTTTTTATGTGCGGCATGTGCACAGGTACCTGCAAAGACTAGAAGGTGTTGGATGCCCCAGAACTGGGGTTACAGGAAGTTGTGAGCTGGTTGATGTTGAGAACCAAACCCAGGTATTATGCAAGAACACTAAGTGCTCATACTGACTAAGCCAGTTCTGCAGCTCCTGGTTTTCTTTGTAAATGCACCCCAACCTTGAGTTATTTAAAAGGTGAGGAAGGGAAGCCCAGCTAGTAGGTTCAGTCTTCAGCAAAAGGCTCGAGTGATCACAGTATTGCCGGCTTTAATCAGGAGAAACTCAAAAGGGAATATCATTCCTAGTTAAATGAAGTGTGCCTTCTGCCAAGGTCAAGTTGCCTTGTATTATTTGAGACTCGCTGCTGAGTGCTTTATTAATTGTTTTCAGACTGGAAAATGAAGTTATAGCCTTTCCGGGAAACTCTGGGAGTCAATTTATTTTAGTGAGGATGGGGGCATGGCAGAGCAGCTTTGCCAATTCTGGGCAACTGTGAAAAGCAAGGAATTATGGGAAGCTTGCTGTATAAGTCATGGTCAAAGTAAAAAATGCTAGCTTTAGGCATTAAGGTAGACATGAATTATGTCTATAATAACTAGGGTTCTATGCGGTTGTCTTATTGTCCGTTTGAATTTGTATCCTTCACTAAAAATAAAAACAACTTCATATGACACAAACACATCAGCAGTCCACCTGTAGTTATTAAATTGAAAGTAATTTTAGAAAGTACTACTCTGAACAGAGTATTATTAATTTATCTCTGGCCTTGGAAGCCTTCTTGGGGCTGGGAGTTAGGTTGGAGCTAGATTAGATGAAGGAATTAGAACAAAATCATATCGAACAGCACTAGTAAAAACAGACAAGGTGTATCCTCTTCATATTGCTTTTATAAGCAGTAGGAAAGAATGGTAAATATTTTTGTTGAAAAACTACAGTGTTCAATGGTCATGTTTTTCTAAACCCAAGTGATGAATGTAAAATAAATGAACTATTAAATATAGTGGCTAATTTAGACTATGTTATATGTATGGTCGCAGGAATACATATGTGAAACCAGACAATAGCAGAAGGATGACATTAAGGAATGGAGCGTTATGAAGCCATGCTTATTAGCTTTTGAGAGAGCAATACAGCACCATGCAGTTTATACGTTGCTTTATGCTAGATAGTCCTCTAGAGACCCGGAATCCACAGTAATCTTATTGATTTACCTACAAATCATACAAATAGGGATTTCCCTTCTGAATTGAATAGAGGCTAGTTTTTTTAAGGACTTCTTATTCTGCCCAGCAATGTTTGGCACTTATACTTTAAGTTATTTGAAATAGGAGAGTGCCAATGTCTATTAGACAAACATCTATGTGTCTTTACAACAAACAGACTTGAAAAGCAAGTGGTATATGGGCAGGAATACCCAACACATATAACAGTTCCTAGGAGTCAAACAACTTGCCTAGCCAAACAAACAAATGGCATCTGTATTATTTTATATTCATGGACACAAAACTCATTAGGAATGCTAGCTTATCAGAACCTAACTAAGTTTCTATCCTTGGAAGATGATGTAGTAAAATTCCCTCAGGTGTAAGGAAGACTTTGAATGTGTGAGTTCAGATCAGGACGGAACTAGAAAAAGATGGAGAAGTAAATATTTGAGCTCCGCTATATTTACAAGTGCCATGAGGGGCACTGACCGGTCAGAGTGAAAAAAGGAGCAGTCCCTTTAGCTCTTCACGAGCACACAGTTCAGCGGAAAGGTGTGACATGACCCTCAGCGCTGAGAGTTCAACGTTAGGCATCACAGGGTGGAAGAGAGTGTCCACGTGAGGGATCATGATGGCTCTCTGACCAGCCTGGCGTGCTACTGAGCTTTGAAGACTGAATTGAAATAGCCCATTGAAAGTGGACTTTAGGTGTTGTCCCTAGAATGAAACTCTCGGTAACAAGGGATTGTGCTGGAGTCGAGAGAAAGGAGAGAGTGGCATAGGAAGAGGCCAGGAGGTAAGAAAGGAGCAGGGATGAACAGATTGGTGGTAAGAGTGACCCCAAGCTTTAGTCAGGGGACTAGTGGGCACCTCTATGGGGATGTAAACAGGACGTGATCACTTGCACCAATGAGAAGGTCTCTGGCAACCGAGGAGAGATGGATGAAGAGCACAAAACACAGCCATAGAAAACTAAGATGTGGGGCCCCATTCCCAGGCAGCGGGAACAGAGGAGGGAGTAGCTCTGTAAGTGGGAGTAACAATATGATCTGCTCCATGGAACTGAGGGGTGAAGTGTAAAGCACTTAGGGCCTGGTGCTTACATGAGGTAGGTACTAGTTGGCATATGTATCATAACGTGCCAGTAGCAGTTGGTAGCCGATGGGAAGAAGGGTGATGCATAGGCAATGACAGGCCCAGACAGGAAATGGCAAACAGGAAGTGGTGTGTTCTCAACTAGGCAATTATGGATGGATTCTGAGGGATGGGACCGAAGAATAAAATGCAGGTGAAGGACTATAAAAAAGATGAACTACTTCTGTAAACTCTCTGACTGTGAAGGAGAAGAAAAGAAAAAGACCACAGCCAAAAGGAGATATTTGATTAAAGTGCCTTTTTGACACCTTACTTCTGTTTTCTTTTGGGATATTTCCTGCCACCTAGTAGATTCCAAAATTGGGAAGTAGTAGCAAGGGGGGGGGGCATTGGTATTCTGAATCCTGGCATCTCAGTTGGAAAAAAAATCTTAGCGAAGAATAAAGCACTGGTATGTGGGAAGGAATCAGAATTACTTACAATATATCTAGAAAGAATAAATGCACTATAAATTGGAAGACTGGGGGGTAGAGAAAGAGAGGGGAGGAGAGGAAAGAGAATGCAAACACTTGGCAAGTCAGTGTGAATTTGTGGTCTTGGAGTGAACGTGGAAATTTATATTCACATCCTAGATGTGACAAGATTAGGTGTAATCCAGGTTACAAGAGGGTAGAGCCAGCTAAAATTGAAGCAGTTTAGTAGCTGGAGTGTAGAGAGTCAATCTGCCATACATCGGAATTATCTGAAGCAGGATGGGAGTGAGCAGGGAGTAGAGATCATGAGTGTCTTAGCCCTCCGTCAATGGTGGGGACTCCAGGAGCCACACGCCATGCAGTTCCAGATTAGTAGGGAATGGCAATAGAATCACAGCGACTCTCCTCCCTGCGTGGTGGTGTAGAGGAACAGCTTCTTCTCAACAACGGCTGGTGGAGACGTGGATGGGAGGGTTTTCCGAAGCAGGGCTATAGTAACAGTGCCAGGCTGGGGGTCTGTCTATAGAGTAGCAATAAGGAACATTAAGGATGAACAGTAAGGTAAAGCTGGTCCCAGACATCCAGCCTGACACAGCCTGGGACAGTGGAGTCAACTGACTGTGGTCTTTATTTCTTACATCCACCATTTTGTCCATTTTATTGCATATTTTTAGATTTCAGTCAGATTGGAGAAGGAGGAAGAGAGAGAGAGAGGAAGAAATGGGGCAGAGAAAGAGGGGGTCAGAGAGAGATAGGGAGAGTGAGAGATGGAGATGATGCCTTAAAGAGCTGGTTCTGATAAGTGAGTGTTGTAAATCACAGAACGGCCGCTCTAGACAAAGAGGGTCGTAAATAAGGAGACCCCATTTCGCACCTGTCTTGTCTTTTATTTCTGCTCTCTCTTACTCAGCTTCCCTCTTCCTTTTCCCTTAAAACACACCACATTTTGAACTTAAAACACACCACATTTTGAACTTAAAACACACCACATTTTGAACTTAAAACACACCACATTTTGAACTTAAAACACACCACATTTTGAACTAACAAAGCATTTTCTTTGGCCATTGGTGGAATATATAATAAACAGAACTTGTTTGATCTTGTTTGTATATTGTTCCTAATAGTGTTATAGATAAATAAATAGAGGAAGATATGTGTCATTATAGCTATAATGCCAGAGGGAAAAAAACATGGGCTAAAATCAGAGAAGAAATGTTACATATGGAAATATAGAGGAATAAGCAATGAGCTAATATCATTTATGAACTTATATGTCTTCATGGGGACAGCTGGTTCCAGTATTTCAGTAACACTCCCTAAATTACGAAATCTAGTTGGCTTTATGCACTAGAATTTACTTTTGCTTGCTTCCATCAATAAGCACTATTGCTGGTCAATGGTTAATTTTAAAGTTATGATTTCTTAATACTTACAAGTATTAAGAGGTTAGAGGAACTATAGGTGATCCAGGAATGGAACTGAGTTCTTCCTCTACGAGGGCATCTGAACTTACCATCTGTAGTTTATTATTGATATATGTACTTAAAGAACGGACACATTTGCTATTGGAGTTTTCATGTACAGTGAGTTTGTTTATGGAGAGGATGGTGTAGCCATCTCCGTCTCTCCCAAGCCTAGAACTGATGATCACATCTTTACATCACCAACCGTTTCATCAAGTTGTGAAAGCCATTGCATATTTGTTTGCCCATTCGTTCCTTACGTTGTTGAATGTTCACTGAGTACCTTCCATATGTTACAAGCCATGTACCGTGCTTTAGGGGAAGTAATTACAAGCAAAGCCAGGCACAGTTGGTCCGCACAAAGGCCCAAACGGAGCACAATCAAATAATTTCACAAGTGAAATGAAAGTGTGAGAGATTCCAGGGAGGAACTGAGAGTGTAGAAGTGGTGGGTGAATTGATCTACCCAGGGAGACTGGCAAGAGTTGCCCACAGTAGCAAAATAGAACACCAGGCAAGGCCTAGGCTTTCCAGAGCTAAAGTCGGGCTTGGGGGAGGACTAAGACTATTTTCATGGTGAGACAGCACTGGGGATTTTAAAAGCAGAGAAGGACTTTGGTGCTGAAGTAGAGGGCAAGGAGGATATTGGTGTGGGACAACGTGAGGGAGGTGTGGAGCAAGGGAGCAACCAGACAGCTGGGGCCTTACAATTCTCCTTTGCCGTGAAAGCAAAAACAAGCCGATTCAATTTTTGCTCATAGCTTTTACCCTAATAGATACATTTCTCAAGGCAAATGCCTTTCAAAAACTATGGTAAAAAGCATTATGGTGATAGAATATTTTAACAGAATGTGCATTTTTCTCTCCTCTAAAGGCAAGGTAGCACACATCTTCTTCAGTCATAAAATAAATAAATAAATGAGAAGAAAAATAAGATCTCTAGCTCCTATCTTGTTTATCCTAATCAGGATTAGCTTTAGCCTAATCAACAATCTTGTATTCAACCTTAATGATATTTCATTAGCTTCCCAGAACCACCTTTCCTGTCTAGGTCTAATTATATCTAATGTAATGTATCTCAACTCACTATATTAAATCATTTTAAAGACATTTTAAAATCACTCCAGAGCTATGATGTAGGCCCTCGAGAGGACTGAGTTCTCTTGCCCTTTGTGGGATCCATGGCCTTCTGACTTTCTCCTTTGCCTGTCTTCCTTAGTCTCCCCATAGCAAAGCTCAACAGATGAGAAGAAAATAAAGTCTTTTGTACAATTCATAACATTTACATAAAACATGTGTTCTTTTATTTTTATTATTTTATTGTTTACAAATGTATGCCACTGATGTAATAAGTCAATTGTTCAATACATCTTATACCGTGAATTTGCCATCCTGTTCTTGCCTCTGCTCATATTGTCCCTAACAGATAATGCTTGACTGATTGATGCTGCCTTTGGTGGCATAGTTTAGTACCTTATTGTCCCTCAAGCAAGTCAGTATTCGAAATCTCATGGAATTTCAATAAATAGTCCCTAGAAATTCTACTTCCAAGGGCTGTGTTGGAGGTTCTGGGACTCTGGTACATATGTGTACAAACAAAAGGTGCCTGTCAAAAGTATGTAAACCAAACCGTAGACACCAAAGCTTGAAGTGTGAAGTGGTAAGGAGGCACTGGCTTCTGGAATATTCCTGTGATCGCCTTTGGTACCACGTTATCAGAAACACTGCCTTTAGGTTGATTGTTCAGTGACTTGTCATGGTGCACACACGGTAATGCCCTTTTTAATGTGAAAGAAACATAATTGTCCCTACTCCTTGGGAAGTACGTGTTCTTATTGGCTGGAAAGGTTTGGGAACTAATAAAGAAAAACCACTGCCATCCCCTGTCCGTTCTAGCCCTGAGTAAGGAGTTGCCTGTTTGATTCTATTTGCTATACTTAGTGTACAGAGTGGGCTGCTTTAAAAGAAGACAAATTGTGTACATGGAAGAACAGAGATGTGCAGTAATGTATAGCAAAAAAGAGAATCAGAAGACTAGGATTCCAGGTATAGAGCAGGAGACGATGTCAGCGCCTTCTAAGTGGAGATTGGAGAAATGCCCTGAAGTCTACTGGACTCTAACTCTGGCCTTGGCTGTGAAAGTGTAAGAGGGCATCTCAAGGCAGCTAAGGACAGGCATGGCCGAGACTGGCTGACTGCAATAGGCCTCCGCAGTCCATGCAGCAAGCAGCAATGCAGGGCTTCATTTGGAGGTAGAGAAAGGAGCAGGTTATTAGAAAGCAAACGATCAAATGTGCGGCTTTCCCCCTCCTTGATAAAATTATAAATTCTAGGGTAAGGTTAAAACTAAAAAATAACATTGGAAGGGCTAAAGGGCATAGGCTTCCATGCAAGAAGAATGGAGAATGTGCTCTTCGGAGATTGCGTTTAACGGAGAGAAAGAAACAAACAAATAACGAAACGAAACAGCGTTGTTACACTGTATTTTCTTTGAAAATGTTCTTATAACTGGAGATTCAGAGATGGCGAATCGGCAGATAAATGAAGGTATCTTTAAGGGAAGAGCCTGTTAACATTATTTTTCCAGAAATGCGATATCATTTACTTGGGGGAACAGAGATGATTAATATAGTCTTTTTGTTCGGGGAAGCTATTTCACAAGATAAAAGGCTAGTAATCTAATAACTAGCATATCAGTATTATTTTATTTGCTTCTTCCTGTTTGTAAAATAGCTTCACTGCTATCTTGTTATTGCTGTTATACTTGGCTAGTTATACATCTATGATAAGAGAACATAATTAATGTGAAAAATTATTCCGAAATGCCGTGTTTATTTTGTGTTGCTTCAGCAATGCCCCTTCAGGAGTGCTCGGCTCATTTTCCACTCGCATTCAATCACAGGCTTGCAGCCAGTGGCGTTGTATTTACACAGTTTTTGTCAAAACAATTTTATCTCTAATAGATTTTGATCTACATTGTCTGAAAACTTCTGTTTCTGTTTAAAACTTTAATGTGATTTCTTGCATCTCTATTTCAGGCAATAGAAAAACTTTTGAACTTATACATACTTGGCAGCTGTTCCTGTTTTTTTCTTTCACAGGTTGATGTTCCTAAAGTGGGGGGTAAATGCCCTTAAAATCCAGCATTTCATTTTTAACTGGCCTTGAGGGCAGTAACAAACCTGAACATAGTCTCTTCCAGTCATTCGCCGCGATGGGGACATTGGCAAACCATTCCACATGAGTTCTTTACAAACATCAAATGAACCTTCAGTAAACCTTATTTTGAATATGTAGAGATATATTTCACTTTGACTCGCAGAGATTTACATGTCTGACTCCCATTAGCGTTACTCAGGTAAACCCCACTAAAAAGTGCACATACGCTGTGCAGTTTCTACATGGGGCACCGTTCAAGTACGTCATTGTTAAGACCGCGCCAAGGGAATACTTTATAATGAGAAAATTGGCAATACCATTAAAGTGCTACATAGTATTAGAATTTCTTTCATTAGGATAAAAAAAAGATTTTCATGACAATCTAAGAGGATGAATGAAGACTTCCTGGGGCAGCTAGAACAAATCTGTACATTTCAATATCATGCTTAGGAAATACGTGGAATTAGGAAGATGGGTGCCACGATTTCTGAAAAGAGCCCCTCTTGCCATTGCATTATCGTAGTAGATATTAGAAGTCTTCCAGTTCTGGATGGAGGAAGCCACCAAAAGAGCTATCATTCTTTTCTGGAATTGTTTGTTTGGAGGCCAGGGCTTTGAGCTAGGCAGATGTAGGACACTGAGTGACAACCATGGCCTCTTCCTCCTCCCCCTCTTCTTGTTTTTTTCCTCTTTCTCCTTTTTATTTTTGCATTTCTTCATTTCACTCATGCATTCTTCTACGCCATACCTTTTAAAATTTCTGCTTTTATTCTTCTGTGATTCCCAACTATGCTGTCAAGCATTTGGGCTACTAAAGAAGGCCATGGGTTTTCCTTATGAAAGTTATATGGTATTATGGAGTAATACACAAATAAAAAAGACCTGGGCATCTGAATTGTAACACAAGTGGTTCTTAGTCGGGATTCTCTGCCCAGAGCAAAGCCATCTGAAATAGGAATTAAAAATGCATAGTTCTTCCTCTTTAGTTATGACTTCATCTGTAGACAGCTGCGGTTCTTTGACTCCCTCCCTGTCCCTGCCCCACTTTTCCTATGGACAGAGTCACCTGTGGCACTGAAATATTAATGCATCTGCAAGGCTCCCATGTGTACACACATATACAGAGCACATAATCTTGACTTATGGAAACTGCTCTGCACACCCTGGGGACGCAACGGCTGCTGGTTTAGACCATTTCCCACAGATCATTTGGTGTCAAATGGTCTATTTAGTGTGGTGATCTTTTATTTGCCACCGTGACACAAAGGCATCCGGAGTGTCCCGTCCGCTCACATTCATGTCCAGAAGGAGTTCGGGGTGATCTTTAAACTTTGAAGGAGGGTTAGAGATGGGAAGTTCCTATTCCAAATTGTCAGATGATGTCCGGAGAAGTGACTCCGGGAAGGTCATTTGTCCCTCCTATCAAGTGTTTTCAGGGCAACGGCAGAGAGAAGAGCTGTCAGTAATTTCTAGTCCGGCTAGGTTATGTCTGTGACCTTGAGCAAAGAAACTCTCCCCTGCTGCTGGTTTCTTGAGACGTCCATTTGATCTCCTTGTGAATACTGCCCAGGGGGGTTTGTTTCTAGGCTGCTCTTGAGTCCGCTGGGCGAGGAAGTACAAAGGTTCCAAGGACTTGAATTTTCTCTTAGTTTGCTATAAAACGGAACAAAGCCTCTGTAACAAGGCTTTGGCTTGCCTTAGTTTTCTTGATTTGGGGTATACTGAAAAAAAAATCCTCGGCTTCCCAATTTTTCCCTGTTTCTGTTTCCTTTATTTATTTTCCTTCATTACCAACTATCACATACTAAAATGCCTGTGTTTACTTCACCTGGAAATTATTTTTGACCTCCTCTCAATCCATCCTAGTTCTTGTACCCCACTTAATACCCCCAAGAATTCTCCCCATGATTATCTGACAAATGTCTCTTCTGCTTTTGTTGAGAGCTCTCCTTTGGGCGGAAAGGCTCTCCGGCAGGATGCTTTGGCCTTTGACATAGTTGCAGATCTGTTTACTTAAATCAATAAATCGTCCAAGCACAGATTTACAAATCAGACACACCCAGTTACAGGCTTATTTTTGCAACAGCTCTAAGTCTTGTGGTATCTGTTTATGGCATAGAATTTTATTACTACCCAGCAAATTAAGAAAAACAGTATTTAGTTCTGACAATGAGCTAATCTTAAAGTTTAGTGTCGACTTAAAATTTGACTCTATGCATAGAGAAATTGGACAATAGAGACTGAAAATGATTAAATGGACAAGTATTTGTACAAATTATTTACTTATCAGAGAAAGGCATTTCATCCAGAAAGCAGCACACTTAAAGAACAAGGAACTCCAAGGGAACTTTATACCGTGAATATTTTATTTAAATGCCATTAAGCTATCAGTAATGTTTGCTGCATTTCCTTCCCCATCATTACTGATTGCCAATATATTTGTGGGTAAACAGACAGTCTCTCTCTTTTATAACTGTCCCCCTCTTACCCTGCGTGTTTCTTGATGATAGTGTCTATCATAGATGGCAGGGGAACCCACTACTGTGTCGATAAACTTCCCTGCCTGAAATAGACTGATTTCAGTGTGTCTGTAGATGGTAGGGGAGGTGTCTGTGTATCTGTGTCTGTAGATGGTAGGGGATGCTGTCTGTGTATCTGTCTGTAGATGGTAGGGGAGGTGTCTGTGTGTCTGTCTGTAGATGGTAGGGGAGGTGTCTGTGTATCTGTGTCTGTAGATGGTAGGGGATGCTGTCTGTGTATCTGTGTTTGTAGATAATAGGGGAGGTGTCTGTGTATCTGTCTGTAGATGGTAGGGGATGCTGTCTGTGTATCTGTGTCTGTAGATGGTAGGGGATGCTGTCTGTGTATCTGTGTCTGTAGATAATAGGGGAGGTGTCTGTGTATCTGTCTGTAGATGGTAGGGGATGCTGTCTGTGTATCTGTGTTTGTAGATAATAGGGGAGGTGTCTGTGTATCTGTCTGTAGATGGTAGGGGATGCTGTCTGTGTATCTGTCTGTAGATAATAGGGGAGGTGTCTGTGTATCTGTGTCTGTAGATGGTAGGGGATGCTGTCTGTGTATCTGTGTCTGTAGATAATAGGGGAGGTGTCTGTGTATCTGTGTCTGTAGATAATAGGGGAGGTGTCTGTGTATCTGTCTGTAGATGGTAGGGGATGCTGTCTGTGTATCTGTCTGTAGATGGTAGGGGAGGTGTCTGTGTATCTGTGTCTGTAGATGGTAGGGGAGGTGTCTGTGTATCTGTCTGTAGATGGTAGGGGAGGTGTCTGTGTATCTGTCTGTAGATGGTAGGGGAGGTGTCTGTGTATCTGTCTGTAGATGGTAGGGGAGGTGTCTGTGTATCTGTCTGTAGATGGTAGTGGAGACTGTTTGTATATTTGTGTGTGTAGATGGTAGGGGAGGTGTCTGTGTATCTGTGTCTGTAGATGGTAGGGGAGGTGTCTGTGTATCTGTGTCTGTAGATGGTAGGGGAGGTGTCTGTGTATCTGTCTGTAGATGGTAGGGGAGGTGTCTGTGTATCTGTGTGTAGATGGTAGTGGAGACTGTTTGTATATTTGTGTGTGTAGATGGTAGGGGAGGCCGTCTGTATACATTTCTTAGGAACCTGCTAGGGAGATTAGAGTCAGGCAAGGAGGAGTTTTTGGAAGAAATACGACACCAGGCTGAATAACACTTTTTAATGGAAAAATGCTTATTTTGACTCTAATTTTATGCTTAGATGCTTTTAATTTGATCCACATTTAATTTGTCATTCCTTGGAGAAGGCATTGATTATATGAAAAACTATCTGCTCCATTGCTAATGAACAGGATTGGCTTCGGAGGCCACCACGATGGCATTGTATTTTAATGGTGCCCACCTGGAAACACTGGATCACATATCTCTGGAGTCATTTCTGTCACCTCCGAGCCCACTGTTCTGGTTGTAATTGCCTAGTAGCTTTGTTAGAGTCACAGGTCTGAGGAAAAGTGGGTAAAGGCTGCACATTGACAAAACAGGTATAAGAGCAAGTTTAGACACGGAATCAGAGAGCTGCCAAGGACCAGCTGATGATGTCCACTGATGCCTTATAGAAATACACGAGATTGATTTATATGCGTTTGTATTTGCTAAAACCCAAGCACTTTAACACTGGAATAAAAAATAATGGTATTCAATACCATTATGAGAACTTTCAGGAAGGCAAAAAGATTCTGAGTCCAGGCTGAGTAACCACATGTAACAATTATTTTACTTGGAAGTTGGAAGCTGCCTACACCACTTATCACATGCCTTATATTAGAAAATCCTTGTCTCCTATGTTTTAAAAATTAGGCTGCTGCTATTTCTGAAATTCTAATGGCTGAGCTAGCAACAGTAAAGATGTCCAGGTTTCAGTGAAATATATTTCATAAATTAGCTTATCATTGCACTGATTTAGCATGCCTAGCAGGTGAGAGACAAAAACATGTGTTATCTTCCCTAGGGAGCCTTCGATGAATGTCATTCTGCCTTCATATGTCTCTCTTTTCTCCCCTTTTTGAACTGATATAAAATTCTAATGTGTGCCCTCTAGTTCCATCTTCATTGAAATCTAGCAAAAGCGCTGAAGGAAAGATAGCGGCAATGGTGCATGGGAAAAAGGGAACGGGGTACACACAGTGATTCATAACATGCTTGGAGAAAGTTGCAATTGCTCATAGCGCACTTTTGTATGGAGACAGGTTAAAATATGTCACATATCAGCGTTAAAAATGAAGTTATTCATCTTAGCTAGTTTCTTAAAGTTCATAGGAAAAGCACTAAAACTATGCTGGCGACTTGGAAATCTGTCCATCTTTATTTGAGAGCAAACCGCGACCATCTCCGTCAAAACAACGGTCCAGGAACTAAGTGTGTGCCATTGTGGAAGAGCTAGCAGTAATCTTGACAAGTGGTCATTGTTTAAATACCAGGACCGGCTGACAGGTGATAAACTCTGTTCAAATTATTATGGAAATGAGATGTGGCGGTTTTTAAGTAGGAGAGTCCAGGCTAACCTTCCTTATCTATGAGCATTTGTTCTATGCAAATCTGAACCCATATTATAATTATCATTTTGCAAATGGTCTTCGTGACCACAGACAATCAGTATTTTCAGAACAGCGCCACCTTGTCGTCCTAGGTTTTGTTCCCCTTTGGTAGATTAGAAAGCTAAGGTACATCATTGTATGTGTATATCATTTTACTGGTGAGAAATGCAGATCCGGAATGCTGTTTGCTCAGTTTCTCTTTGTAAGCCTCTTTCAAACAACAGAAACATCCAGTTCTTCTCCCCTCTCTCTTATAGGAAGACCGAGGGGTCTGTAAATAGCAGCCTCAGCTTTCAAATTCAGCTTCCTGATACACCCTTTGGGCATCACTGAGGATAAAGTTGCACCAGTGGTTCCAAATAGTCATTCAATAAAGTCATACTATTGAGACTAGACGTAGTTAATGCTAATTAATGAATGCTGGCCTCACACGATACAGAACCAAAATCTTAACAATCCTTAGGAATTGGAAATGAGATGTTGATATTTGGGGACCATTGCGCCACAGTAATACTGGTGTGCAAAGTTCTGCGAAATATGCCTTGGTCTTTTCAAATCAAAAAATGTCTTCAGAACCCTTGCTGAAGTTAGCTGAGTGATTCGAAGTTGGGACGTGAAGTATACCCTACAAGACATTTAGGCTATAGAAAAGACAAATCGTAATCTGTGGAATTGTACCTTCATAGGAGTTCTGTAGAATCTTCCGATTGGCCTTTCCCACATTTCCATTAAAACTATGTGAATGGCTGCTGTGGGGTCTGAGGCCCCGGCAGCCACAGTCACAAGAATTACATCCATCCTCATTTCTGGAACCTCAATAAGTCCACACTACTGTGTGCCATACTTTGCTAAAGAAGAATTCAGGAATAGGTAATTTTAAAATGGACATTTTAGAAAAGCTATGCTCATTTCTAGGTGGTTTGGGTTTTAAAATGACAACAGCATATCTCCTGAGCGGGCTTTGATTTCAGTTACTCATCGCTCAGGTTGTACCTCTCTTTATGAGGAAGTTAGTAACTCCGAACTACTTAATACAACAATAGAGATCATTTTCAGAACTGCCCCTTTGGTGAACCCCTCGGAAGGGCCTCCCTGTTGTGGAGCATCGTAGACCAGCAGCATGGCATCTTCTCCTTTTTCTTCCTCTCTTCCCTCTCTCATCATCACGGCTAATATGAGTGAGAATGGTTTCCAATTGCCCGGATGTGACAGACCTGCCAGCGTGCACTGTATCTTAGCCCACTTTAATCGAGGCTGCAGAAAGCATCCAGAAAGCCTAAGAACAGTTCTGAACTACACGGTTTTTTGGTATAAACACCCGTGAAGCTCCACACACTCAGATGAGCAGACCCTGTGTTTCACAGAGTGGATGAATCGTGCGTGGTTTAAGAGCCAGGCAGATAGACTTAGAAGCCATCAGCGAATGCGGCCTAATGCTCAAATGTACAAAGTCCTCCTAGGTTCCAGCTCTCCTGCTTTTTCATTCATGAGGCTGCATCGTCACCGAGAAAGCAAATAACTGAAAAGTTTCTTTTACCGAAAAAAAGGCGTCAAATTTTTAAAATATAAGTTTGAAGTTAGTCTTCCACAGATAGCCAATTTAATTATGCTAAAAATGACATTTTTAATTAAACACCAAGGTAAGCATAAATGGATTTCAAAATAATTAATCAAACATCAAAAAATTGAAACCTTTTTCTGCTTGAGCAGCAGAAATGAAAGAACCAGTCTTCGGGTCTCATAGAGATTCAATCTAATTTAATTCTCTGTCTTCTCTAAATAAACATTCCTAAAACCTTTTTTTCATCTGGGGGAATAAGGATGAGAGGGGTAATCAATATTTCTAGCATTTTAATTAAAACCGTTAGTGGAATAAATCCATTTAATTATCAGTTAATGAAATACAAGGTCATTTACCTGACAGGAACTTTTGAGGGTGGATTACTAGTTGGAATAAAGCAGGGGAGCCCGATGTCACAGGCATTTAACTTCTGTCAAATTTAAGGTTAAAATCCTTTTAGACTCTTTAACCTATTCCCTACCACTTTTCCATTATGTATGCCAAATGGCAAGAGAAATGCATGCTAAAACTTATTTTACATTTAATTGTGTTGCTAAGATTTTATTAAATTTCTAGAAATTTCTAAGACATGAGCTAAAAGATTGTAATAGATCTTGATATGTTTTTATTTTGCGTTTATCATTTACAAATCTATAGGGATGCTTTCCTTACTACAAGTCTTATAAATAATTTCTTCATTTTTATAAATATGAAGCAATGAGCTGTAAGTTTTAAGATGCAACCATAGGACAAATGTGCAATTATAAGTAAATCACTTTGAATAAATTATGCTTAATTCTATGTAGTTCCCTTTTTAAGGTGACCCATATTTCACTAGAATTATATGAAGAATTAAAAGCGTTTGGTCACAGGTTAGTTTGGTAAGTATTTGCTGGTTTAACAGACGAAGAACTAGCTAGCACTAGAAGCGCACTGCAAAGCTCCTTATGCACGTCGTTCCCGCTTTCCATAGCTTCCCTTTGCAGACAGAGGCTTGTGAGGGCTCCTGTTTCTTCTTAACATAGATGATGAATTAATCATCTACAGTTTACAGATTTCCTGCAATTTTGTAGATTGAATTGGTCTTTGAGCTACAAATTTTAGAGATTAAAAGATTCCTTTTAGAGATTGGGCTCTTGTTCGCTCTTTCTTCCACGGTCCTTACTAAATGCTAGGGTCACACGCAGTACGCATGCGTACATCCGGGGTTCTCTGCTCCGCAGACTCTGCATGAAGAACAACACATCCCTCACACAGCTTTTAGACACAATTATTAGCTCACAAAAACTATGTTGGCTTCAGAATAAAAGTAAATCAATTATCAGCTCAAACATGAACCAGGCTTTCCCATGAAGGTAGGGTAAGATTTCATCCTTGTTTAGACTTACCCAGACAGTGATTAGGTTTCTGAAACTGAAAAAAATATCAAAACTTACTAGGAAAACTGGACTAGGTAGTATAAAGAATGTTGTTTTTATGTTTTCATAAATACAATCCTGTGACTCTTCAAAGGAGGGGAATAAAATCTGTTTTAAGTTATAAAATGAGACATAAAGGAAGAAAATTATCTACCACACCTACATTTCAAACTTCTCTCGGGCGACAGAGTCAACTAGAATTGGACCTGGTCCGCAGAGAGGTAATGGCTGCTTTCGGTACTGACCTGCCATAGGAATTTGTCCAGCAGTCCCTCTGTGCCCTGCATCATGTGTTTTAATTGTTCCTACCTTGGGTGTCTAGTGCCCTGCACTTGTGTTCTTCAGTGTCTACTTTACCCAGCTCTCCGCAGCCCTAACCGCTTTCTTTCTAAAACAAGACTTCCATGCGTATTGCGGGCATCACAAGCATCTACAGTCGATGGGCTTAATTTTTTTTCATGCTTCTAAATGTTCTGGATTGGCACTGTCATCATGGTAGTCTAGGGGTCTTCCTGTTGGTGCAGACAGTCTGCTCCACATCTCATGGACCTGCTGTAGTTCATTTGTACCTGCGTGTCAGAGAACCTGAGACAGTGATTTAGAGAGAGCAGCCGCTTCCTTCTCACAGAGGTTGAGACATCTAAGATTGGGCACCATCAGGTCTGCTGTCTCATGAGGGCTGGGTTTATTTTCAGAATAGCACCTCTTTGCTGTATCTTCTGGAGATGAACACTCTCTGACAGCTGGAAGGGATGGGGGATAAGAGTGCACTTCCTTCAACCTTGAGTCCTCCTAGGAGGGTGCTGAGCCCAAAAGACTGAGAGCCTACCAAAGGGCACACTTCTGTTGCCTTGGGATTAAGTTTCAACACAGATTAGGGTGGGACACCATCACTGTGGGCTGTTGAAGACACATCTCCCATGGTGGTTAGACATAGCACACTGTTATAATTTTTTAGAGTTCTTTTATTTTGCAGACTTTTTTATTGATTACTTTTTTTTGTCTCCCTTTGGCCCTGAGCCTAGATCTTCTCCTCTTTGTACACATACATCTTCCTTTAGAAGTTTGTTTAGAGTTTGGACTCTGTGTAGAAGGTTACACAGTTGTTTTTTATGCTCTTGACACCTAACTTTGCATGCTGGGTAAACATATGCAATAATATAACACCTAAGCTTATATTTCTCCTGTCCCACTCCCCTATCTGTGTCCTGCCTGAATGTGCTAGCTTCCCAACAGCGGAGGCCTGAATAATTTTTACTATTCTCCCCTTCACTTGACAAAGGGAACGAGTGGCCACCCATTGCTTCTGTGTTTCCCTGGCTCAGACCATTTGGAAGCAGACTTTGTGTCTGCCAGCCCGGGCCTTGTCTGTTCCCCACCTGTCTCTCTGCTGGCTTTCCTTCCTTCTCGTGGAAACCCACTCTATCAAGGAACTGGGTAATTTTGTGAAGCATTCTTTTGTCTTCTGGTCTTTACAAAAGCACACAAAATTCCTTAAGAGGGAAGTCCTCGTGTTATTTTCAGCACTATTGTATCAGATCAGAGATATTTTAACTTCCTTAAAGACACTGGCAGCCTTTGCCACCAAATGAAGCTGTTTCCAGCACAGAGTACAATTCTCCGCCTAAAGTGCAATTCACCCCTGACCTTTGAACTTTTCACCGTTTCTTCTTCCCTCATTTTCTCTCATTCCTCTCTCCAAATGCTCATCCAGAAAACTTTTTAATCAAATATTGATTTATTCTCATTCATCTTTCTATAACCCTCATTAAAACATGAAAGAGTTGTCTTCTTAACTAGCCCACGTTAGGCCTCAATGTAAGTATTCTATCATTGACAACTTAGACACCATGTTGGTTATTTTTTCCTATCTCTTTATTGATAAATAAGTAAGGACTGGGTGCCAATTTCCTCATTTATCATCTATAAGGATAATAACCTTTACCTTGAAGAAGACAATGAAGCCGATAGGGATAGATTTGTATCTGTTCTTTTGCTTTGAATGGCTTATATTTAGCAAACATAGAGGAAACAAAATACTGCCTCATTTTTATTTGTGGCCATGAACTGATCTAGTCAATGAAAAACACATGCTAATTGAATTCTGTCATTTTACATTTACATATGACTGGAAATTTTAGGTCTCTTCCCATTAAAACTGGTGCAGACTCACAGTGGCAAACCAGAGACCCATTTGAGCTCTTCTGCCATGGGAGTCTAATCTGAAACCATTGTAACTTAATCTCTTACTAATTGCTCAAACTTAAAGTCATTATTTCAGTTCTTTATTAAAAATGAGCCTTTGCCCTATAAAATGCCCATAATTTTTAGCAGCTATATATCTGCTGTGTAATTTCCTCTCTCAAAAAATGTCATGCTCAATTTAATATTGGTATGTCATTTGCAACTGGCTAGGGGAGCTTTTTGAAGCTATTACATACTCCAGCTTCCCCAGAGCTGGACTCTGAAGCCTGCATCCCTGATATTCTCAGACTGTTTTCCTGACACCATTGCACAGTGTGTTTCTCAGACCTTAGAGGGTGTTCTGTCTCAGAATGCAATGGAATTGGTGAGGATGCGGCCCTCTGCAAGAAAGTAAACTCAACCACAAAGGTGACGAGTTAAAATAAAATGAACAAGTCTATGGATTAGAAAGATACACCGCACTGAGTTTTTATAAAGGATACCTTACATGTCATCGTAATCTTTACAAAGCAGCTATTGAAAAACAAGATATAAAGAGTACAATATTCTACTCAGATGGATTCTTACACACAGAATAATATGTATAGGATTTGCGACTTCAGTATAATTTAACATATAAGTTTGCTTGTCAAAATATTTTAATGAAAAAGTTATTTTTATTAAGCTAACCCACTAGCAACCAGGAAAAGATAGAAAATGCAGTAGATTAATAGCAGTTGACTATAGAAGAGGTATTGTCACAATCATCAAAATGTTCATCAGCACCGTTATTGTCATCTTGCCTTGGTTGACCTGTGATCTACAAGTGTCAGTTAGATATTTTAAAATGCCAACAGCAAGGTTTCAAGTAACTATA
This sequence comes from Microtus pennsylvanicus, assembly GCF_037038515.1. Classification (NCBI taxonomy): domain Eukaryota; kingdom Metazoa; phylum Chordata; class Mammalia; order Rodentia; family Cricetidae; genus Microtus; species Microtus pennsylvanicus. Next base: position 58,067,158 of record NC_134592.1, on the reverse strand, counting down.
GCATATGAAGTGGGAACCCTAACGCTTGGGGAGATGCCATGGCCTTAAAGAACTAAAGATTATTTAGGAAGCTACAATTTACACATCGGAGAGGGTGTATCTCTACCAATGGAAGGTAGTCAGTGATACACTCAGAAATATAAGCATAAGAGTGGGAACTGCAGACCTTCAGATTCATCCAAGTATGAGGGAAGGTATTTCATATAGAAGAGTTGCTTGCCAAGGCATCATGGTAAGAAATTTCCATATCTGGAAGCAAGGGGACATAGACAAATTGACGGGAGAAGGAATTGTATGAAAAGTAATAGATTTTATGAAGGATAAAGGTTGAACCTGTAGTGACTGTAGCAAAGTGGCCAGTGTTAGGAAGAGGGGAGCAGCCAACCATCCTGGGAGTCCTGGAAACAAGCAATTGTATGTTAGCAATCACTTAAAAGAGCAAAGGAACCCGTGCATCTGCGTGCCCTTCCCAGCCCTTTCTCTCCCATTGCTGAGATACAATCCCATCAATGTAAGCCTTCCTTTCCGATGCCTTCTGTTTAGACTGGAGCGTCTGCTCCCAACACTTAGGACTCCTTTACTTTCACTGTGTAACCACTCAGATTTCCTTGTGCCTCAAATACTGCCTTATAGACAGAAAAGATGTTCAGAGACTTAGCTATCTTAATTTTGTGTAATATTCTCTCTCTCCCTGAAGACCTCCCACGTGTTAGGCAAGTACATGTCTGCTGAGCTGTACTCCCAACATCCTGAACTGTTTTCCCAGAGATTAAGCTGGTTAGGATCGATTTTCCTGCAAATGTGTGCTTTACAGGGTCGCTATTCTTTTTGCTATAACTTTAGCATAGCTTGAGAGAAAAAGATACAATGGTGTGCCTTACGGGTGTGATTTTGATAATATTTTATACAATGATAAAATGGTATTCTCTAAGGCAATGATTAAGGGACACTGATGGTCAATAAACACAACTTAAAATTCAGCACATCCCAGTGACCATTGTAAGGAAAAAACACACAAGTTAATCTTGTATTATTAAAAGTTATGTGCTTAGTGATTCCTTGGTGTCTGGTATGATATATGATAAGTATGGGGACAGTAAATGGCCGTTTTCAAACAGACAGCATTGATGGTTTGAAAAATCAAATCTCTGCTCGTTTGAAGCTTTTCCTTGTTAAAGATCACTCCCGGCTGCTGCTCTGCTTTGTCTCGGAGAAGGATCAGGAAAGCTGAAGCGGATGGTCCTGCTATGTCAGGCAGCCTAGCCATTTGTCCATCACGTACGAAGAAGGTGACAGTCTGCGGGAACCTTTCGTGTCCGTGTCCTTTGCATTCTAACAGATTGCTGAAAGACCATGACATGATTCATGTTTAAAATATGGACATCATTGGCTCGATCTTTTCTAAAGAGCATCCCTTTTCGTAGTGGTAGCTTTTACTCCCGTGTCTCATCCTGTTTAATATTTTAAATTTGGTGTGTTCTCTAAAAGGAATTGCTATTTTGTGATTTACAACCTTGGAGAAAAATAACATACTAGTCATAACTTTGCAGTTTTTTGTGATGCATGAAGATCAGATTTTTTAATGTTGGTTAATGCTTTGCTAATTAAAGTGTGCATGTTAATTAAAGCAGAGGCTAATGTTAATTACCTATATTAATGGAATCTCATGTAGCACCTGCCTGAAGCAATGGGTTCAATTTTCAAAATATCTCAATTAAGGCTGAAACTTTTGATTTGCATCTAGTAGGGTTTCAATTAACTGCACTGAAAACTTCAAAAACACTCTTAGGGGTGCAAAACAGCAGTGATTATATGAAGTACAGTGGAGTCTGTTAAGTTCACTTACAAAGACTTCTTTCATTAGTTTTAACTCTTCTTTTTTTTTTTTTACCGGCCAAGGTTCTATTCGTTTAATGAAAGTCAGTGAAAGCAGCCAGACATATATTATTCCCCATAATCCCATCTGCAGGAGGCTGAGGCAGGAGAATGATGTATTTAAATCCAGTCAGGGATTCATAGAAGCACATTGTCTAAACTAAAACTAAATTGCAGTGCAAACATCAGCTCTTGAAATATCTCACCAGTGTTGGCCCATAAATGCACCCCCTTCCCTTACAGCATTCTGCTCTGGATGACCGTGGTTTAGTCCGTGTCCCTTGCTAATGAGTGTCATGATTCCTTTTATTTAGCCATATATAACCACTATGTACTTAACCCTATATAAGCATGTTTTAGGGGCTTACAACATTGTTGTGTGTTTGTAAATAGCTAAATATATTTCTTGGCTATAGTGGAAGCCTGACTATTTCGTTGTTGCTGTGAGCACAGCCGTGGCTTCTTTCCTGTTTATGTGGCTGCCTTCTGTAAGGCACCAAGTTGCCATTTGGTCTTCTCAGTACAGTGTCCGATAGAAGGCTGATATTTCTGTTCCTAAGTTAAATATGGTCTGGAATAGAGATGAGGGTGCTTATTTAAGATAAGCCATCGTTATAACACCAGTGAGCATGTGTTTATTCTGGTGATGATTGTGTTAACATTATCTTCTAGTTCCAAACTTAACAACCTGGATGTTCTATAAGCAAACCCGGCTCATGACCTCAAGCACAGTAGAACGCTTGTGTTGTTTTAGAAGATAATACGTGAGATTACCATATTAAGGGGACCAAAACTTAAAATAATTAATTAAAATATAAACAGATAGCTGAAGACAGGTACGTCGTGATTAGTATGCATATCGCCAGCTCTCCCGAACCTACTGCTGTATTTGCTAAAGTCCCAATAACAACCATTCCCACTGGGTCTTTGGAAGGGATTATGAGCTAACAGTGATAACCTTTTTGACATCTAGTATAATCACGGTTTCAGAAAAATAGTTTCCATTACTGTGAATAATTGAAAGAGAAGTAATCGTCTCAATAGGTATATACAAATAGATTACAAACTGATTTATGGTCCCTGGAAGTCGGCATCATTAACTCTTATTGTGCTTTAGCAGACTTTGACTCTGATAACGGACTGTCGATCTCAGAGGGCCAAGATTTGTCTCCATTCAGCCGTAGAGAATATCAAACAAGCATGAGATTGCCATGTGCAAGGTATGACTACCAAGGTGACACAAAAGGCACATAAGCTGCCTCTGATGTGCTATTAGCATGAGGACTAAAAAAAAAGATTTGAGGTAACAGCAAAGAGTATTATGAAGTCTAAAAGATGCTGGCTGTCATCCTGAAGGCAGAACACGTGACTGTCAGAAAGGATGTTATGAGTTCACTAGTGAAGACCAGTGCAGGGAGAGAAGAGGCAGCGAGAGCGCTCGACCTTCACAACACAGCTGCCTAGTGAGCCAGCCGGTCAGTTGGAAGAGGGAATCAATGTAGTAACTAGCTCGCTAATGCTATGGATACGCACAGCAGACTTTCCTCGGCTGAGGCAATGGGCCAGGCCTTCACAACTAGAAGAGCAAAGTCACCAAAGCATCCGATCCCTGTTGTATCACCATTAAGGTGGCAGATGGCAAAGCATTAGCAGAAAGACATTGAGAACAGCTGGAAAACATCTGGTGGGAAGAGACAACCTAATGGATACTCTTGGCTGTGCCAAATCGAAAGGCAATTACTGGGGATCCTGGAAAGAAACTTCTATGTATGGTTCATATGGGGGCAGAGAGCTGGCTAGAACAATAAAGTCTAGTTTAGAGCTTTGGAAATTCTGAAAAGAAATGACATTAGAACCCTGGGAATAGCCTAGAGAACGATAATTTGCTCTCTCCCCAGGTTCTAAGTGAGAACACAGCTTTCAGGGGCACCTGTGAATCTGTCTTGACCTGGGATCTTCTTGCATTGCTTCAGACTTTATTTTTGAAACAAGGTCCCCATTGATCTTGGAGCTCACTGATTGACTGGACTGGCTGGCCAGTGAGGTCCAGGGGTCCACCTATCTTTCTGCAGTGGCTTCTTATGTGGACACCGGGGATCCAAACTCAGGTACGCAGGCTTGTGCGGCCAGCGCTCTGCACACAGAGCTGTCTCTCCAGCTGTGGCTTTGGATTTCTCTTTCCATTTTCCTCCGTTACTGTTTGTCCTTGTCTGTCCCTGTGTCAGCGTTGCCCTTCTTTGTCACGAGGATCACCTATCTTTTTATAACTTCTCTACCTGTCAGGTTCAATCCAAACACAGCAATGTTTCCTTTTGGGAACTAATGATTTCTAACAGAACAAAGAAGCAGTAAGGAGAAAATTCCCTAAGAGACTGATGGGCCAAAGGGGGCGGCCGGGTGCACCGACGCCTGTTGTACAAGCAAAGAGATTCCCTCGCAGACTGACAGACACCACCTGCCCATCCCACCTGCAGAGGATTGTGCGATTGTAGGCGTGGCATGAAGGAGAAGTTAACCTGAGCAGGTCTCCACGGAATGCCATATGACTGAACTTCTCCCTGAGACAGAATCAAACATTTGTAGGATATGGGACATTGGGGCTGTCAGAAAGTGGTCAAAGTGTGTAGCTTCCATAGCAGACTTGATAATGGTATCCCAGCTGCCAGCTGTTTGAACTGCTGGACGTGCCAGTCAGGGACTCCCTATGGAGTGGAAACCGTGGTTTCAGGACTATTGCTTAGAGATGATACCTGCAACGAAGTAGAGTTCAAAAACTGAAGCCCATGACTTGGAGCCAGAAGTTCTGGAGAAATTCTTTCCAATATCTATGTGACAAGTTCCTCATCTCTTTCCACTGGTAAGGATAATATCTGGTATATTGGTGCCCAGGATAAGTTGTGAATATTAAGGAACATGTTATACATGGGACCCAAATCACAAAAGTATATGTAATCTATTATCAGAAGTATATAATTCTATTAGCCAGTGATCTTAGATTAACCAAAATGCTGCTATCCATCATTTAAGCATTAATCCAGATGCCCAATGAATACACCCATTTAGGTGATAGACAGTGTGGTCATGATTAGACATCCAATTCATTTATAATTTGCATACCATGTCAAATAATAGGGTAAAATCAATAATTATTTCGTAGGATAATAGATTATTTGAGGTAGAACTATAAAACATAAATATCCAATTATATAAGATATAAAACTTATGCTTCTTCCCAAATGTTGTAAGGAATGGTAGAGAGCTGCATCTTCATCCCAAGTGTGGAGTTATGCCTAATATCAAGCGGTTTATTAGTTTTTGAGAGCATCATTCTCTTAGGTCTGGTTCTAAAGCTACAAGAATACAGCTTAGATCAAATAAAATAAAGTAAAAATGTATTTAATGCCAGAGTGACAGAAACTCTCTTCTCACAGCTGCCTTGACTGCGACCCTGGTCATTTTTGTTTCTGTCTCAAAATGCCGTTCATGCTAACGTCCCACCATCCTTTGCCACTCTGAATGAGTCAGGTGACTTATTGTGTTCTAGATTCATGCTAATTTCTTTTTCTTTCACTTCTAGTTCTTCCCCAGTCATTGTTTGTTATAAACTGAAATTTTAGTCAAGAAGAGTTCTTGGATTGAGGCTTCGCGACATGCGTGGTTCTGGGGGCGGCACCTCCTGTCAGGATTTCTACTGTTTGTGGTGCCAGTGTGGAGGAGGTGTCCAGAGACCTTCATGCAGTTGAGATTCCCCTTAGAGTTAGCAGGTAGTCAGCGGACCCTGTGCATTGTGAGGATTTGGTTCCCCATTAACGGATCCGTTGGTGATGCATGCTACAATCAATTATTTCTTTGGAAGTTACAAAATGGTGGACTTCTAGTTGTAATATTTATTATACATTTCTAGCTGCTAAAAAAAACCATAAAGTTTTCTTGTGCCCACTCTGATAATTACAGTTTCTCTTCTAATATCCTTTTGCTTCCCAGTGGAACAATGTATTAGAACAACGCACCTCCCATGATGGCTGTCTCTTTTTCTGGTTTGAATACAGTGATGCACAAATTTACTTATATTTGTTCACTATGTAGCTATGACTCGAAGTATTCTATTTGGAATGTGGATTTCCTACATTTGCCTGAAGGCCTCCTTCAGGATACAGCTGTGTCTTTTTTGCCTACAGTCAATGGCTGCCTCTTTGTTCTCTTTACAAGATGATATTGCAGGCTCATGTTATATTTTTCCTGCTCCAAATTCCTGAATTAATTACTAAGCAGATATCTTTAACTCTTCTCGGATGGAATTAAGCCATTCCCACCCCTCCCTTGACCTCACTCACCCATTCAATCAGTCAATCAGTATATACTGAGCATCTGTTTGGACCAGAATCCTGTGGATGATACCAAAATAAATCTGGTTCATGTCTCACTCCCGGGGACACTTACAACATAATCATATAGAGGAACCATGAACACCTACACCCTAGAAAGGGAAGTTTCTATAAGAGATGGACAGATTATACAACCAGGAAATTCAGGTGAGGAGGAGGTTAGTTAGCCTAGAAAACAGGAGGAAAGAGAAGCTGCAGAAATGGAGAATTGCTGAGCAGAGAGATGGAGAAGCCTTCTTTGTGGGAGGGCACAGGCTAGTCTGATGTGAGTATAGGTGGGTTTGGCCTTCTGTCAGAAAAAAGAGTTCACAGAGGATATGTGGGAAAGGGAACCAGGACCCAGCCCTAAAAGAAACATAAATACGATGGAGAGACATTTAGCTTTATTCTGAAGCAAATGATAACCACGGAGGCTCTTGCGCTTTGTTTCTTGGCTTTTTGAATCAAGCAGTCATGATTGCCTGATCACATGATTATGGAAAGACTCTTTCAAAGGCCTTTTTCTCTTGTGGACTTTTACTCATGTAGATGGTGGCTTGATGCTGAGTAACCTAACAGAAGCCTGTGTGATGATGCATGCACTAGGTGGTCCTGTGATCTGTGTGTCACACACCTGCAGATCACAAGAAAACTTCCAGTGCCACTTCATAATCAGGGTCACTTCACTGTTTTCAGGCATGAGAGATTCCAGGGCATCCAAAATAACTATTTCCCACGCACGAAGCTCTTTTCTTCCTGGGTCATTTTTCAAATCTCAATATATTTCTGCTTATGCCTTGGAGTACGATTTGTATGGTGAGTTTTAGCTATGTAAGGCATAGCAGAAATGCAAAAGGACCCACACTATGAAAATGATGCCAAAGACAAAAAGACTGGAAAGTCATACAGGCCTTGTGTTCTTTTTGTGAGGTCACTTGCTATGTCGTTGATACACTTACTGGAATGTCTGTCACCTAGTTTCATATCTTAATTGTGGTGGTTTGAATGATAATGGGCCATAGGACATGGAGTTGAATGCTTAGTGGCAATTGGTGGAACTGTTTGGGAAGGATTTAGAGGTGTGGTCTTGTTGAAGGCATGTCACTGGGGGCAGACTTTGAGCTTTCAAAAGTCAATGACATCCTGGTTATCTCTCTCTGTCTCGTGCCTAACCTAAAGATCAGAATGTTAGCTCTCAGTGTCAGCACCACACCTGCCTGCCTGCTGCTGCTGTGCTTCTCACCATGATGGCCATGGGTTCTAATCTCTGAAACTGTAAGCAAGTCCCCAGGAAACTGGTTCTTCTATGAGATACCTTGGTCTTGGTGATTTTTCACAGCAATAGAAGAGTAATTAAGATATATGTACATATACATACATACATACATATGATGAAGCAAGCTATTAGCATCTAAAAGATGACTGTTCCGTCTTAGATGTAGCAGAGAACATAAACTATTAAATCTGAAATGGAAATATTAAAATAATTTTGAAGACATTCTTTGTGAAGAAATGCAACCTCACTGATACTTACAAGAATAATTGATGCTTAGATTCTGAAAGTTGCACACAGAACAGATTCTGTGTAGGGTTATGATGTATATCATAAAACTTGAAAAATAATTGCTGGCCTTTCAACAGGTAAATTGTTCCATCCCCTCCCCTTTGAAAACTGGCAGCTGAGCTGGGGACGTTTAGGAGTCTGAAAGTGATCCATTTAGGAGATTGACCAGTTATTAAGCATTTTCTCTTTCCTTGGCTCCTTTGGGACTGGATTTTTTTTCCTGTCCTGTTTGTATGATCAAGTGTTATTTTCTACTATATCTTTAAGAATTCCATTTTCAACCATTGTCTGAAACAAGATAAAGTTTCTTCATGTCAGAGTTTATTGAATTCTTTATCTTATTTCAGAGAGACCTGCTAAAACTAGATGTCACTGTAAATTTAAATCTGTGACAGAGGGGATTAGTAATGTCCAAGGGCTTTCATGTTCACAAATTTCAGGGAAGCCCAATCCATTTTTTAAACTGAAAAGAATTTCAGGTGAAGCCAGGTGGTGGTGGTGCATGCCTTTCATCCCAGCACTCAGGGAGTCAGAGGCAGGTAGATCTCTGTCAGTTTGAGGTTAGCCTGATCTATAGAGTGACTTCCAGGACAGCCAGAGACACACAGAGAAACCCTGTCTTGGAAAACGAAAAGAAAGAATTTCAGGTGATTTTGGTCAGAATCCTATCTTACAGTCAGATTAGCAGCCTCAGATTCTGATTAGAACCAACCATGACGCTACTCCTGCAAGGACACAGTTTCTTCTAGCAAGACTATCAGCAAGGTATCTCAGGGGTTCCCACACAACTCCCCCACTCATTCAGCACACAGTTTTCTGGGCACTCGAGAGGCAATCGTGAATAAGAAAGATGTAGACTCATGTACAAAATTCTCTAAAACAAACAAACAAACAAACAAAAAAAGACATGGTCCCTGCCATTGTGGAATTTACTTTCTAGTGAAATCTGAATTAAAAACTCATATTCTAGAAAATGCAAACTAGCAAGATAAAACAAAAATGAATCAAATATAGTCATAAATATCAGGAAGCTCAAAGATGGAGGAGTGGGGAGGAGAAAGAGAGGGAGAATAATTGGGGAAAGAAAAGCCATTAGAACAGATTTTGAAGATAAAAATGTGCTAGTCCATGGAAAGGAGAAGAGGAAAATTCCAGGCAGAGAGAAGTACATGGCCACAGTGGAAAGGAAGTAGGTCCATACCAGCAGTGATGCTGAAAGATGTGTCCAGCCATCAGGAAGACAAGCAGCTCAGCAGACTGGAGTGACAGACAATGAAGACCGAATACTGCAGGTCCTTGAAGACTCTGGAGAGGCATGGCTATAGCACACGGGTTGCCAATATAAGAAGTCAGATGTAAACCACTGTTTCAGAGAAACGTTTGTCCTGACTAAAATAGATTTAGAGCGTAGCACCCTATTCATGTCGTTAGCTCATCTGTTCACTCTGCCCTTAAAATCAACAGCAACAGGAAATGGAGGATATAATTTTTCTTACCCTGATCCTTACTTAGAATACCAGTATGTCTGATAGATAGGAATAGAGTCATCAAGGACGAGGGAAAAAAGACATGTGTGTTTCCTTTTGTTCGTCTTTAATGACTATGATAGCTCAGGGACCTAGTAAGAATTTTCAGGACGATCTAAGCAGCATGGCAAGTTCTACACGCTGTGAGCAGTCTTGATGGTCAGTGGTCAACCTGTGTCTACACACACACACACACACACACACACACACACACACACACAAATTACTATTGCAGAAGTATGTGTGTTGTGGGGGGGGGGAGGTGGATGGACACAGATTTCCCAGAAAAATAGTAACTGTTCTTTTTAGTATTTGGAGAACCTGTAGAAAGGAGAGAATTATTGCCCCGACGTTTAGGGTTCACTTTAAATCTTGGTTTTGCGGGCCCTGTTCTGGTGACTGCTCTTTTCTCTCAAGACATTGCGTATTGTCCCCTGGATCTTCTATTTCACGTGTATGTCCTGCTTCCCCTTTCCTCCTCTTGGGTTCTCCTCCCCCACAGACATACAGGAGCCTGCTTCTGAATCAGTGTGAACTCTTCTGACTCTGGGGCCCATGGGGAATCCTGACTTTCCATGGTCTCTTCCTGTCTGAGACTCTCACCTCCAAGGCGCTGATCCCAGATAAGTTTTAAACTTCAGTGAGAAGCGCGAATACCCAAGATGTGGGTGTGCTTTCCTAAGCTTCCTCACATCTCTTGTGCACAGAGATCTCTTTAAAACATATTGTTTGAATATTTATTCCATATATGTGTTTGTGGGTAGGGACATGCATAAAGCAATCCGTTCTCTTCTCCCATCGTGAAGCTTTGGGGGCTGAGCTCAACTTGTCAGCGTTAGTAACAAGCGCTTTCACCTGCTAAGCTGTCTCGGCGACTCTGCAGGTAGATTTCTACCCATACTTTTTTCTTAAACTGTTCTTGTGGGCTTGTGCGTTTTGTCTTTAACTGAAGAGAATTAAAATGAACGAAACTGGAGACACTCCATGTTGACAGTTAACGCCTGCGCCTTTGTCGTGTGAGTCGGCATAAAAGATGTTTTTTCCCCATTGAACTAGCTAGCAGGAACTGGGATAAGGGAGTACACATGGCGGGGGGAGCTCCTATACATATGGCTTGTGACTTGCTACAATAATTTTATCTAACATTGAAGGTTCAGGTCATTCAGCAAACATTCTTTGTTTCCTTTAGAACCTCCCAATTAGACTCAGTATATGTCTTTGGGTTATTATGATTAAAAGTCAATAGAATAAAAAGCAATGGTATTTTCTAAAAAATACTGGCATTTCCTACAAATATAGCTTTAAATAAAATATTAGCAGTTTAAAAGTAACTTTTTGTAAGTTCCTTTTTCTCCATCTCCATATATTTCTCATTAATCAGTGGACTATATCTCAATATAATTTCTAGATAAAATGTATTTTCTCCTTTTTAAATACTTTGATATTCTCATTTATTTTTACGGCATGTTCCTGCATGTCTCCAGAGGCACACAGCATTTTTATTCTCGTAAATTTATATTAGTTACGGTATCCAGCTGTTTTAGATATAAGATCATTTCCTGTTGGTACTGTTTCCAGGACAATTCTTTTTTCTCCTCACAAAAATGAAAAAATGTAATTTAACAAAGATATCCTATAATTGCCTTCATATCTAGCAAGGTATCTAGCAATCTGAATACCTTATTTTATTTAAAACATCTGTCCACATAATGTCTAGCAATTGTCTAAAGCTATATCATCCATGGGAAACACAGCTGCTGCTATTTTTATTTAACTTATAGGAACCAACAAAAATGTCTCTTTATTGTGTCTTCTGCTGTTTTATTACATGCAAGGTATTTTCATCAATGAGAATTGCTTACCTTTTGGGTTCTGGCAATTAAGTTAGTGTCTTTCAAGTTGAAAAAGGCCATTGTCCACAATCTTAAAGTCACTACAGAAACATTCTATAGAACAGTAAGCTTTTGTTACATATATGTGTATATAGTGTTACACACACACACATATATATATATGAATATATGCACATGTAGATATTCATGTGAGGAATATATGTAATATCAATTGCACACACATGTGTGTATGCACATATCTAGCAATATATCATAATAAAAGGGTGGCATGCTGTTCTTCTCATGTAACTAATACTGGAGGGACATTTTAATTGCTAGCCCTCTTAATGTATGTTTTTACTTACAATAAAAATGAAAAGTCTTGTGCTGAGAAGTCTTTCTACTGATTACAGCAATCAAATGATATTTGTTACTCTTTAGAAAAAATGCATACGGGGACTGGCGGGGGTGTCCACAAAAGGTCTTTATCCTGGGAGGATGCTGAGTTTTACAGAGAAACAACCCATTTGTGAATTCTGCTTATTGTATATGACCCTTGAAGCCAATTAATTGTTTCACTTTTACTAGATTGTATCAATTTTGACTTAGCTGACTGTGAAAACAACAGATGCCCAGGCTTACAATAAGAGGAAAGTGCATAAGGAGATGGCTTACCTTTTCTGGGGAAATAATCAAAAGATTCCTTTTTGGAACACTAAGAGTACGAAAGGGAAATGTTTATGGTCCCCTAGTGACACACTGTTATGATTGACAGGAAAAACCAACATGCCTGCCACCTGAGACATCTTGTTCAGGAACTTTCTGGAGGGTAGTAAATTGGTGTTGGCACAAACACAAAAAAATAAAATGACTTGATTCAGCACTTTTCAATTCAAAATCCCCAAACACTAAAGAAAGCAGTAAATATTCATCAAATGATCAAAATTTATATTGATTTTTATTCTACATTAGCAGCTCAAAGTTGAGCTTCTTGACAGGGTGGATGTTGGCATGGATGATTCTCTTTGAAATGAGGATATAGGCTCTGAACTGAGGGCTACCTAGCATTCCTGAACTATAGACCCTGCTTATTAGAGCCCTGGGAGGCTGAATTTTCAGAAGAAAGTAGAAAGGCACACTTGTTTGGCTCTGTTTTGATAACTAAATTGTTATTATTAGTATGTAAAGTAATTCTTGTTGTTCCTGCTGCACTCCCCCTACCCCCCACCCGTTTCCATTTGAAGACCCGGACTGCTCTTCGGGTTGATGGGGGGGGGGCTTGATTGGGGGAGGAGGAGGGAAATGGGAGGCGGTGGAGGGGAGGAGGCAGAAATCATAAACAAACAAACAAACAAATAAATAAATAAGAAATTAAAAGGAACCGGAGTTCTTGTGATAGCCAGAGACTTTGCAGTAACTGAGTAGCGTGGTAGCCTTTCTAGGCATCCCTGTACTGACCTGCAGGCTGAGAGAGCTCTGGCTGTATCTTCACAATGTACATTCAAAATTTTGCGTTTCTGGTGGGGAATAAACACGAGTTTTCTGCAGGTTAGTGCGGAGGGTAGGAATTAGGCGGCGACGGCTGCAGAATGTAAACACAGACTTGCCGCATCTGTCACTAGGCAGAGATTTCGAAGGGAACAGTAATGGAGAAACATCGAAAATTCTAATCCTCCCTCCAGTCCACACCTTGTAATCACACTTCCCCCCACCGTAGCTCATGATACAAAATGCTGAATTTTTAATGAGTTTAACCTCTTGCATTCCAAAAAGGAAAGGCAGAATGGCAGGTGAAGGCTCTATAAATGCAACTGGGTATCACGGTTCATTTTTGTCTGTTAGAAGGAGGTGGTTTTCATTGCATTAATAAACACCCCATATGTCATTAAAACAGAGGGGAAGACATTTCTTTTTATACATAAATGCAAGAGAAATGAAAATAGTGCTGATGTGAATGTCCCCACTTTGTTTGAATGTTACCATTTAACAATCTCATTAAAAGTACAGCTTTAAAGTTAAATTTCCTACATATGATAGTGAATGTTTTATTGATTTGCAAACAAATCAATAAAAAATAGCAATGATCACTTAAAACTCTAAATTATTATTGCTGAGTCTCTTAAATAAAGATATGAGAACTATCACTAACTATCCCTAATGTTAGCTTTTCTGGATGTCACTATAATCATATTGCTATATACTTAATATAAAAAGATCACTATACACAATAATATTTACTGAAAATAATATTTAAATAGTTGAACATTCTTAATATTTCCACACCTTATTTGCTCTGTGTTCCTGTATGTATGTGTGCAGTGGGCAGAGAACATTTTTTAGGAGTTCATTCTCTCTTCCATCATGTGGGTCCCAGGCTTCAGGCTTGGGTAAGTGCCCATCAAGCCATCCCTTTGACCCTCTCCTTAAATATATTCAATATATATATGTATCCAGCGGGAGGCTGGATTTGGTGGTAACCTACCAAGTCTAGTATGATATCAGTTTTGAAACTTTATTTTATTGGGGGGGTTAATAAAGATATTTTAATATAGGTTTAAGCATAAGGGTTAGGAGACAAGGGCATTCAGAAGTAGGACCCTCCCAAAAGTCTGCGTGTGAGGTGTGGGTTTCTTTAACAGAGTCACAGTTTTACTGTTCTTTACAATAGTCAAACAGCACCAAAGGGTTTCTAAGGCAAAACAAAAGAATGATTTGAAGAAGGGAATATATTTAAAGGACATCAGTTCCAAGTCACAGTCATCGAGTGAGCGTGTGTTGTGCCCACAGTGTCTGAAGGAAGACAGTGAAGCAAAGCTAAACACAAGCGAGGGGATCGCCCTGCACAAGCTTGAAGTATCTTTGTATTGTCGGAGTGGCTGTGATTCGTCCTTCCTGGTGTGACAGTGGCCCATTCTTAGAGTGTAGTGTGAGGCCTCTGAGACCAGAGTCACGGTTTGTCTTTCACAAATGTCTGTTCTAGTCATCCTCACCTGGTTATACTTTGCTGCCGGGTGTTTGAGGCCATGTATGTAGCCCAAAATTAACCGTATTTTCTTTCGTCAATTAAGTTCAGGCAGGGCTCTTTATTGAGAAGCCCTGTGGCTCTTTCAGTTTCCCATCTCCCATCGAACCCTTGAGAACAATTTTCGTCTGCTTGTACATCTCTTTGTAGACCGGAGGCAATATTGTAGTTTAAAATTTTGTATGTAAGACTGGAGATGTGATGAGTACTTTTAACAATCGTCGGCTCTCTTAAGGTGTGTTTGTTTTCATTTGTTTTTATTTTTTGAGACGGTTTCTCCTTACCTTTGGAGCCTGTCCTGTAGGCCAGGCTGGCCTCAAACTATATGTATATGTATGTACATATACATACAGGATCGTATATGTGTGTGATTCTTAATCTAATTGAGTCTCTTCTTATTCAAGCCAGTTGGTTTAAGCAAGAAAATCTAGATGGATGAATAGATACTGGTTTTGAATTTTCTGAAACTAATACGTAACTATAGTAATCTAAATGTTATCTCTTTAAATTTTCTGTGGAAATTTAGGACATTCATAACTGACTGCTTATGAAAAATGAAAATGTACGATGTCTAATGGTTCGGGCCCTTCAAGTGATCGCCACTCTGTGCTCTTCTCTCTCCTCCATAGCGGAGTCTTTTAAGAAGAGTCCAGGCCAAAGGCTTCCTTCCATTGGCTCTGAATGCTAAGAGAAGAAGGGTGTGTCTGCTGGACATCACGGTTTCTTAGAAGACACATAATGAAATCATGAAGTAGCAGTTCTAAGATTGGCCAGAAATGCTAGTGGAGGTGTTTGATTTTGTGAAATATACTAAGAGAAAAAGAAAGGTCCAGCGGTCCACCGTGCATGAGAGCTCTCTGTTGCCTTCTCTCCTCCAACGCTGGGAAGCGCGACCCTGAGGGGACTTCATTCTCACTCTCAGCAGGTGTTTTAGAGAACCCAAAGCCACAGGGATTGTGACAGTGGCAATAAATAAAACATCTATCCAATGCATTTTCATGCAACAGTATTTGAGCATTCTTTGGCCTCTGGTTGATTAAAAAAAATCCAAAAATTAAAAAGAAAAAAGAAAAGAAAAATATCAACATGGTGATATTATTACTTTTTCTTTGCAGCAAGCCCACAAGTGTTTATGATTCAATGATCCATGCCTATGTGTAAAAAAGTCACTACACTGGTGGTTCTCAACCTGGGGGTTGTGACCCCCTTGAGGGCCAAGTGACCCTTTCATAGGAATTGCCTAAGACCATTGTAAAACACAGATATTTAAATTACAGTTCATAACAGTAGCAAATTTACAGTTATGAAGTAGCAATGAAAATAATTTTATGGTTGGGATCATCACAACACAAAGAACTATATTAAAGGGTCACAGCATTAAGAGGGTTGAGAACCACTGCCCCATATCCATGATTTATAATTATTAAGACAATAGTTCAGAGAGTAAAAAAATGCAATAAATGAAGTATATGGCTGTTATTAAACATGTACTAGAATTTAAAAAAAGGTATTTTACTGCTCCCCAGTGAAGAAAATAAAAATTCAAAAAAGAAGTGTGTGTGTGAGTGTGTGTGTGTGTGTGTGTGTGTGTGTGTGTGTAATACCCCAGTGTATGAATTGAATGGAGACTTCTTTTAAAAAAGGATATATGTGACAATGTGAGGAAGAGTATTATTAAGGAATTTCACAGCATTTTTATGTAAAGTCTTATCATGCAGTGTTATGATCTCAGGGATACTTTGTAATATTTACTGGGTCTTCTGAGAGTTCATTTATTCAGGTCATATTTTAAGAAAGAACTTATAAGATTCAGATCTATAATGTAATTCTGTAATATGCCCGGCTGATCCCATTAAACCCAACCCTACACAGGCCGTATAATGATGTGAACAGTTCCCTTCCTTCAAGCTGCTGGCCCTCACGGAAATGCATTCCTGCTGGACTAAGAGAGCTGTTCTCCTCTGCATTTCTCTGCAGGCTGAGGTGCAGCTCTGCTACCTGGAAGCACAGAGAGATGCTGTCGAGCAAATGTCCCTCAAGCTCTACAGCGAGCAGTACTCCAGCGGCAGCAAGAGAAAAGAGGAGTTCGCTGATATGTCCAAGACGCATTCGGTGGGAAGCAATGGGTAAGGGACTGTCATTCCGTCCTTTCTGCTTCATTCTCTCTAACTTACGTTTTCAACCACGTCCCTGGTTAGGTGGCACGCGGGAATTTCCTTCCTAGCTAGCAGACAAGGAAAGGTTTGATGGAGGGCTGGAGAAGAACCGTGGGTCCCTGGTTAGGTGGCACGCGGGAATTTCCTTCCTAGCTAGCAGACAAGGAAAGGTTTGATGGAGGGCTGGAGAAGAACCGTGGGTTTCTCAGCCTCTGCCATCTAAGCCAGAACTTTGTTACTATCTTGTAAAAGACGGTCAGCCTTGTGTCTCTTAGGAGTATTTTTGAGACTATATTTTATCGATAATATTGGTCTTTCTTCTGCATAGATTGTGTTCAAACTTATATATTGCCCCTTGCTTTGACCTCAGTGTCTATGTTAAGGTTTGTTTATCATACTTCTAAACAAAAGAACGTTATTGGAAACTTGGAAGAACATAGTATAGAGACCTAGTAGTGATTTAGAGACCATGGTCTGGCTAGCTACTTAGATTCACACAAAATCAGCTGGAATTATGGGCTAGTTCTTGACTCTGTTTTTAGTGTTTGAGACAGGGTCTCACGTAATCCAGGCTGGCCTTGAGCTCACGTCTAGCCAAGGCTGACCTTGAACTCCCAATTCTCCTGCCTCTACACCTTGAGTGCTGAGGTAACAAGTACGTGCTACAGTGCCTGGAAAAGCTAACACCTGAGCTGTTTATAGTACGTGAACCGTGGTGGTGGCGGCCGTAACCCAGGAGCTCTTTGGTTTAGCCTGAGATGGATGGTTCCACTTAGCTAGGACTCGCTGCCCATAGCCTTCAGTATTTCCTACTGCCCATAAAGCAATACAAGCATTTCCCAGTGTATTTATATATTTCTGTGTTCTAGTGCAATTTCAATATTTAATAGATGACCATTAAAGAGGAAAAGAGATGAAGTTAAATTATTTCATAGTTTTAATAGCTTAGTAATAATTATACTTAGTAAAATATAAGCAGTCACCCTTTTTAGGCAGCAAGAGATAGACCCTGGTCTCCAGAGTTATATTACATGTTTATAGTACTATCTAAACTTGTGGGAATAACTCTATCCAGAATATTCCCTGAAAGACAACAGAAGAGAAGCCCTTTCTTGCTCTTGGGTGCATCTTTTTTAATTGGGGTGGGGGTCTTTTTGGGGACAGGGTCTCACTGTATACCTCTGGCTGTCTTGGAACTCACTGTGTAGACCAGGCTGACCTCGAACTCAGAGATCCACCTGCTTCTCTGCTAGAATTAAAGGTGTACCACTCTGCCCACTTGCACTGACCTTTCGAAGCACTTAGATTTATAATTGACTCACAACCCTTGTACAATGTTGCGGGCTAAGATAGCTCATAGGTTAGAGATTCTGTCCTGTTATAATAACTCAGGGTATAAGAATATAAGAAAAATACCAGAGTCATGATTTTGTTAAAAAACGAGAAGAAATAATTTCTATTTGCCATTCTAGCAGGTTGTGTTCTACACGGGAGACCTGCTATTCACTGGGAAGGGGGGTCAGCAGCAAGTGAGAAGGACAAGGTTGAATCTTAGAGCATGAACCATAAGCTGTTTGGGGCCTTAATGAGCTTTAATTTCTCAAAATCCCTAAGCCCTCTCTGGCGTGCATGCAGGCACAGACTTTAGGTCACATTCTCGTGTTTTCTGAAAGCCTTGCGATTCAGCAGCATCGCGTGCCTTGACCTCAGATTCCAAGGGCCCAACCTGAGCGCTTGCACTGGGCTCCGGACATCATAAATCTGCCCTGGGAATTGCTTAGTTAGCAACGAGCATTGTTCTGTGACGTGGGAGTGGGTGAACTTTCCTGATAGCCTTTGTTTGGGCTCCTTAGGGTGCTGAGGGCTGTGCATTGTGCAGAAATTTAAGAGTGCAGTGAAGGCAAGCCAGCCATTTAATAGTAGGAACAGAAACCTTTGCTGCGCTCTAGTCCTTGCTGACACACAGGAAAGCTCTGTCTGAGGAATGTCTGTGGGTGAGTTTATCAGAGGTGTCTTGCCCCCAAGACTTTGCTCCCACAGTCAGATCTGTAATTCTGAAGCTTGAAAAACACAGCCTTGTAAAATTACTTACTCCAATGATGGCTAAACCTCACTAACTATTCATATATGTGTGTGTGTGTGTGTGTGTGTGTGTGTGTGTGTGTGTGTGTGTGTGTATGTATGTATATAAAATGAGCATTGTTTCCAACAAGTAAATGTGAGAATAGTGTGGGCTTCCCAGGGTTTGTATTTCAAATGCAAAAATCCAATAGACTAATGATGTCAGTAGTCCAGTTCATAGCCTCTCATTCTCACACGCATGCTCAGACCGTGTGTACGAATGTAGTTGTCTAAGAATTCTACAGGGAAGACACAGCTGCTATAATGAATGATGTTCTTAAATTTCTACAAGTTTTGTGTCACAAAAAATACTCCTTTTGAAATGAGTTTGTAGCTGCTCTGGCTTGGTGAGAAGGTGTTTATCAGGGTGGTATTTCAAAGTTCATACCCAGCTATCAGTTTTGTGGTTAGCAGTCCTGGATGGGCGTGGTGGGAGGGTTTTCTGGAACATGAAGGAGCATGCTCTGGCGATAGAGCATGTTTGTCTGTGGGAGACACTTGGCCTATGCATACCATTGTGGAACCCTGACTCCTGGGTGGCCTGGAGTGGTGATTATCATACTTAATAAAATATAAGCTGTCACCCCTTTTCACTTTTAGACTTGGGTTAGGCAGCAAGAGATAAACCCTGTTGATATATGTGAGTCTCTGTGATTCTCCGGGGAAATAAACACCATTACTTTTTATCTAAGTGAGAGCAGTATTGATTGTTTTGTTTCTTTCATCAAGTAAGTCTTCATGAGGCCCTACTTTGTGCGTGGCTCAATGTTCTAAGTGTAACTTATCAGGACCGCGTGCATTCTGTATGCTTCGTAAACAGTAGCCATCCCCCTTTTCAGGTGTTTGCTCCTATGAAGATGTTATCTAATTTCACTTTTCAAAGAAAATTCGAATATGTAGTCTACTGTATTAAATAGCTCTGTCCTTGCTGAGAAAACTTAGTTTGGATGATTATTTATGTCCTCGGTTCAACATACAAATTAGGAATTAGAACATCCAACAGCTTAATGATTCACTAACACAGCGTAGAAGATTTTAAGATGGAGCTACAAGCCGTAGCTCAGAACCCTAGGTCAAGAACATAATGGCTGTTGGGGTGGTGCACACTTGCCGTCTCAGCATCTCAGGAGAACGAGACAGGCAGAGTGTTTGAGGGCAGTCTGTGGACAGCAAGATCCCATCTCAAAACTCCCACCACAAACAGCAGAACCCAAACAAAAAGGCAGATAATCTAAACAGTTACACTATCTCCTCTGTGAAGATTTGAACTCTACCCTTGACAGAATTTTATCATAAATCTTGCATTGTGAAAATTCTGTACTGTGTAAAACTGACAATGGAAAAAAAAAGAAAGAAACCAATAGCCCTAAGGAGATTTCATTCCACAAAGATGTTTTTGGCAAGAAACTGCAAAATGCCCTATGATGGAGCTTGCCTGTGAGTTCAGCTGCTTGTGTACCCTGAGCCTGAAAGCTCGCTGGAGCCCAAGACTTCAAGAGTAGCGAGACCCCGGATGCAAAAGGCAGAGCAAAACCCTCAGAAAACCCAAATTCGGTCATCAAGCAGACCAGCGTTTTTAAGGGCTTTCTGTAGTCGAGCTGTGTGTAGAGACAGTGGACTGGTATTCACACTTGGAAACTCAGAGTTTAGTTTTAGGAACGGGCAGATCTGTAGCCTAAATGATATGTAGTCTCCTAGGTACTGAGTTAGAAACAGCCTTCTGGACAGCTAAACTCGATTATGACTGTGTCCAGACCTAGAGCAGGCTGGGAAGACAACAGAGAGGATCCTGGAGGTGACAGAATTTTTCATTGTACTCTGAAATGTGCTTACTGAACACCACAAAGTCAGATCACAGCTCTTTAGTGTGGCATTAAGTGGGTATTTAGCTGTGCAGTAGGAGAGGGGAAGGGGTGTAGGGGGTATAGTTTCTTTTAACTCTTTTGGGGCCCATCATCCAGCTCCCCCCCAAAATACACGGAGACTTATTCCTACTTCAGAATGCCCAGCCTTAGCTTGGTTTGTTTCTATCCAGCTTTTCTTAAATTATCTCATCAACTTTTTGCCTCTGGGCTTTTAACTTTCTCTATTCTATATATCTTTCTTTTCTTTTTACCTGGGGGCTGGTTATGTGACTGGGTGACTGGTCTTTGGTGTCCTTCTCTTCTACTTTTCTCGGGCTCCTCCCTCTTCTCTTCACCTCCTACTTTTTCTCTCTTCCTGGCAGCCCTGCCTATCCTTCTCCTGCCTAGCTATTGGTCGTTCAGATCTTTATTAGCCCATCAGGTGTCTTGGACAAGCAAAATAACATAGCTTCACAGAGTTAACAACAAATGCAACATAAAAGAATGCAACACATCTTTGCATCATTAAACAAATGGTCCACAGCACAAATGAATGTAGCACATCTTTATCTCATAACAAAACGGCGTGCCCAAAACTGATGAGATGATGCATGAGGCACAGCAGCGTCCTGCGTTCTGTGCGTTTTCCCTTGTCTCTGATAGGCTGCCTGGCATGTGCTAGGTGCTCACATGGATAAGTATCTAAAACTGTTGTGGAGCCAGCAAAGAGGGAGCAAAGGCCGAGTGGACTGCCAACTGCGTTCCACTCTGGGACACAGGGTAGAATGTTGAAGGAATGGGGGAAAATGATTGGGAAGGAAGTCAACTCCAGACCCTGGATTTAATCATGGAGTATATGGTCTTAGCCATGATAGCCAGTGGAACATTAAAGCCGAAGGTATTCCTTTCCTTCTAGGCCCACCTGCTTACCCTACCAGCCTAAACTTCTCCTTCTATAGGCAGGGTGGGGAGTGGGGAGTGGGGAGGGAGATGAGGGGTAGTGGGGGTGGGGAAAATTAGGCCCAAAAGCTCATCACATGCTGAGAACTTGTTTCAGTGGTTTTTAGAGTGTGCTTTCTGAGCCAGCAACATCAACACTTTCGATATATTTGCTAAAGTACCATTTCTGGGTTTCAGTTCAGACATACCTAGGAATTCAGAGAATTTGGGACTAGAGAGTACATTCTACTCTCTAGTAGCTAACAAGCTTCCAAGAGTGATTTCTAGAAATTTGGGGAGTGCTTCTTTGGACAGTGGAGATTTTCTGGTTAGGAGTTAATGTAAAGTATGATAAAAAGTGTGAAGACAGAAGATATAAAGAATAGAGGACCATTCTCAGAGGACTGCGGGATGAAGGGAATGAGAGATGGGGAGGCACTGTAGTGCTCCAGTTCAAAGGACTTTGGTGCTGCTGAAGACAATGTTTACTGAGTACCTCTTAAACAGAGGTCACACAAGGCATTGGGATATGAAGTCAATGAGATACAAAGAATTTCAACAGGCAAATATAACTCAACAGAGGATGGTACAGTCTTGGAAGTGACAAAAAGCCTGTTCCCCCAAGAAAGACATCTGTGAAATCAGCTAAGACAGTAAGGGAAGTGCCAGCACGGCAAGCCACAGTATTCCACAGACTGCAGAGGTGTCTCAGTGACATAGAGTGCCTAACCGACAAGCACAAAGACATGAGTTTGAATCCACAGCCCCCACATAAAAACTGAGCCCTCTACATAAGCTCTGGGGTGGGGGTGTGATGTCAGAGGTAGAGATGGGTCTCTGAGAACTCACAGGCTAGCCCACCTAGCCAGAACAGTGATCTTCCAGCTCAATGAGATTCCCTGTCTGAGGCAATGGTGGAGAATGACGGATGGCACCCCCTGAGATCCTACTCCGGCTTCTGCGTGGATGCACACAGGTGTGCACACTCATGTCCATGCACCACACAGACACACACGATGCACACACACATGCACACACACGCACACACACACACACCATCAAACCAGTATTCTGATAAAAAAATGGAGACTGTATTAGCACACAAAAAAATTACATAGTTTAGTTAAGAGGCCAAGGGTAATAACACAAGCCCGTTGCCTGTAATTTTGAGACTTAGAAATCTGAGGCACTGTGGATAATTATGACTTTTTTTTCAGTTAGAATCTTTCCTTGATACATTACACAAAACTTCTAAAATAAAGACTACAGAATCAAGAATTCCAGGTAGCATTTTAGCTGGAGGTAATGGAGGGCTATAGTTCACTATTATTGCCTATTATTAAGCTAAAGCTCATGTCTACACAAGACCCACACTACAGCAGACTATTTAACATCCCAACATGCCCACGCCTGTGCCTGCCCATGCAGAGGGCTGACCGCTATTAGGAGAGGGGCTACTGTGTCCTACAACAGCCTGTTGATGACTGCAGGAGGAGAGAGAATCTCTTTTCTTTCCTGGTGTTGGCCCTAATAAGCTGTCCATGTCTCTGTGGATAACCCCACACCCATACACATATGGGCAGTACTAACTTGACTCAATGAGTTATTAAAAAAAATAAGAAAAATAATTGTCATCAGAGAGCCTTCATCCAGCAACTGGTAGAAACAGATGCAGAGATCCACAGCCAAACATTAGCCCAGGCTCGGGGAATTCTGCTGAAGAGAGGGAGGAAAGATTGTAGGATCCAACAGGGTCAAGGACACCACAAGAAAACCCACAGAAACAACTAACCTGGCCCATAGGAACTCACAATGAACAACCAGGGAGCCTGCTTGGGACTGACCTAAGCTATGTGACAATTATGTAGCTTGGTCTACTTGTAGGAATCTTAACAATGGGAGAAGGGGCTGTCTCTCATATTTTGGCTGACCCTTGGGAACTTATTCCGCATAGAGGAGGGGATGGGAGGAGAAGAGGGAGAGGAAAATATAGTCAGGATGTAAAATAAATAAATAAACAAACAAGCAAACAAATATCATTTTGAAAATAAAAAAGAAGACATGAAGTTAGGAGGGAGATATGTTGGGGTGGTGAGGTTGAATTGGAGGGAATGGGCAGAGGGCAGATATAATAAAGATATAAAATGCCTGGATAATTTTTAGAGAATAAAGAATATTTTTAAAATGTATAGGTTATCTATATTAGATAGACTTAGAATACATCTAACTGCACAAATAATGTTTATCTTTAGAGACAGTCATATGTTCTCTCTACTCTAAATTTGTCAATGAGAACATGTACCAGGTTACAAACTAAGACTCAAATTTCAGGGGCACCTTGCTCCTCTGTGGCTACACAAGTTTAAGACATTTAATCTCTCCAAGATTCCACAGGGGAATATAAAATGGGAGTTATTATCCTAGCCTACTCATGCCAATTTCTGCATCTAGAAAATGTGACAATTTGTAAGAAAATACACAAAGTAAAAGTGAAATCATTAAATGAATTATTTATTATGTAAATATTATATTTTGGGGAGTAGTGTGAGATACTAGGAATGCAAAACTGAAATAAGGTTTCATCTCTGTAGTCTGGAGGGAGAGACATGGAGACAAAGAGGGAATGAGAGCCCCTGACATAGATACAGCATTATAAATCGCAGGACAGAATTCCAGGATGGAACTATGGAGGCTATCTAATGCAGTCTGACTTGACAGGGTAGGAGAGACACAGAAGAGAAAAGAACTCATGACTTACCTGAAAAGATGGGCACAATGTAGTAAATGGTGAGGAGGGGAAGGGGGAGGCCAGTAGCTATTAGACAGGAAGTGTGCCGAGGGTGTGCAGTGAAGATTGTGTAGCTCATTTAATGTTAAAGGCATGCACAGAGATATTCCCAACTCTGCTTGCCTGGAGCAGGAGGTCTTCCCAAGGGAGCTTTTAGAAGATACCTCATTATCCGTGTTCAAGGCTTCCCCTGCCTCTGGAGGAAATTGAACAAAGCTTGTTGGAAACTGGTGCGATGTAGCTGAGGGTTATATTTTATATTGAAGAAAATAGAAATGTCATTTCCTCATCATACAAGATTTTAGCATGAAATGTCTTCCCAACCATATATAAATTATTCCTTCACAATGACAAAAGGTTAGGAGTGTGACAGGAGAGACAAGGAAGAGACTTGCGTCCTGATTAGTGTGAAAACACACAGAAATGCGTCAACAACATCCCCAAAGAGAACTGCTATTGACACGTGAAAAGAAACGAATCACTATTTAAAATATTGCTTGATTAAAGACCAGGTTTGTTTCTCTAAATTAATTAAGCAATAAGATACGCTGAGTGACTTTAAACACCTGAGAAGAGACATAATCACCCTGAATTTCACTGCCGCAGGTGATTTCCTGGGCTTCTACTGAGCCATAGGCCACAAGTTTCCATCCAATAGAATGCAGATGTGCTCACCGCCCCCCATAGACACATACAGAGTACTTTGAATTTCTGCTCAGTGAGTATATTTGAAACCTGCTTACATCAAATATGGGTTTCCCACCAGTCCTAGAAATGACACACTCTCTCTTACATGCACCAGTATTGAAATTTTCCTTACAGATAAGCTAAATCAGTAGACACCCTCAATAAACCATAAATCCTTCCTGAATTCCTACTCCTTCTGATTTTCCCTTTGTCCCAATATAGTAACTGATCAGAGTTTGATTCAGATCCCTTTGACTCCTTCTATGGTGAGCAAAAGTATAAAAATGCAACATTTAGTCAAGAAAGCAAAAAATAGCCAGGCTCAGTGATGTGCGCCTATATTCCCAGCTACCCAGGAGAATAAAGCAGTAAGATCACTGGAGCCCAGGAGATTCCTGATACTTTGGGGGCTAAAACATACAGAGAACACTAGCTAAGAAAAATGTACTCATGTGGTACCATGAGACTTTATTCTAGGGATATGCAGATTCATTAAATAGAGTCTTAGGCAGTTTTCTGTAATGTTCTAACTCCATCCATACCAGAGCCAACAAGCAGCAAATCAGAGATTGGAAGTCTACTTTGCAGGGAGGTATGACTTCAAAGATAGCAGTATAGTTAACTAATAAAGATTTATGTATATTGCTTCTCTCTACAGCTCAGGGGTACTGATGGGTGCTGTAGATGATTAAAAGGCTAACAGATCTTGAGAAGGCCCCAGGACAAAGTTCACCAAACACATTGTAGTGTGTAGAGCAGAACTATTTCAAAGTTATTCTCTTTGATCATTCTCCCATCTTCTTCCCCAATGACTTGAGTCATTTTGCAAAAACTATTGTGAATAAGACAAAAAAGCTTCATTAAAATAACTTAGGAAAAATAAAATAATAATATGAACATTTTGAATTGAATATTTAATGCATATCTTTAGTAGGAGGCTGCTTGTTCATTTTCCAGCTGCCCAGACTCCCAAAAAAGTCACACAGAAACTATCTTATTTAAATCACTGCTTGGCAAATCACTTAAGCATATTGCTAGCTAGCTTTTACATCTAGAATTAACCCATTTCATCATTTTATATTTTACCATGAGTCTCATGGCCAACCCGACAAGGTTCCAGCTGGCAGCTTGCATCTTTCCCCTCCGGCAGCTGCATGGTTTCTGGCGACTCTGCCTTCTTTCTCCCAGCATTCAGTTAGTTTTCTCCGCCTACCTCTACTCTGCCCCATCACATACCAAGCCAGCTTCATTATTCATTAACCAATAAAAGCAACGTATGTATAGAAGGACTTTTCACACTACATATCCTCAAGAGTGGCTATGATTTGTTACCAGGAGTTCAATCCTCCAAAGAAAAGAAAAAAATTCACTTCATTATCAATCCATAGTCTTAAAAACATTATCTATCAGTTTGAAGCAATCTCTTAGTCACTAAGACTAGGCAGAAATTTCCCCTTGTTATTTGAATGTGAAATGTATTTGATATATTTTTTGAATGATGGCATTGTTTTGGGAAGTTGCAGAAACTTTGGGACCTAGAGACCTGGTAAGCCAAGGTGGATCATTGAAGATGTACCTCATATTCACCTGTGATTCTATACTGATTCTCTGGTTCCCGGACCAGTGTCCATGTGAGAAATTCACCTCCATGTCCCACTGCCACGGAGTCAATCCCTCATGCTTTCTCATGTTGGGACAGAGTAAACCAATGGGGGAAAGGAATTCTTTTTTTTCCCTAAGTTACAACAATGAGATAGTACCTAACTTACTTTTCTATAGGTGGTTCTGCTGTTTGCTTACAGTGCACTGATCAAATCCAAGCCCTTGTGTATTCTACAGAAGTGTCTTATCATTAAAAACACACCCAGCCCCTTCTATTGCTTCTCAAGTGAGAGAAAGGTATCTCTGTGTTATCATTTATAAAGAGGTGGTGGAGGATTGGTCCTACGAGGGGAAATGACAAGTCACCTGAGGCCTTGGCAGGTCACCTGGCAGGTGGCCTGAGGCCTGGTGGGAGAGAGACAGATAGATACACCATGCAGAGAGAGCTGGGAGCTGGGGTATAGAGTTTATTTAGTGGGTTATGGAGGGGGAGGGAAGGGGAGAAGAGAGAAGGGGAAGGAAGAGAGGTGAAAAACAGAAGCTGCCTTTCCAGAAGAAGGGGAGAGAGAGAGAGAGAGAGAGAGAGAGAGAGAGAGAGAGAGAGAGAGAGAGAGAGAGAGAGAGAGAGAGAACGAACTGGAGAGGAGGCTTGAAATGGCTTGACTTGGTGGAAGGGGGAGGTTGGGAGTGGGCAGGGCTTGTCTCTTAAGGGAACAGGGTGACAGACCAGGCCAGCAGATTACAACATTATGTTATCATAACTCTCAGTTTGGGGATGTGAGCTGCACAATAATTGTCGGGGACCATCCTCAACAAAAAATACCTCTTGCCAGGGTAGAGGCATAAGGATTTAGAAAATATTAGTAAAGAATATGAAGAAGTGAAAGAAAATAATAAAATGGAGAAACATATAGGATAGTATCGGGAGGGAGTGCCAGTGAGTACTGGAATTTGCCTGCATTTAGTTTCCAATTGCTTTAAATACCCCTGACCCAAAAGGTAGGAGTAAGATAAAAGACTATATTAACAGGATACAAGGAAATGAACACACCAATTGAAGGTCACAGGCTATGACCATAGTTAAACTTTCTGTTGCTAGAACAAAACAAGTCACGCTCACACCCTAGATCACAACATTCTGTAGGCAAACCACTCCCTGGGTGGAATCCAATGTTATCTCCATAAAGAGAACTGGAACTTAGTTGGCTCCTTAGACTCTTGTTTGAGGTAGGACCAATCTATTTCTCTATTCCTGGAGCCAGAGCTATTAGCCACACCTGTTGACAATAACCCTGAGAGAGAAAGTGGGACCTTTGTTTGAGGTAGAAATATAATAACCTTGAAGAACTAGAGGTAAGTTCCAACTCTCTGACCTTTGGTCAATGTGGAAATAGGCTCACATTTTCAGGCCTGTACAAATAACACCTAAGGATAACTCAGTAGGAGTAGTTGATAAGTACCTAAAACTTGAAGACAGCACTCAGAACAGTGAGAGCCTCCATGGAGACAAAGGCCTCTTAAGCAAACTTTTGCTACCAGACTTCTGTTAGCAAGATTGGGCAGCAGAAAATTATTTTCAGGTTTACTCGTGTCGTAACTTGAAGGTAGATACTTCCTACTAAACCCTTGAAAACTAATGCTGCCTGAAGGGGGGGTGGTTTTTACTAAGGGGTGAGCTCCTAAAGCCACAGCAGCATGTGAGTAGCTGTCCTGGATCCTGAGTCTCATCAGTGAATACAATAATGGAAGGCTTGTTTCTAAACAACTACTGGTGCCCCTGGCTTTGTCTTCAGAGATATAGTTTCTTCTTTTGCTCTCCTGAATTTTGTGCTAAAATACGTCAGGAAGCTTTTAGTTCAACGACTGATCTAATAAGTCGGTCAAGAGTAAAGGACAAAAAAAAAAAAAACAACCACTCAGAAATCAATGTGGGCATATATAAATATATGGATTTATTTCTGTAGTTTCAGTAATTGGTGTTAGTGGGCAGATGGTCTAGGAGAAGCAAAGACCAATCATTAACAAGTTTCTACTCCTAATTTTACTTTTCTTAGATAATTTAACGTCTGTATATGTGTGTATATTTTTATTATATGTAAAGCACATATACGTAGGTATATATGCATATATACACATATAGATAAACATAGATAGATAGATAGATAGATAGATAGATAGATAGATAGATAGAGAATTACTTTTGGAAAGAACTCCATATTCCATACTCTTTTTATTTACTAATGGCACAGCGAGCTCATCTTCTAAGGCAGCTGCTCATGAATTTCCATTCAAAACAGTAAATTAGTGTCCACACTGTACTATGTTTAGAGTGAAAAGGGATTCTATATGCAACTGTTCCCAACAGGTTCCACTCCTGGAAAGCTGAATTTTATTCTTGAATGATATTATGATTGGGCTAGATGCCACCGTTGTATCCCTCTTCCATGCTGGCATTCTACATGGGGTAGATATTAGTGGGAGATTCCCAAGTATCATTAATATTTTCTTTCAGCAAATCACTTAAATTATATATTTTGTAAGATTTTCTTATCACTTCCTTTTGTGTCTTTTTTTTTTAATTTTTTTTTTTAAACCAGAAGCAAACTTCCCTGCTCAAATAGTGTGAACAGTGAATACTTAGTGAATATTTGGGGAAAGAATCAATATCCTAAAGAAGCTAGGAAACTTGGGTCATTTAATAAAACTTTTAGTATAGGCAGGTGAATATTTTTAGATGCTCATTAGTGTGAATGAATCATTGAAAGGGTACATATATGTGTATGGGTGAAATATATACGTATGTGCAAATAATACTCAGCTTAAGATAGAAAAGCAGTGAACACGTTAGCATTTCCTTCTCTTCAACCAATAATCACTCTAATTTGATGATTCCTTAATTTGGTTGTCTGTTTTAATCAGAATTCCTCGGTAGGTCAAGATAAAACCTCATATATTCACACACACCTCCCATTGATTTCACTTGGGTGAAACTTCATCGTTTAAGCAAAGTTTAAGTTGAAATGTTGAGTTAATGATGCCAACTTTAAATACCAAAGGCTGAATGCATTTGTGTATTAAACACTTAGCTAGTCAAGCAGAATTCCCATCGGGATGCAAGAGAAGAGACATTTCTGAAACTATGTCCGCCTCACTAATGTATGTCACCGTTCTGTCTGCAGGAGAAAAGGAAAAGAACCAAATCAACTTGATAGTGTTCATATATGCATGGGAATGTAATCCCTTATGAATTTCCTGCCACTTAACTACACTATCAGTTACCTCTTCTCTGTTGAAGGAGAGACCTGGATATTTTTCCCTTGGAAAGTCAACAAAATCACCTGGGTGTGAATTCAGTTGATCCAACTGACATATGCTTCAAGGGGAAAAAGAGCTGCTAGTCAGTTCTGGGGCACCAAGGTGATGGAGTCAAGAAATGAGACCTTTCTGTTTACTACACAGTAGTTGACAGACACTTGATGTAGAAGATACTGCCTCTCAATCAAATCATTTGAAAAATTTTATCTTATTACTTTTGAAATAATATAAAGATAAAGAAGTCTTAACAAATTCTAAGCCTACAAAGTTGCCTGTAATGGTGTGCACATAAAATAGTAAACATTTCAGAATGTTTCACAAGAGTCAACCAAGAAATTCAGGAACCAATTTCTTATTTGCTATGAAGTTATTGCCTTTTTTCAAAATCTTTCTTGCTTTTTGCATAAGGATTTTGTGATAATTTTTGGGGGACACTGGTGCAGATTCTACATCAAAGGACCAAAATATGTTAGCAAAGCATTCACAGAGAACTTGTGAAGTAGATCTTAAAAATGCAATATCAAACCTAAATATCCTCAGCTGCGAAGAGAAGAGAGTCTTGGAGATGTGTAGAGCATCTTTGTGCGTCTTGTCTCACATGCCCAGGTCTCCAGTGTGGGCTAAGAACTGAACTCAGCATTCAACAGCAACAGACAGCTTGTTCTAAGGCCCATCGTAAGAACTAATAGAAAGGCCATTTTCTTTCAAACCACCACAATGACAGGGACCAAAACCAAACCAGAGCATCTAAGAGAATAAAGGAAGGGTGCATTTTAAGATCAGCATTGGAGTGTTAATTATATGTCAGTCTCATCAACTCATTCATTCTCCTAAGGGAGTGATATCTTAGTTGATGCTCAGGTTCTCATATCTCTTGTTCTCCATCCTTTTCTCTGAGATGACCATTGAGCAAACAAGTTTTCATGACCTTGGGATTCTTGACCTCAATGGCTAAACTTAGGATTTTGGTACAGGCTAGCTAGGTTGTCGCAAGCAAATTGTACCTTGAAGACAGCTGTGGTTGTTTTACTTCTTGTTATCTCTTAGCTTGGTCAGGCCCTGGTGGAATTCTTTCTTTTATTGATTTTATTGAGCTATACATTTTTCTCTGCTCCCTCCTGTCTCTCCCCTCTCCTTCAACCTTCTCCCATGGTCCCCATGCTCCCAATTTACTCAAGAAATCTTGTCTTTTTCTACTTCCCATGTATATCTCTCTCAGGGTTCTCATTTTGTCTAGGTTCTCTGGGATTGTACATTGTAGGTTTTCTTTGCTTTATGTCTAAAATACATTTATGAGTGAATACATATAATATTAATCTTTCTGGGTCTGAGTTACCTCACTCAATGTGATGTTTTCTAGAGCCATCCATTTGCCTGCAAATTTCAAGATGTCATTTTTTTTGCTGTGTAGTACTCCATTATGCAATTCTTGCTGACTAAGCCTCATCCCAGCCTTTAATGGGTACTACCAAATTTCAAAGACGCCTGGCATCGCATGCCCATGTGGGACCCCCCACCTGCTTGCCCTTAGGTTCACTGTGCCTTTGTTGCTATGGTAACACTTCCATTTAACTTAGCCATTGAACTTTTAGAAATCTTGGCATTTTCTTGGAGAAGACTATGTCAATGGGAGGTTAATCAAAACTAGCTCCCCCTATGTCTCCCCTCCCCTTATTCCCACACCCCCACCATTCTCTTATCCTCCCATCCTCCCTCAATCCTGCTTATTGGAGATATACCACAGAAGACAATCTCTATAGTCCCTAGCAGGAGATGGAGCTGAGGATTATGGGTTGGGTTTTTTTTTTTCCTCCCCACCAGCCTTTCTCACATGCTTCCTCTCTAAGACTTGGGCCAAAAGAGACGGGGGAGGATGTTAAAGAGTCTACTCCTCCTGTCTTTACATGGTTCATGTTCTCCAAGCTCACGTCAATGAAGATAATTCATTTATCTCTCCCTTTGGTTTTAATATTTCTGCATATCCTACTCTCCAAATATTGTGGGTGGCATTTCACTTTCCCCCCATTTTTATTGGTAAAATATTGGAAGGCAACGGGAAAGGAAGTGGCAGCCATACTTTCCAATGTTATTTTTAAGTGATCACACAAAGACTTTCTTACTGTTCACAGACTAACTTTGAAATCTTGGTGGTTCATTTATCCTCCAATAGTGGTTGGTTTGTGTGGAGTAGGAATACTAATTCAGATTTCACAAGGTACCTGGAAACCCCTGGCTCCTCAGAGTGTGGTCCCTGAACCAAAAGCATTGAAATGCAGAATTACACCCTCCTCCCCAAGTAGGAGTTAGTACCTTCATTTTTCTAGAATCATCAGCTGTGCCCCTATCTTCACTGAGTTTGAGAAGCATGGTTGTAGGCCACCATTTGTATGTGCAGCAGCTAGACAGACCACTGGCGACTCGTGAACACTCACTAACCAGTTCCACAATCAAGAGTGTTTGTAGGGGGCTGGAGAGATGTCTCAGTGGTTAAGAGCATTGCCTGCTCTTCCAAAGGTCCTGAGTTCAATTCCCAGCAACAACATGGTGGCTCACAACCATCTGTAATGAGGTCTGCTTTCCTCTTCTGGCCCGCAGGCATACAAGCAGACAGAATACTGTATACTAAATAAATAAATAAAAATCTTAAAAAAAGAGTGTTTGTAAGGATGCAAAAACAATTAAAGCAATGTAGGCAGCTCCAGATTTAGTCTTCCCACTCCCTGATCCACTGTGAACTTGTTTGATTTATCTATTAAGTGTATTTTTTTTTAAAGCGATCTGACAGCAAGAGACAAGAACAGAGTAGTACTCAAACCCTCCATTGGCAAATCTACATTCATAGCTCCGGTCAATGCTTTATGAGCACTAGCAGGAAATTTGCCCCCGCTGAGTTTGACAAAACTGTATTTCTCTGAAAGGTGGTTTGGAGGTGGGAGGACAAACTCCGAGTTTTTACCCTGTACTTTCATTTTCTGATCACAGTGTTGTAAAGGAATTGGGGCTTTCCTTATTCACCAGGCTTTCAATAGAGAATCACATTAATCCTGCTAAGCTCCTTATTCTAATGATTTATTTTGTTGAAAACCATAGTGATCCTCCTTTGAATTTTAATGATTGCTGGCTATTCAAAGATTCATTGTTTTGACTTCCTGTCCTTACCTTTGTTTCCTGCATGTCTGTGGGGAACACCTGTCTAAGGCTTGTTCTGCCACTGGTCCTCACTGGCTTACCCCAGTCACTCAGGCCCATCTCTGAGTGTTACCCTGAAGTGCTAGCTACTCATCCATGACAAGAAATGTTGGATACATGACATAGAGATAGACAGATAGAAAGCAGAGAGACACATGAAAGATTGAGTCATTTTCCAGTGAAAATAATGTTTTTGGTTTGTCAGCATGCGTTATCATTCTTGAAAAAATAATCTCGGTAATATTTTTAAGAATAAACTTACTGAGGAGCAACATCTAGGAAATTCAAACGAGAAAGCAATTAGGATTTTGAAGTGCTGTCTTTACCCCACATCTGGGACTACGGAAACTTCTGCAAGTCCCAGACCCTCGGTTTCTCAGGTTGAGAAATGACGGAGCTTCTTCTCAGGGGCACAATCATGGTCTCTGTTCAAACAGGGTTCGCAGATGGTGGTCACCGTGGTGTGACTCAGGAGCAAGTACAGGAACTACATGTCTTGCTTTCAAAATCTACGAAGTGGCTATGTTACAGCCTTCAGTTCCTACTTTGCCCTCTGTGTAACCATACAGAGGATTTTCCCTTCTCGTTGTACAGGTATTCACCTAGGCCCATCATGGGTTTTCAAGAATACATTATTCTAATATGAGATTTTTTAACAACTATACTGTATTTATACATAATACATTTTTGTGCCTCATCTCCAGGCTTCTGGACTTTGATTCAGAATATCAGGAGCTCTGGGATTGGCTGATTGACATGGAGTCCCTCGTCATGGACAGCCACGACCTGATGATGTCAGAGGAACAGCAGCAGCACCTGTACAAGGTTAGAACCACCCTCCCCTGTGTTCGCCTTGCCGTGGGGGAGCGCTCTCTCTCTCTCTCTCTCTCTCTCTCTCTCTCTCTCTCTCTTCTCTCCCTCTCTCTCTCTCTCAGGATAGCTTTGTGTTCGTTGTATGTATCGTGGTATCTATTAGAATCCCCTCCCCTGTCCCCAAACTCATTTCCATCCCCAGTGTGCTGACAGGCTGCACCGACCGACATCATAACTGCGGGAATGTCCCCTTTATCGCATTCCTTTTGGTGTAATTCCGAAGGAGGGCAGAGCTTTATCGTCAAGATGAATAGCAATAAATGAAACCACATTAATAAGAAAAGACCGGGCTGGACTGGCTGGTAACATTGAACAGTGTGTGTTTGGATTGGAGCACTTGGGTAGATTTGATCCACTCTTTTAGAGCTTCCCAGAAGACAGAAATTTGCCTTGATTTTTGCCTTGTTGTTACCAACGTATAGGGCTCAAGCCGTCTAAGGTATGCAAGTGACGCATGCAGCAGACTTTGTAATTAAGTCTGTGAATTTTCAGGTGGTTTAAGAATTCTTGCTTGGAATTCATATCGATTTCAGGCAATCCATCTGATAACTGTCTATATTACTTCCATGTCTCCTAGTTCCCCCCTTAACCTAAAGTGTTTGACCAATTCTATTTCAATAGTCTTAAGAAGTCCTTACAAAACAATCATGTGATTTTTACTGGGGGAAAAAAATGACTGTAAGATGCACCGTCCCTGAAAAGCTGTGGGGGAAGAAAGAGGGATGTTCTCCTCAAATATCAGCCGCAGTAAATCTTTCTCATTTAAGCAATTTTTATTGGAGTAATTCTGACAGTTGTCATCCTTGAATTGCTTTGAGCATATGGCATATTTCAAAGAGCAGATTGTGAATCATAAAAAATAAAATTAATAACTAAGCACAGAATCAGCAACAGTGTAATGACAAGAAACAGCTACCCTCCAGCTTTCTAAAAATTCTTACCGAAGAGAAGTACATCCAAGGTCAAAGAAAAGTTATCGCCTTCAATTTTACCATTTTAGGTAAACATTCTTTAGTAAAGTATTTTAACTTTTGCCTCCTATAAGGAGAGAGACACATACTTTTACAGTGTCTGATTGACATTAATTATTGTCCCTTGGGAATCATCTTACTTAAGAAAAGATATAGGCTCCCTAGGGGCTGAGTAAATAGGGACATTGTACTCTCTGAAAAATTCTGTTCAGTACTGATGTTGTTTGGTGACTTTTCTGTTTTCTGTAAAAATAGCTGTCCACACTACCCAAAAGATTTTCTGCAATAACATTGCTTGAGTAACAGCTTCAAACTGATATTAACTGTGGTTAGGCTATTTCACACCTCATGTCAAGATCAGAAATTACATATGAAAAATATTTATAAACCTATATTAATTTAGTGCTAGAAAAATATCCATTTCTAAACCAGTACTGCAGAACTTACTGCAGTCACACTGCCAAGTAACATTTCTTGTCTTCCTGATGCATTTTGTAGTTTGCATGTAAGCCACTATTTTCTGAAACATTGCTATTCTTTGGAAAAAAAAATCACAGTCATATAATTTACATCACAATTAATAGGAAGTCATCGAATGAAGAAAGCAGTTGTCTTTTTCTGGCGGTTTCCTTGGAAGTCCTTTGCCTGAGAATTCCCACTCTGGCACACTGAGAGTGATTATTCCGCCCACTCGGGGCTTCTGGGTCAGAGTACTTTTCCAAACATTATCTGTATCGTGTGGTTTTCATCTGTGACTCATTCCATCATCATGTTTCTGCTTTTAGGACTTCAGCATAAACCAGTATTCTCTGTCCATTTGGTTTGTAAAGAAAACATCACCAAGAAACCAAGGGAAAATGCTACAGGTCTACAAGGGTCTTGGTATGAGCCCCAAACAGTTGCAGAGAACTGGAAACTTCAAAGCAATCCTGAGGATATAACATTAGGAAGCCTGTAATAGAAAAAATGACTGAGAATTAGTTTGAGGTCTTGTCCAAGACTCCCTAGGGCTTCCTAGGTCAGGGCAGCATTTTCAATACTCTATTCCTCTATTCAAATCTGCTTTCTCAGGAATCCACTAAACTGACCACTTATTAGAGGGGAACTGGTAACCTATCGATCAAAGAGCATCTGAAAGGATTGGAGCTCTTTAATTGTTCAGCGGGTCTTCTTAGGCTTTCAAACGCCACGAAACCATGTTGATCATCTTTAGTTTTCACATTGGCTTCCACCACCCCTGCTTATCAGTGCTTTATCAAAATTCTTCCTAAAAACATCACTGATATTTGGGGATGAAGGATGTTTGTGGGACCTTGCTTCCCACCAGAGAATGTTTACTATTCTTAACTCCTGAGCCACTGTGACAATATAGGATGACCTGAACCCACTTCAGAGAATTCCTGACCTATCTTACTTTAACTGTTTTCATTTCTTTTTACATTCTTTTACAGTGTGTGTGTGTGTGTGTGTGTGTGTGTGTGTGTGTGTGTGTGTATTTTCATGTACCACTCTGCACATGTGAAGGTCAGAGCACAATTTATGGGAGTCACTTCTCACCTTCTACTACGTGGTAGGCAAGGATCAAACTCATGATCTCAGGCTTGGCACCAAGTATTTCTACCTGCTGATCTATCTTCCTGGTCCTTTTTATTTATTGCAAGTGTTAACATCAGGAGAAATGCCTTTCACTTATTACAAATACACACACACACACACATGCACATGCGTGCACGCACACATGCGCACACATACACATATGCACACCAAGCATGATAGTGCATGCCTGATGTATACTTATAATCCCAGCTAGAATAGCTTTATGGGAGAACGCTTGCATAGCATACATGAGGCCCTGGGTTCAAATCCCAAAGAATAATGAAAAGTAGAAATGAAGCTCTTAATAGGTGACACAATTGAAAGGGATAGCTGTGAAATTTCCAAAGGAACTCACTCTCGAGTGAAGGTAAAAGCCAAAGCAAACGTGGGCAAGGGCAGCCGTTGTTCCTCCTATCACAGCATCCCAAGTCTTTGTTCTTCAGTCCCTGGGTAGCTTGGTGTTCCAATACTGAAATCTTTCCCTGGCATAGACGGTTGTGCCTAGAAGTTTGTATAGTCCTAAGTGACCCCCAAGGTCCACCTTTGGAAATGTCAGGTTAGGTAAAACCTAGGTTTTCTAGTCTCAGAAAGTGGCATTCACTTAGCATTTCCTAGCTGTCTCTGTCTGCTTTTATTTTTTAGTCCCTGCTGGAAAACCACCTACCCTATCTGAGTAGGATACTTCTTGTTTATATGTTGTTTATCCAAAGCCAGCCAAATACAAAGGAACATGGGCAGGGCAAGAATGACATTGGAAAGGCAAAGAACACACTGCTACAAGAGGGCATAGTTTAAAGCCTCACTACAGCAATGAAGTATACAGCACACTTAATCCACTTCTTGTTTTCAGATTGCTAGACATTTAAGATCCTTTTCTTTCTAATTAATTTGAAACTACATCGTTTTGAGAAAACTCAACTCTTACTAAAAGTGAACTATTCTCTCAATTATATTTTGCAGTTTTGATATGGTCAGATGAGCTGGCTGCTGCATCTTCCCTACCCCCTTCTCTCTCTTGCCCTACCTCCGAATAAGAGTCTTCTCTGTCCATTTTCTAATAAACACTGGCAGTCCCTTCAGCCTAGAAAATACAAACATCATCCCTTCTTGTTTTTTTTTTCTTTCCCAGTCAAGGAGAAATTGCCCCCACTCTCTCACAATCCTGCTCTCCGTTCTTTCTACCTCCCTAAGTAGGACAATTTAATTTGTCAAAAGTAACCACCGTGATTTTGAAAGTTCAGCTCCTATTTGGACTAGCGTTACGAAGCCAGAATTCATAATCGCGAGGAGCTGTCACTCTGATGGCCTGCTTGCACATTAACTATTAATGGAGAAATATTTAAAACTCCACTTGCAAAGGAAAAGCTCCAGTTTTTTTTCATTTCTGCAGATCAAAGGTGGCATTATTCTTGGGTTCGAGGAAGCTCAATCGCCTCCTCTCATCCTACACATTCTATAGACTGAGTGACCCGGAAACATGCCATCCATGGGCTTGCTGAGCTTGGCTGCTGTTTTGTTCTTCTCCTAGAAGTCACCCACCGCTGACTTCAGAAGGCTTTAAGGGTCTCCCTCTTGGGACCACCAGACCTCCATCAGTTCTATGCTACCTACACAGGGCAGACAGCAGAGCTTGTCGTAAGCCTGTGTTGATGTATGTTGCCAAAGGAAAGCTTAATCTCAACTCCCTCGCTGGAGTCTGGTGATTATTATAATGGAGCGAGAGTTACTTTAAGTTGGCACAAACAGATGTGTACCTCAACTGAGGCCCTTAGCTGTTCCATATGACTTCCAAGGGGCTAAAAGGAACCCTTCCAGGTATAATCTGAAATAAATACCCAGTAAGACTTCATTGCCAGGAAATTTACAGCAGAATTTTTTATATTTTATTTTATATTATTTTATTTATATTTTATTTTGGAGACAGGGTTTCTCTGTGTAACAACCCTAGCTGTCCTGGAACTAGCTCTTGTAGACCAGGCTGGTCTCAAACTCACAGAGATCCCCCTGCCTCTGCCTCCCAAGTGCTGGAGTTAAAGGAATGTGCCGCTACCGTCTAACTTATATTTAATTTTAAAAATTGTTATTTTGTTTATGTTTATATATTTATTATATAGTACAGCACATTTTCTGGAAACAATACGAGTTTCCTGTATCTTTCTCCATTATCCTATTTTCTGAATGTCCTGTTTGTAAAAGAAAAAGATCTATTTACCTTGCTTAATAGTTACTAAGCATATTGACCATTTTTTATGTCTTATGAATTTTGGATTTTTAAGAATCTTCATGAAAATATTTTTAAAACATTTTTAAAAATGTACCAGGGTATCAGATGCGGTAACATAATTCCCACGGTCTCTGCGACCCAGGGTGCTGTGGGGAGGGAGCAGAGAATAACTTCAACCTTGTCACTTGGATGAGGCACCGTAGCAAGACTTGTTTCGAAAGAACATTTTAAAGTGAAAATAGAAATCAGAACTGGTGGAAGCGTGCAAGAGCAGAGGCTGCTTCTGTGAGAAGACTGGCTATACCTGGCCCAACCGCAGAGCCTGCAGCATCCTCCATGGCTAGCACAGAGAAGCTGCTCGGTGGCAAAGCAAAGGGCAAGAGCTCACTAAACACGATACACGTTTCCCAGGAGAAAACTCATAGCTGGCCCTTTAAAGATGCTAAGCTCACTGGACACGTCGATATCATCTCTTAAGAATATTTATCAAGTCTGTATTCCAGGTAACATTGCACACACAGTTTCTGTGACCCCTGAACTAACTCACAGTTCAGTGTCTTGGTTGCAAATTCCATAAGGGAGCACAGACCTCACCAAGAGAATCCTGTTGATGTAAAAGAAAGGCAACAGGGCCGCGTTAGGCTAATAGACAAGGGAACAGGGAAGAAAACGCGAAACAAGAACCCAAACAGCATTTGAGACATAACGATAGAAGAACCGACTTGGAAGTAATTATTGGAAGAAGGAGTGCAGTTTGGAGGAGTGTGTGTTTGAAAGGCTTCGACTCTAAAAGCAATGTGTGCAAAGTCTGATTAGATATTCAGAGGAACAAGAGATATCGAGTAAGAGAAGATACACGGACATACTTGGCTTGTTGTTTTACGGCGATTGATGCCAAAATGATGCTGTCATTGCTGTGAACTGATCATAGAAACACATTAATCACACAATGCCTATATTTCATAAGCTCACGAATATCAGCCCTCTGGGATAGATTCCTTTCAGTTTGCTCTGGACTGAGTTGTTCTAAATAATTTCAGATGTTGCTTGATACTCTCATGGCTAAACTTGAGTTCCTAAAACTATAGTGCGCATCTGCTTAGTGGCTCAGGCTACGGCGACCAGGCTTAGGGTTGAAAAATAGCCACTGTGTTTATATATATATATATATCGGTTTGTAGTATAGGGATGTGAATCAAAAATTAAATTCTGCTAGTTAGGCTTCATATTGGGATTTCAGTATCAAATTTCACATTTCAATCTTGATTGTGTCGAATCAAACAAATCACTAATCACGGAAAGCAGTCAGAGCAGAAGAGACCAGAGAGAGCAGGCACACAGGCTTCATGATAATTTCTTACCTCATTCCTAGTTGATTAATTGGATAGCCTAATTGTATGTTACATTAAAACTCCATTAAAATAAGAAAAAATATGCTTAAAATCATTATAATTTTTCAAATAACATCATCCAGTCATTTTGAAAGTGACCAGAACTGATCTAGGAATGAATGTGTTGGTCCATTTTTATTAAAGTTCAAAAAGTCCCGAGATTAACTGTCACATTAATTTGAGTGTTGATGCATCACTGTTTGATATGGACACTCAAATTTATATTTTTCTCTTTTTAATTTTCGAGAGGCCAAAACTCTTCCTGGAGTGTTCAGGGATAGAAAAAGGAGACAGCAACCTCTGAAACACGCAAGGTTCCTGCTGGAGCCTGTGATTCCTATTTGATTCACTTTTCCAAAAGGGGGGAGAGTGGGGAGAAGAAGGATGTAAGGAAAATCGGATGCCAAGAAGCAGTTGGCTCTGTGCAGAGGGCGAGGAGGGGAAGCCCGGCCAGCAGGCCCCGTCTCCAGTGGCGAGCTGCTGCCCGGAAGGTGCGCTGGCTCTGGGGCTGGCCTGGCGGCATTGTGTGGCTCTTCTCCCTCTGGCCTGGCCGGCTCTGGCCTAGAGTGGATCAAACAAGCTGTGGGGGAAATTTTCCCTCATTTGCATCACTTCTAGACAGCCCTGTCGTACTCTTTGCTGACAGGAAATCACTGTCTCTGTCACCTTTTCTCAGGGCCCTCCTTTTGGCAGAGATGGGCCATGTGACCACGCTTAATCACAACAACAGGCCTGGCTGGGGACTCTGACATGTTTTCCTCCGAACTTCAATAAACGGGGTAGAGGAGCCAGTAGGAAATGACTACATTAATTTCAGAGTGAAAAGATAATTAACACTTGAAGGCCTGACGCTCTGATGCGAGAACCTATGGAATTATTCAAATCAAAGTTAATTTACCCAAAACTTGTGAAAACTATCTGCTTTAATGCAACTCTTTGGTTTTGTTTGATTGCAGTCTCGATTAGTGAAAGCTGGGCACACGGGAGGGAGAAGGGGAAGAAGGTGGGGAGAGGGAGCGTTTGAATGTGAGAACGAGAGAGGAGTGGAGAGGGGAAGAAGAAATCATAGCGGGAGTAGCTATGTTGGGAAAAGCAAGCTAACTGGGCTAACCCGTCAACATTTGGGGCTGGAGACTGGAGCGTGTAAAACACTACTTAGATGATATGAATAGGACGCTGGCAAACAAAGCAGCAGTGTGCTCCTAGAAAACGGTCCTTAAAGGAGTTTCCTTGGCAACAGAAATGCAGTTCCAAAAGCAGACAGAACTTTCCTCAGGAAACATCCTATTAATAACAACCTTCGCAACAACTTGGAACCATTTGACGACTTGGCAATAATAACGCCGAGTGCTCAGCAAATTAATCTCACACATAGCGTTGATGTGTCTCTTGTCTGTGGTTCTGCTGGACCCTGCCTAGAACTCGTTGCCTCTCAGGGGCACAGAAGTGAAAAACGATTTCTAAATGCGGTCGTGGAAAAAGGAAGCCAAAAGGAGCCTGAGGGTCCGACATCACTGGCCAACCATTGTCTTCCTCCTTTGGGAGCCGACCAAGATATCTTTGTTTGGGGAGACAAGTTTATTCAAATGAGAGCTGCCATAGGAAATCACATACTTTAATCACCCGCACGAAAATCTCTTTGCAATAGAGATGCTTCCTGGAGCCAAACTTGAAGGGGTTAACAGCACATCTGAGGCCATCCACTGCATAAACATGACATATAAATGTAATGCTAACTCTAAACATGGGCTGAGGGTTGTTTTTTAAAGCATTGTCATTTCTTGCCGGCTCAGAGAACGGACTCATCTTGGGTTGTCTTGGCCAACGGGAATCATTTGAATTCTCCTAAAGGCTGCTTGCCAGCTGAGAGTGGAGTGTACCCCTCCTCCGACCTTTCTTGAATCCTTGGATGTAAAGGTTAAAAGTAATCAATATCTCATTGTGCTGCTTGGTTTCAGGGTAATAAGTAATAACCATCATGTTAAATCCAAATGATTCCAGATTGCACCTAAATGAGCTGACCTGTTAGGGAGGTGGCATTAATTGCAATCAGGATAACGAGTAGAGTTTGCTAATAAAAGTTTGATTTAATTGTTAAAAAAAGAACAAAACACAACTTCAATCTTTAACTTTTTTAAAGCTTTTACTTAATTAAATGGAAATATAGTATCTACTCCAATGTTAAAGTGAGAGTTTGGCTCCATCCCCGGATTATCTGTAGATTTCTATAAAAGTCCTAGCAAGAAAGGCCGTTTGTCTCATTGCCTTCTTTGGCTCCTGGTACTCAAAGAAGCATATGTATTTCATATAAATGATTTAATGGAAATGTCATCTACCTATTTTTTAAAGCGTTTCCTAGTTTCAAATTATATATCTTTATAGTTTATATAATTCATAATTAGACTAATCTGGTTTAGAGCTTGAAAAATTACATGGCATGCGATTAAACTTGATAGAGCAGTACGGTATGAATTTGGGCTTGTTATTTTGTTAAAAATTAGTACAGGGTCAAAGTTCGTTGTAATGGCTATGGCGGGCTACGTTCCTGGCACCCGGCCGCCTGCACGGCTAGCTTTATGCCAGAAATAATTACACGGAAACTGTATTCTTTTAAACATTGCCTGGCCCATTAGTTCCAGCCTCTATTGGCTACCTCTTACATATTGATCTAACCCATTTCTAATAATCTGTGTAACACCACAAAAGTTTAAAGATGAAAACCAAGTATTCTCATTGGCAAAGGGATAGTGGTATGAAAAATATAAGAATTATGTTTAATGTTCCATGTAGTTTTATCAGGAAGGTAGTGGTTATGATAACATTAATCAAAAGTAATATATATATATATATATATATATATGTCATATAATCATAGATACATATGTCATTTAATCCGAACACTTTGTCTTTCTTGTGCTTCTATATTTTTATGGCTTAGTAGAATTTAATACGTGTGTGTCTGAAGTGTAAGGTAGGGAGCAAAGCTATAGTTATTGCAGAAGAAGTTTTAGGATTTATTCAGAACAGGTGGTCGGCCCCAAGGGAATTCCCTAATCCCAGTGCTGTCACTCAGGAACTCACTATCCTGGTCTCATGTGTCTTCATCTCACAACCATGTCTAACTGTACATGGAAGATGTGTGGGTTGTGATGTGCAGGACGCGACATCTTTGGAACACTGGAAATGTCTCTGCTCCACCCCCTCCTGTCTCAAGTGTCCGTGCTTTTTGTACCTCAGCCCTAAGATCCAGTTCTTTGAAAATAAAGAATGACCTCTGCTAGAGGCCGATATTTGGGGGGGGGGGTTGTATAATATTGAATTAAATGCCAATCTTAAAATCTGGTTTAGATGAAGACTATAAAAATATAGCTCTGTTAATGCAATGTCTAGCATGCATGAAGCTCTGGGTTGTTCTTAGGCACCAAATAACCAGGCATGCTAATCCCAACACTCACAAAATAGGGGCAGGAGGATTAAAAATTCATGGTCATCTTAGGCTACATAGTGAGATTAAGGCCAGGCCTGGGCTACATTGGCTCTGCCTCAAAAATGTGGATTAGATCAAAGGACACTGTAAAATGAAGCAAATAAAATGTCATCAGAAGATATCCAGAAAATGGGTCAAGTGCAAATCTCAACTTTACCACTGGATAAAAAGGGAACTGGATTTATGGGTATGCATGTGTGTTGGAGTATGTTCATGTGCCATGGGATGGGAGACCAGCTAGGGATCCAGTGTTGAAGCACCTGTACCCATGAGGGCCATTCACACCCAAACCATAGCAACTATCAAAGAAAACTCGACGGATTTGAGTTGGCTCGTCATTCACCAGACTGTGACAGGAAACACTTATGTTTTCTACAATGCCTTTGCACACCAGGGAAGTCCTATTTCTGTCAGATTCAGAACAGCTAAATCTATATTTGGTGGGGGCTATACTAAAGACATGAAAATTCAACCTTGCAAGCCCTGTTATCACCAAAGAAATCTCCCAAGGAAGCATCCCTATGGGGAAATATCCCACAGGAATATCATTTGGGAAAAGACCACTTGCCAGGGCTGTCAGGGAAGCAGATTCAGTTCTCAGAATCGGGGGCATTTCTTAGCATAGTTTTAATGACGTGGGCATTGCTAAAGCTCATACATTCTTAAACTCGGCACCTCTGTAACACTCACTGTACCCTAATGAGGTGCACTGGGGAAAGATACGAGTGCTATTTCTGCTGACTTTAGTTCACTTGTATAAGACACAAACCCATAAGCACATACATCTACATATGTGTGTGTATGCACACATTTTTTTCCTGAAGGAAAAAACCACCAAGTTAATATCCTATTGCTTCAGGGCTTTATTTCAGTCTTCCTGCTAAACCGTCTTGTGCAGAGCTAGGGCATTCCTCCAGAAGATCATCTATACATCCCGAGATCCATCAGATCATGCTCTTCAGATGCTTTCCCTAGTTGATTCCATATGTCTTTAGACATTTGCATAAAAAATTTATGATCGTGATATTCCTCTTGTCATGTTACCCATTAAAACCCGAGAAGCTTGTGGAGGAAGAATGCACAGAGATGCATTTATGCACACACATTTACATACGGGCACACACGTGTATGAAGTATTAATTTGTTTAATTAACAAAGTCTTTCATCGGAATTGAATTTAGATGAAACCAGAGTCCTTGGACTCAAGACATTTAAAGCATGCATGTATAAATAGGAACGCAGAATTCCTTCATCTATGCCAAGGTTTCAGGCAGGAGTGCATCCTATGTTATAAATCTTGTCCTATTGGATTTTACTGCCTCCCTTACAACAGCACAATCCCTTTTAATACTCATAACTGCCTCCCAAAAAATCTCCCTTCCACATAGTCCACTGAGCTCTTTAATATTAATTAAATGCATATTCTAAGTGGCGGTGATAGATTTAGACTTGGTAGAGTAAGAATGAACAGTTAG
Source organism: Microtus pennsylvanicus (assembly GCF_037038515.1). NCBI lineage: Eukaryota > Metazoa > Chordata > Mammalia > Rodentia > Cricetidae > Microtus > Microtus pennsylvanicus. The sequence continues at coordinate 58,022,317 of NC_134592.1, read as the reverse complement.
TGACAGGTGAGATACCCAGGGGTCGGGAGGGTAAAGGTGCCTGTTTGTCAAGCCTGAACCTGAGTCTGCCCTCTAGGACCTACACTCACACAAACCTTGGCATGTGTGTTTGTGAATAAACACTATAAATAAGTGTCACACAAATTTCAAAAGAATTAATGATTACAAATTTGTTAAAATTTCATGTACCAAGAGGGAAGACTTCATATCTGTTGATTCTATCGTTTGTTTCAAGTAAAATAACATACTTTCTGGAGCATTCTAGAAACTTAATAATTATATTTCAAAAATATTTCCAGAAGGCTTTTTCAGTCATTCAACTGCACTAAGTAGAAGTAAGCTATCATTTCATGACTTTTCCAAGTAAGTCATTGAGTATAAAATTTCATGGCTTTTTATATTGGATATAAACAAAAAATTTCTATCTTTAAAAAACTAAAAAAACAGGAAAGACAACCCTTAATAATCACAGAGTTGATGTTTGTCCAAGTTGATATCAGGGGAAAAGAAGGAAAAGAAAAGAAAAAGCTAGAAGAAGGAAAAGGTGTAATCGTGACAGAAATAAACAGTACAGCAGTGTGCTACTGGTCTCTGTATGTGTACAGGGAACCTCTACTCTCTCAGCCAGTAGCATTCTCTAATGTAGTCTTGATCATTTATATCAATTAAATGAACTAGATCATGACAATAGATTTAGACTTCGTAGACCAAATTTAACAGTCAGCGGTTAGAGGTTAGAGAGGTGGTTTTAACCGGTAGAGGTGCTTGGCGCTGAACCTAATAGTTCTACAGCCATCACATCTATGAGCGAGACAATTCCTATGCAGATCTGAGAGTGAAAACCAACAGTATATGCAGGTAGGAACAGGGTTAGTAATTGAAGATCGTTGGCAAACTTCAGTACAATGCTCTTGGACTTACGGTAACATTAAATTTTAAATAATTGTCATATGTGGACATTCTTTATATATCTTACCTTTAGTTGTGAACTTTTTCGAAGCATGGAAGTAGTCCATTTTATTGAAGTGCCCTAAGAACCATCCTGTGACCTCATTTATGCCCTTTGGCACCCTTAAAAGATAATAACTTCAAAACCCCACAAAATCCTGGCTACCAGTCCTGTAGAAAAGCTAACGCAGAACTCTAGATTAGCCAATTCTTATGTTCTCAAGGACATCTTGCTCTCTTCCCATGTGCCTATACCTTTTCTTTATTTATATTAATGATATTTATTTACAGATTAAATATTTAGTATGTGGAGATTCATATAAAATGAAAATAGTTAATTCCAAAATGAGACAGAAATACCAGTGTTAAAACAGTTTCCTTTTGAAATTCAGGATTTTGTTTTCTATATATTTCTAGGTATGGAAAGCTACGGGAAAATCTTGTGATTGACAATTTTAATTCTTTCATTTACTTAATTTGGAAACATTACATATAATATTGTTATCAAATGATGTTTTTGTAAACACAAAATTGGGGCCGAGGTGGAGTCAATAATTAGTAGTAGTTGTGTTGTGGAAGTCTCTAATGCAATTACAAAAAGGCTAAAATATACACCTTCTAGAATTAGAATTTGATTAATATTTGTGATGAATCTGTATTGTGGCCTTATTTGTGTTCACCTTGAGATGGATTAGGGTTTGCCGTCTTCTCGTTGAGTTCTTACTTCTTCTTTGGGTCCCCTGAGCTGAGACCACTGAGACTTGAAAACACGCATGAAGGACATTGCCATCCAAACGATTTTCTTTTTCCTTCCTCTTATCTGTCTGATAGGTAGAAGACCCATTCTGTAAAACAAACACTGGTTGTCCTACAAACCACGGGGGGCGGGGCATCTCTGTATTCACTGAAACTGCGGCACAAGTCAATCTCCAGGCTTGGGCTCCTTGGAGTCTTCTTCTACAGCTGTCCATAGAGCAGAAGGATTTAAATTTAGCGAGCATTTTATGGTCCGTGTTTCAATGAGAGTTTCACAAGGCTCCATCCTCCAAGTTTGTATTAGGAAAAGAATTAAAATATGAAAACACTGTTGGGAGCCTTTTCTGTTTAAAAGCAACAGCAGCAAAACAGGGCTGCTAGAATCAATGCCGGAAATGTCAGGTGTCGGCCAACCAGGGCACCGAGTTTCATTTTAAAACACTTGAACTGCAGCAAATCGCTTTGTTCCCTACCCACTGTCCACACTGCTGTCCAGACCTGAGCCCTGCGAGGGTGGACATTCCCAGCACTGAGCGGGACTTGCGGTCAGCCATACGTCACACACTAAGCTAATTCTTAGAGGTTTTGTACAACTATTTAGTTCCCTGGAAAGTGGGGATGTCAATTTCAGCAGAACTTCCTGGTCTAAAAGTGCCCTCAAAGGTACCTTCATTTCATTTTCTCCCTTCAAGGATTTTTAAAATCCATGGCAGATAGGAGAGAATTTATCCCCTGCTAAAGACCTTTCCAGAAGGAATTCCACAAACTCCCATTAAAATGTTTAACAACTTTCCCTACCCTGGAAGCCTTCCTATAGCCTATGTGAACGCCTTTTGTTGTTAGGTTTAATTGTCAAATCTACCAGAAACCAAGCTCTGTAATTAAATATTTTCTCTCTCTTCTATGTAGTCACATTTTTCAAGTTTTTGCAGTTTTCTTTTCAAGCTAACCAAACCATATTTTTAGATAATTTATTTCAGTTTTGTCTACACTCCATCCAACTGACGCTATTTCCATGCTCTCTTATGGGAGAAAACATGCCAACACCGAGAGACTACTGGTAAACCTATATATGTGAGGAACATAACAAGCTCCATGGATTTCTCAGCTACAGTTTTTGACTCTCTCTCTTGTTGGCAGCTAATAAAGGCCTTTGTGATGTTTTGAAGAGGGATGTGGCTTGTCTGGGATGGTTTTCCATCCTAGTCTGCACCTCAAACATGTAGTTAAAGAGAAAATAAAAGGAACATAAAAATGGACCCCAAGTAAACCTCTTTCCACATGGGGCAGAGCCATGTCTCCTTGCTGCTAATGCATAATCAATTATTTGTGAAGGAATGAGGCATGGTGGTTTGGGCCCAGTTTGCACCTAGAGCTTACAGAGCGTGTCAGTTTTCCTGACTTATATATGTGGCTGTCTATTTTTAATGCATGGCTTTTGTCTCTTTCTCAAGCTTGGTTATTATATCTAATGTTATGAAAACCATTGATGCAAAGTTTTTAAACCTAAAAGAAGTGATGGAATAAGAAACGGTAAGAGGCAGCGTATCAAGGGCACATGAGGTAGGAACTCAAGAGCAAACAGCCTATGGCGAGAACAAAAGCCGACCCTGCAATACAAAGGGGAAAGGGGCCAAAGCAAGCTTGTTCTGTCTCGGCGGGAAAGGTGGTCTCGAGGCTACGCAAAGCATTTCTAAGTCACACGGAGTTTTTCACAACTTCCACAAGATTTTCCAACACTGCAAGCAGCAGGTTGAAGGCGCAGGGTGTGGGAATCATACGCACCGTGAATGGTTCTGGTGAAAATTCAATCAAGCGTTGCACGCAAGGGACTCTTCTGGGAACCTGCAAACCACGCCTTGCAGGTCAAAACTCATTTTTAAATAAAGCTTTATTGGAACACAACCTCATACATCTTTTAGGTAGCGACGGTAGGAGAGCTGAGTAAGTGGAGCAGTGATCGCACAGCTGACATTCTTAAACCATTTACATTTAACCTCATGGGAAAACGTGTCAATAGCTATTATAAATAATAATTAGGACTATACTTTAAGAGTACATAGTATTCTTCAGATTTGAAGGATTTCTCAGTGCAGTTTTCTGTCTAGTATACTGCAATACCACCTGTTGCTCATCAGTCTAAGGTTCCAATCATCTTTTTTCAGACAACCCAAATTTTCTACTCTCTTGCTTTTCAGTGCAGTGTTAAACAATTAATTGGTTCATTTCACCACCAGGTGGCCTCCTATACTCTATTGTGCTTGTAGGGCCCAAAGGAAGTGAGAAAGTGGCTCTCCCTTCTCAGAACGAGTCCTTGTCTGCGCCTTCACAGGTGGTCTGGCTGCTCCATTGTGCCTGTGGTTCCTGTTTGGTCCGCTAACATAAGTCAAGTCATACTGCTCGCCTTGGGAAACTAGGTCTAGTTCAGAGCTGGGAATAGTTAGGACAGTAAATAAAAAGATTGGAGCGTGTGGGAGTACAGGCGAGTACGTGAGTGAGCGAGTAGGGGAGGGCACGCATGCGCGCGTGTGCGTGCACACGGCCCCCACAGTGGCGGTGTAACATGGAGAACTGGCTTTTGCTCTAATCGCTTCACCGTGTCTCGGTCCCACTCATACTGTATACAGGGGTAGCTGGTTTAGAAGCTTCCTCAGGGAAAGAGAAGGCGGACGCAGACTCACATCTCCACGTGTAACTCCCGTTTGAAGAGAACCGATACCCCTCATCTTCCGGCTCTGGTTTATATTTCATCCTATAGATTCCCTTTTGAGTTTTTGATTAGCATTACTAAGGCCACTGTAAAAGAATTACATGATGGAGTCCTAGAGATGTAAGCCAGAACCTCCTTGGGCACCAACTCCTATGTAAGTTTATTATTGTTGTTGCATGTGTTTATGAGTATGTTTGTGTATGTCTGTACATGTGCAAGGGCGCACACACTTGCCGTGTGGCTTGTGTGGCTGTCAGATTCCAGCTTGTGTGCTAGGTCACCAGGCTCGGCCACTGTGCTTTCCCTCACTGAGACACTGCCCCAGGCTTTCGTCTCAGCTCTCGTTCTCATTGTACAGTGAGGAGGAGTTGGACTGAGTTGTTCTAAGTGTGGATTTCAGCCTCACCATTCCCTCCGGGGAAGAGATAGGATTGATTACCTCAATAATTGACTTTGCCTGTGGGGGTCTGGCAAAATCAGAATTCTGCAACACATTTTTAAAGATTTATTTATTTATTTATTATGTATACAGTATTCTCTCTTCATGTACACCCACAGTCCAGAAGAGAGCAAGAGATCTCATTACAGATGGCTGTGAGCTGCCATGCGGGTCCTGGAAATTGAACTCAGGACCTCTGGAAGAGCAGCCAGCGCTCTTAACCACTGAGCCTTCTCTCCAGCCCCTGCAACAAAATGTTAAGGTTAACAAACTCATGCGTAAATACAGTATTTTTCAGCTGTCATCCGAGTCTCTAAATGGCACACCAGTTTCGCTCCCTTCAGCCAGTGTCGCATGTGGTTTGCGGGTCTTAGACGGTTCTCATGACACTTTATCCTTCGGCCGTAGACTAAACATCCGTGTGCTCCGTGGTGACGTTTGCTAAGTCTGCCACAGAAAGTTCTTTCATGTCTTAATTTTCACACACCTTCATCTTCTTCCTTTCTTCTTTAGCAATATCTACCAAATGCTCCTGTTTTTCAAAACCTAGAAACCACTGAAAATCGTCGTATCATTTGAGCGACTTGTTTTCCTTTCTGTTTGCCTCCTGTTACTGGTCTATACCTGAATTACTTCCTTGGTTGTCACAGCAGGACAGCTAAAAGCACTTAGCTGTCTACGAGTGTCCTGTTTGCCTCTCTGCCGCTGTGATATAAACACCATGACCAAAAACAAATTGCTGGGGTGGGGGGAGCCTTAATTCCACTTCATAGGTTACCCCGTTCCTGAAGGGTAGTCGAGGCAGGAGCTAGAAGCAGAAGCCTCAGCCTCAGAGGAATTCGGCTGACTGATTCCTTGGGTGAACTTTTTATACAGCCCAGTGCCACCTGCCTAGGGTTGGCACCGCCCACAGTGGGCTGGGCTAGCCTCTATTCACTAGCAATGAAGGAAATGCCCGACAAACAGGCCCACAGGCCATTAGTCAGGGTTCCCTTTTCCAGGCGAGTCTAATCAACCACCAAGATTAGCCATCATATTGCCGAAAGGACCTACGGGGCCCTAAGGACATTTGGCAAAGGGCAAGCTGGTTTAGGTTGTTTCTGCAGTTGCTATGAGAGAGCAGCATACTGGTTTCTCTCCCTTTGGCTAGACCTGATTGGAGGAGGTGGGTCACAATGTTAGCTTTACAATTTTTTTTTTGAAGAAACTCCATCAAGTTTTCCAAGTTGGCTCCAATTACTTTCTCACAAACAGTGTGGAAGTGCTCTCCGTCCATCCTGTCTTCACCAAGAGCTCTTTTGCCTTTTCAGTAATAGTCATTTAGATGGAATGAAGTTATGTTTCCAATGGTTTCAATGTGCACTTCCCTAATGATGAACCGTGTTGGGCGTGTGTGGTGTACATGCTTTTGGCTGCTTACATGTTTTAGAAATGCCCATTTCTACATCAAGAATTTTGCTATTGTTTTGCTGTTGAGCTGTTTAAATATCTTAAATATTTTTATACAGATCACTTGTTAAAATACGGTTTGCGAATATTTTCTTCTGCTTGTTAGTCGTCTGCGCTCTTACCTATTTCCTTTACTGATTTTTGGATTTATCGTTCAGCAACTTTACTGAATTCATTTATTGTGTCTAATAATATTTTGGGGAAGTATTTAGAGTTCTTTGTACATAAGATCATATCAGATGAAAATGAAAGCTTGGCAGCCTGCTTTCTAATTTAGGTAACTTATATTTCTTCCTCTTGCCTAATGAAGCTGCCCATCGACAGGCGAATGGATAAAGAAAATGTGGCAGACATCCATGTTCCCAGTGAGTGTCACATTGTTCGTGTACAATAGAATGTCATCAAGCCACAGAGAGGAATAAGTGTTGTCACCTGTAAAGACGTGGATGAATCTGGAGAACATTTTATTACTTGAAGCAAGTCATGCACAACAGGAAAATAGCCCGGCATCTCTCTCAGATGTGAGATCAGAAATGTTGTCTTCATCCATGGTCTTGCTCAGATGTGAGACCAGAAATGCTGTCTTCATCCATGGTCTTGCTCAGATGTGAGATCAGAAATGCTGTCTTCATCCATGGTCTTGCTCAGATGTGAGACCAGAAATGCTGTCTTCATCCATGGTCTTGCTCAGATGTGAGACCAGAAATGCTGTCTTTATCCATGATCTCACTCAGATGTGAAATCAGAAATGTCTTCATCCATGATCTCGCTCAGATGTGAGACCAGAAATGCTGTCTTCATCCGACAGCTGTTAGTGGAGGTTTGGATAGTTAAAGGGTGGAGAGAAATGGGGTAAGGTGGAAAAAGACATAGACCATCCCTTATAAGGAATACTTCTGAAATTCAGTTCAGAATATGCTAATGTATAGAGACAGAAATGGGTAAGTGGTTGAGGCTGAGCACAGGGAGGGAAAGACCTGGGGAGTAACAGCTAGCGGTTATACAGAGTTCTGAATTAATTATAGTAATGTTTGCACAACTCTGTGGACAAAGTAACAACTCTCATGCTATGCACCTTAAGTGGTTAAAGTGTATTAGTTATTAATTATATCTCAATAAAACTGGATAAGAGCAGGTTATTATGGAATAAAAGTACTTTGGGTGACCTAGTGACAGGCAATCACTGTACTCCCAAATTTCCAACTGGAGTGTCTTCTCTGGAGGGTATGTGACTGGTGGTTGACAGGGGAGGGTCTTATTGGCTGGAGGCACATGCTTGTTTGCTTGAGGAGAAACTGGCCAGAAGTTCTGTAATTTGGAAACTGCTTTCGTTAATACCAAACCTGGTTGATAATTTATGAAATTTTCACCACTTTCTGCATGCCAAAACACAAAGTTCTACCTTGGTTCTTACTTTTTAATCATATATTTTGGAAGTTATCTTAGGTCCTAATACACATAGTAAGAATAAATTGGGAGTAGGGAGCTGGCTCAGTTAGGACCCAAGTTCGAATATCCTGAACCAATGGGAGGCAAGCTCAATACTAATCTGTAATCCCCACACTCCCATTGGGAGATGGGAAGAGGAGAGTCCCTGAGCTGGGGGCCAGCTAGTGTGGCATATTCAGTGACGAACAACAAAAGAGACCTTGCCTCAAAGAAGATGGTAAGTGAGAACTGACATTCGAGGTTGTACTAGGTTCTCCAATATGTACACTATGGCGCACACCACATTCACACATACAAAAATGGACACAGACATTACACACACACACACACACGATGCATGCAGATAAAATTAAAAGAATGAATGGTCTAATATTTTCACCTTTACTTAAAGTATAAGAAATAATGTAATCTCATATTACTAACTACATGAGGACAAACAGAAAGCAGGTTAGGTGTTATGATACGCTGTAGAATGGCAAACAGTTTTAGAGGCTTTCCTGCTCCAAGCCTGGAACCTATCTGATGAAAGGAGAAAAGTGACTCTTGCAAGTTGTCCTCTGACTTCCAAATGCAAGCCTTGGTGAACATGTGCTCGTAAATAAGTAAATGCAAGCTTTAAAAAAATGCAAAGGCCATCCTTTTCTTTAAGTAATTTATAATCTACTTTGTTTAGAAAAGTACAAACAGACAACATGAAATAAGAGCAAAGACCACAGAATGAGTGTTAGTTTTCTTACAGCTTATGTAAGAGATGATAGCTGAACTGGCATTTGCTGGGGAGAAAATCAAATAAGAGAGCAGAGGTAGATGCTTTGCAGAAAAGTGCAATGTGAGAAACACACACACACACACACACACACACACACACACACACACACTCCTTAGCTCTGACAGTTCACTTGGCATGCTTCTGTACTGGAACCAGGAAGTTCCACTAGAGAGGAATGGACTATAATGACTCACAGTAAATTTACCCAGTGTATTCAACGGAAGTTATTCATGGGCGATGTCCTTCTCTTTCTACTTATAGTCCAGTGTTCTATGTGGGGAAAAGAAGTAATCTGCACAATATAGAAACTATTGCTATGAATCCATAAACAGATGAGGACAGCAGGGCCCAGGATTCTATTGCCTTGGCAGCATTTGGAGCAAGGTCGAGTAGACACGGGTATAGTGCTTGTTATATAGCAGGCCTTAGCTCTTTTCTATGTCAGTTCATCTAATCCTCAAACAACTCTATGGAGGGTTAGCATTTATTCTTAGGCAAGGAATGAAGACTCAAGGAAGTACTGAGATGATTGTTTATAGGATTTGTGAGGTTACTAGTGCAGCTAATATCAACATATTCCCTCCTTCCTTCCTAAGAGAAGAGAAAAGTAGTTACAACTCTGCCTTGAATTCAACTCTTCGTTGAATACATCCTACAAGGTGGGAATTGAATGTGTATGTAATGTTTACCTTTTCGGTGCTTCTTTTTTGATGTGACTTATTTTACTGTCTAGTGTGGCTAGAGAGTAATTATATTACTTCTCAGAAAGAAAAGGGGGTGTTTTCAGTCTTGTATGCAAATGCACAGCAGACCAAAGCATATCTTATTAGAAGAGTCACACGGGTTAAAGTTGAAGAGACTCTTCGAATGATGTGTTCTACACAGAAATGTAAAATTCTTACAAAAATGATCTGATTACATCTTCAAACACAAGTGGTTGAGAAGGGACAAGGGTATCTTCATCTGTGTTTTGCTGGTGATGAAGCTATGGAAAACTGAAATGACTTCTCTTGGGTGATACAGCATGCCGTCCACAGAGGGAAGACAGGAAGACAGGTACAGGGCAGAAAGCACCCGGGAGGGGTTCTACCTCTCCATGATTCATAGAGAAAACCCTCTACAGCCCGTTTTAGTACCGACTTCTGTAAAAGTTTGCCATTGTTGTTAAAACAGTATCCTGTTTGAAACACCCACTTCTCATGCTTCTCTTCTTTAGTCTCCGCTCAATGAATGCTTAGCCTTTTGAAAGCCGTCACAGTGTATTTTGTCATGTGATGATTTCAGGGAAGTTGCTCACTGAAGACCTCTCCAGCTCTAATTTTCCTTATAACCTTTCCTGCATGTTACTTTTCCACCCTTTGCTTTCTTTATTTTGTTCTCTGAAACTTTAACACCTCCTCCCCCGTAATTTTATTGCTCTGCCTCTTGTAGTTGAGATGCATACATATATCTAATTGTCTACATGCTTCGCTCTCTCTCTCTCTCTCTCTCTCTCTCTCTCTCTCTCTCTCTCTCTCTCTTTCACACACACACACACACACACACACACACACACACACACACACACACAGAGTTTTCTCTTTGATATAATTTCTACTGACCCTCCATGGGCGCCTATGGCAGATTCCTCTGATGTAGCAGTTGTTAGAGCCTGTGAGGGGGTGTGTGTGCTTCTGAGTAGTTACCAGTTATTATAACCAAGATTTGCTCTTTGAGGTCTTAACTTGTGCCGGGTAATGTCTACTGTACCTAGAGCTTCTTTCAGCTGTGGGCTGCCATTCTTCGGAATGACAGGCATGACTATCACTGAGAACTTTTTCTCTCTGTCCTTTCAGCCTCCAGCTTGCAGTATTTAAAATATGTGATTTTTGGAAGATGAGGAACATGGTTATGAGTATAACCAGAGAGGGATACAGGGTGGGTTCTTCATTGTGCTTTGGCTACTCCAAAATCACTTTGATGACATTGTTTATATTTAGCTCCTAGGGCCCACCATTTTATTCAGATTTTCAGGCTGAATCTAAAGAAACTTTTTTTTTGGAGAGCAGTAATCCAGCCTGGCATGCTGAGCCTCAATGTTGTTCCCCTGGTCTATCTCTGGGCAGCAGCCCTACCTTTGAAGGTCTCAGGCAGGTGCCTTGGTCTTGACTTTTTTTTTTTGAGACAGGGTTTCTCTGTGGTTTTGGAGCCTGTCCTGGAACTAGCTCTTGTAGACCAGGCTGGTCTCGAACTCACAGAGATCCGCCTGCCTCTGCCTCCCGAGTGCTGGGATTAAAGGCGTGCGCCACCACTGCCCGGCTTTGACTTTTATTCTGAAAACAGAGTAATATCCCTAGCATTTCTCGTGGGCTTTCCTCAGGAGAATAACAGCAATAACAGAGCGATGCGCTATAGAGTGATCACCTAACTTTCTGAGGCTGGAAAAGCAGAGCAGCTTCAGGTTGGAAACCCTAAAATGTGGTCTTTGGCAAACATGGGGAAGCATCTCCCTCCCCACTCCAGAATAAGCAGGAGTAGGAGCAACAGAGGAACCTGAAAGAGAGCCGTGTGGGCACTGGAGTGAGCACTGACCTCCTGCGTGCTGGTAAATAGTCTCCCAAGAAAACGTGCCTCAGGAGAGGTGCCCTTACATGCTTAAAGAGCTGCCTTAGCTCCTCTTCACGGACACATTTCATAGACACTAACCATTACTGGCCATGGAGGCCATTAACTTGACTTCTATCTGAAAATTGAAGCTGTTTCTCTATATTGGATGTATTACCTTGTAAAATTCCCACAGAGGGAAGTTCAAAGACAAACAAGGCAGTCATGGTTTTCTCATTTCTGTGGACTAACTCTCTGCCTAACATGTATTTCCATGACAGATTTAAGTCTGTCTGATCTCTCTTTTGGGAGAAATTCAAATGAGTAAATATTTTCCAACCTCCTACAACTAAGCCATAATGTCAATACTTACAGTAGATAAAAGGTAAATAATAAATGGTCCTGTCCATTCGTTGCAGAGTCTGTGATCTAATTCCTAAACCACATTTATCCTCATTTGAAGAAGCATCAGAAGTACTTTCAATAAAGTGGCCCCAAGGCATGCAATATTTTATCATACAAGGATTGAGCCCTAACCAAGACACTCTTATTCTATTATAGATCTACGAAGACTTTAGGTAAGGGCTGAGGAAAAGGATTTGCTGATGAAGTACTTACTGTGCAAGGTTAAGTACCTGATTTGACAAAACTCATATTTAAAAAAAAAAACAGCCAGGAGTGGTGGCATGTCCTTGAAATTCCCAAGCTGAGGCTGCAGAAACAGCCTCGTCCCCAAGGCCTCATCTTCTCGGCAAGTTTCAGGCCAATGAGAGAACCTTTCTCAGCAGCAACAACAAGAAGTAGGCAAAGACAATCAAACAGATGAAAAAGAAAACAGTAGTGGTCGCTAAGGAGGAATGACATTCCAAGTTTTCTATGACCTCCAAATTTACAATTTACACACACACATAGGCATCTACACATTCATGAACACATAAACACAAGATTATAGAAATGAAAATCCTTTTGTCTATCTAAAAATATTTCTCTCTGTGTGTGCATGTGTCTGTCTGTGTGTCTATATGTAAGCCACATATATGTTGTACATAAAAAGGACGGATGAGGGTGTTGGATTCCCTCAAGCTGAGTTATATTGCAGCCTGACATGGGTGCTGGGAATTGAACTCTTGTCCTCTGAAAGAACAGCAAGTACTCTTAACCTCTGAGAGCCATCTTTCCAGTACTCCTTTTATCTCTAATAATTTTTTAAAGTTAGGTGTGGTGGTGCCTTTAGTTCAGCACTCTGGAGGCAAAGAATCAGATCTCTGTGAGTTCAAGGCCAGCCTGGTCTACATAGAGAAATTCTAGGCCAGCCAGGGCTACATAATATGATGCTGATAAAACTATTTATTGTATGTATATATTCTTTGAGAACTTGATGCTTGTTCCTAATGAAGGCAAGCAATGTATTTTGAGCAGATACACCCCACTTCAACTTCTTCCAGAATCCACTTTTCTCCCTCTCAATTTCATATTCTCTTCTGTATTTTTTTTTCTTTGTGGCTCACTGAGTCCATTTAGAGCTGCAAATATGACTATAAGGTCACCTATTGGAATATGGACAAAGACCATGCCACTGAGGAAAGCTAACCCCACCCTATCGCCCAACAAATTTCAGTAATTCTCAGTTAGGGTCAGGGTCCCTTCACCAACCAAGCTAGAATATTGTTTGGCTTGATCATGTGTAAGTCTTCTTTGGCATCCACGGCTAATAGAAACTCATGAGTCCTGTCGTGTTCAGAAGACATTATTTCACAGAAGTCCTCTCTATGCTCTGGTTCTTAACATCTTTCCGCCCCCTCTTTCATGGTGTTCCTGAGACTTGGGAGAAGGGTTGATACAGAAGTCCTATTTGAGGCTGAGCATCTGTTGTTTCTTCGTCTCTACACTTTAACTAGTAATGAGCATCCATTTGCTGCTATCCACTATGACACGAAACAACTCCAGAGAAGGTGAGGGCTTCACTAGTCTACAGGTGGAAGGATCGATATTTTGAAGGCAATATGATACTATGTCCATTTAGCAAAATAGTTGTGTTTGGTTCTCCTCTCGGTCGTATGACCTCTATAGCCATGAGTTAGTGGCCAAGTTTGCAGTACCAGGTTTGAATTCCTTCCTTCAAAGTAGTCCTTAAATTGAATCAGGAACCTGTTGGTTACCTCTGTAAAATTCGTGCTGCTGTTGCACGGATGGGCGTTAGACATGAAAAATTTTCTAAATTGACATAAGAAATCACAATGTGAGTACACACCAGTTTGGTGGCATTTCCATTATTCTTTTGTGGGGGGAGGGACTCTGAAAAATATTTGTCACATGCTAAGCCTGTCACCACGTGATAAATTCCATCTGTGGCTTCTCTGCAGGAATCTTTAGTCCCTGAGGAATACCGAGAACACTAAAACTGAGAAGATGAGGATTCTGTGGATTTTATGGCTATTGTCACCATGTGTGTGTTTAGGTGTCTTATTTAAGACAGGGTTTCACTGTGTAGCTCAGCTGGCCTAAAACTTACAATCCTCCTGCCTCAGCTTTCCGAGTTTGGGGATTATAGGTTTGCAGCATCACACAAAGCTTGGGGAATGAAATGGTGCACAAAATCGGGCCAGTGGTTCTTAGAGAACGGGACAGTCACCAAGCTCCACCCCTACACCTTTCTGATGAATACTGGCTACGGTCTTCTCATTGTCTCCCCTTTTTTACAAAGAGGAAGCAAGATATTCCCTTTTGGGGAAGCTTTATCAACAAAGATAGCCTAAGAAGTACTTTTTTTTTCTCCTTATGAAACTAATTTGGCTCTTTTGGCATTATTTTTGAGGTGTACAGCATCTTGGCAACTACTTTGGTTTGAAACTATGTGATTTTTTTTTAGAATGTTTAATTCAGCGATACAAAAGCACTAATGAAATATGCATGTATGAATTTTATATCATATTAGTTCCCTCTTTCTTAAAATCTGAATAAAAGCCAAACATCTGGATAATGTTTAAAAAGCCTGAACTTCCAATTTCCAGAGAGAGCCGATCTATTTTGACACTGCACACTTAGCCTTAACATTTACAGTGTGCTATTAACATTACTTGCAATTGTAGAAAAAAAATTTCAAGATTTAAACAAACTTGGTGCCTCCAAATGCTAAAAATATATCTATATTTCAACTGACTGCTGCTGTACCAGCCAGGCACATCTATAGTTTAGGCTTCATCAGCATTTCCATTATAAACACTTACACTGAGCAGGCCTGTAATTCTGGTATAAAGATGTGGGGTAATAAGCTTTGACACAGAAATTCTCCTGTTGTTGTACATTAAGACGACAAACAGCAGTTCATCTGACACTTCACCTTGAGACACTATTCAATGACTTAGTGTTTCCTAAAAACTCTAACCTTTGAAAATATTTCATCGTTACCCAAGGAAAACACGAGAGCCATCGTCCTCCGGGGGCTTTTTCTTCAAGTCTACACCACCAATAACCAATAATCAATAACCAGCATCTGCTTTTGTAGGTAGTTGAGGACAACTCAAGTCGAGTATTTAGGATGAGAGAGTAGGGAAGCAACTAAAGCTATAACGGTTGCCTTTTCTTTGCTGTCAGGGTTTATGTAGCAGAATCTGGTGGGTAAATCAAGTTTTAGAGAGAGGATATCTACACAAGGACTCAGTGCGGATCATGTAGGACTGTGGAGTATTTGAGGTTTGGCAGTAGTTAAGTCTTGAGTGGGGTTTAATTTATCATACTTGAAATTTTGATGTGTTTGTTACAGAAAAAGGTAAAATTCTTTTACTACATCTAAAAGACAGCTATAGTCTGCAAATTTCCTTTTAAATTCTTCTTTTGTTTGACTTAAGAAAATGCAGTAACATTGTAGTCAGTTACATTAAAATAAATATTTGAGGTGTGTGTTGGTAAGGGGATAGAAAACAAAGGAAACTATACTCTAAAGTAAGGACCTCTGAAAAAGAAAGCTGGGTTTGTAGTACTAATTCCTGCTCCTCACGTCTTCCCATCCTACACTGCACACTAAAAGATATTATATACTCGTATAACCGTTCTTACTGCGCACTGACATGACATCCCACCAGCTCCTATATGGTTCATCAAAACGAAACCTTAATTAGAGAGGTTGTGGCATGTTGTGGCCATGACCCACATCCTCATTGAAGTGTGCTCGAAGGCAGAGGAAGCCACTCGAGATGTGTAGATTTGCAGCGTATACAGCGTAACCGTAGATGCATGGATTGACACAGATTGCCCTGCACCATGCTGCTGGGCTACACATTTGTTAGAAAGTAGACGGAAGGAAAAGTTTGAGAGCCTCATTTTGAAGTCTCTCTCTGTGTGTCTGTGTGTCTGTCTGTCCCCACATGTGTAAATTTGTACAAATGTGATCAGCATTAAACTCGTCACTGAAATACGGGTTAGCTATACAAATGTTGTAGTCAAAATCCCTCTGATACCTATTTATCAAGTTAAAGGACCAGAAAGCTTTCAATCGGTGGTTCCTTCTTACGACAGGGCGAACGGAAGATGGCTGTACTAGTTTGGATTCATTTGCTCTTTCTTTACCCTCCTCAGACTGCAGAACTTCCTTTCCGTGTGGTTGTGTTTCTTCCCCACTGCCCTCCCAGGTTTGCTTCCATTGCAGCCTGATATTTTCAATCCTCTTCCGACAAGGGGCAATTTCTTAGTTGGCAGTTTGGGCCTTGGCTTTTCTTCTGCCCAGAATGATGTGATAGTTACGCAGATCTCATGAGTGCCGGTATAGATGAACTCAAGTTTCTAAAACAGAGGAATCTGAGATTCAGTCTGCACTCCAACCTTCTTCACTCAGCCCCACCCACCTTCTCAGCCAGCTGGACTTCTGCTCTTAACCTAGACTTCTGATGGCCCCAAAGTCACCTCCTGCTGTCTCTGCCATATCTCTTTAGGCTTCAGACTTGGACCTCCAGTGTAACCTTTATAGATCTGATGCAACAAATTATTTTCCATGTAAAAGGTCCTCAGTGCTGTTTGCAGTGAGTCTGTCTTTTCTGCCCTGAGCTCTCATTCCACTCCACCCGCAATGACCCATTGCTCTTTCAGAGGCTTTCCACTGGGGAGGCTCAGATCTTCTCACTTCCTTTAGATGTCTCCCTTGGGTATTCAATACAGTGGCCCAGTCTTTGACTCAGTCCAGCCCCAAATGGTTATTTGTTTGTTTTTAGTATTGAACCTGAAGGCAAGTGAAAGCCTTGTCCCTTCCATTCCTACCAAGTTTTAGTCTCTGTCTTTTGGTGAGGCTAAGGTGGAATGAAGGGTGGCTAATAGCTTTGTCATGCCCGACAGTTGTCATTTCTCCTCAGATTTAATTCATCATGCCAGCATCTTTATTCCTTTCAGAGTCTAATATTCTCTTCTGAAATAGACAGCACGAAGTGGCCCCCGTGGGTTCAGATCCAAGACCCAGACATAGTTTGGTGTGTTTATTAAAAGTTTCGACGTAACATACAAATTATGAGATTTTTTTTTTTTACATAAACAGATGTACTCCTGGCCTCACTTAAAACAACATACTTAATGGTCCCTAAGCCATATTGAAGCCACATTTCCATGTGGGGGTAGTTGGCATAGCATTAGGATGGGGCAGATGCTAGCGTATCCACCACAGAGCACACTACCCTGTCCCGTCTTCTGCCACTGGGATCAGATTCTAGTAATAATCACACTCGTGGCTTGTTTCGCTTTCAGTAGGAGACACAACTCTCTTTCACCACAATACTAGGATCCGTTGGAACATGAACGAGAGAAGGAGCTGGACTCTGACCTTACTCCTGACATTCCCTTCCAGGCAGCAGGGTCTGAGAGCCAGCCATGGGTAGCTTGTGATAGCCAGATAGAAATTCATGAATTTCGCCAACAGTAATAACTATTGGTCACTCAGGATCTACCCCAATGGGTATATTTATACTAGAGAGACCAACAGACGCATAAATCAGTACTGTCTGTTCTTTGAGAATCTGTTAATTAGCTTATAATACCCATAGGTGTTTGACTGTATGATCTCTGAGCTAAATTGTTTATTATTTTATCAGTTAATAAGATCAGTATGATCTGGCAAACTGATCAATATGTCCTTATTAACGTTTTCCTTGTTTATGTTGCTAAAATATTGAAGACGACTGGACAGAGCAAGAGGGTGACGAGTAGCCACTGTGATCTTCACAGCCCGTATTCTACAGGCTCTTTGCCAAGCCCCCTACCTTGGTAGTTCTAAGTGCCCAGATCCGTCTGCCCACTTCGCACCAATGAAAACCTAGTGGAAGTACATCTATCTAATCCATGAATTCACCTCCTTGCTGTAGAGATTGAAGTCATTAGATTCCGGGTGTTTGTTGCTAGAAATGTAATCATGTTTAAAACTCTGGCTGGCACTGTGGTGAAGAACTGGCTGGGGTTGCTACAAACTTGCATTGAGAAAGTGAAAGGAGCGAACTCCTACACAAGCTGACAATTAAGATTCCCATAGACACAGTGAGCTGGCCAGCTCCTGTAGGGGGATCAGAGCCAAAGCCTTTCTGAGCACTCCCAGCAGACAAAATTCGAATACAGTCAAATCAGAACTAAATGCATCAGCTGAAACTGGAGTTTGGCTTATCAAATCCAGATCAAAAGCATGCAATTGAAAGCATGTTGGATATTTCTTCCTTAAATTCCTCTATTTTTTATTATTGGCACTGGAGGAGAAAAAGGAAAAAAAAAACCACATTAAAACCTCCTGACTGAATTACTGTCCTAAACCAATAGATCCACGGGGCTTGTTTAGCTAAAAGCCACAACAGACTTTGTAATGCAATGATGTAATCTTGGCTTTGTGTCATTTATATTCAACCTAAAAAAATTTTTTTTTCCTGAATAGACAGGCTGACAACAATATTGTTCAGTGTGGGTTTTTATTTGGATTCTTTCCAAATGGTTCACATGCCTTCACGGCAACACATCATGCTGCTTACCCCCCAACCCCACCCCGTGAATTCTAAAGTTTCCCCCTTTTCCTAGCTTTCTATTTTTCTTTTAATGTCTCAGTTATGTTTGTAAAACTAACCAGCTCCACCACAAAATTAGGATGTATCTTGCAGAGAGCATGCATTTTAGTTTTTGCATATTTTTCCGGAGGTCATGTCAAGGTTAGTTTGAATTCCATCCTACATTAAGGCTTCTTTCACAGCTATTTAGCTCGGCAGCCTACTCCCCGCTGGGGTCTGCCCCTTGGGCACGTCAAAGCTTCAGGCCTGACAAATCACACACAGATGAAGCTGTACAGGTTTTTTAAACAGTTTGATCGGTAACTTTTTTCCTTTCTTTCTTTTTCGCCATCCTTCATAGTAAGACTCTTTCTCCCTTTGAATTAGCATTTCGGGAGCGGAGGGTTTCTGTTTGAGACAGTTCGCTTGTGCATGAGAGTTGTCAAACTAGCAGTGGCTCTTAGTACAGTAAGATGTACTAATAGCCTCTTTTCTGGTCACCAAGGCTGCGGACGTACAGGCAAGCTCTTAACTAGCAAGACTATAATTGTGTTACCAAAACCTACTTGTGGTGGGAAGGTTATTGTTGGAATATCACAGATTTCTTTGAGATCAGAAAATAAAAATATATTCCAGTTTATAACCTGTTAGGAGTTGCGCCTAGAGATGTCTCTCAATTGGTTCCTATTGTGGGCTGGTCATTATTTTAGCAAATTGTGAAAGCTAGGGTACACCTCCCATTCCTGTTTAGTTGACGAACTTAAAGTGCTTGTCTGATAAGAAGTGTTTCAGCAAACAGTGCCTCCTCTACCCCTGAAGTAGATCACAAATTTAGAAAATCAGCGTACTGTCCATATTTGTAGGAGTTGAAAAACATTGACCACAAAATTGCTTAATCAGCTGAGGAAATGGCGTGCTGACTGAGGCAGCCTTCCTGGCAGTGCCAAGCGGACAGGGGCAGGTTCTGTACTTTCCCATTCCCACGGCAGAATGGAGTTTGTTTGGTTTTGGTTTTTAATAACTGTATAGGCATTTCATTACATTTTTCACTTAGGACAGATAGACACCACCTGAAGGTTTTTAGCTGTAGACGAAGCTGAACACTGACCCAGAAGAGGGGGGGCCATGTTTAACTGCTGCTCGGCGGGAAAAGTACCCAGTGAGGGTCCTATGAAAGGTTGCCTGGTTGAAACTAATTAAAGATACGTCTAAATAAGAAAAGAAAGGAGGAAAGGGATCAAAGGAATTCTATTAGGTGTCACCAGGCCGTTCGGGGGGCATTTTCTTTCATTTTTATAATTTTATTCTAGGAAAGCACTAACTCCCGAAAATGTCCCCTCCTGCCCGAGTGCCGTTATTTCTGCCGTGGCTCCACGTCAACAGGCAAACATGTTGCAGAAACCATCTCCGCGCTGGCGCGCTAGCAACATCCATGGTGAAAAGAGGGGCTTGTGCTTTTCACGCGGTGCGTTTCAGCCTTCAATTAATGTGAAAGCACCACAGTGCCGTGCAACTTCTCCTGCCTAGTGGTGCGCCATTTATCATTGCGGTTTTACATTGACCTTGACACCCACTTCATTAGAATAAAGATTGTCTACCATTTAGGTTACATTGTTCCTCTGCAGAGAGACCCCATGCAAATTTCTGTTCGGATAGAAGCGCTGCGAGGCTGTCAGAGGTCATCTGCATTAAATGATTGCAGCTATTTTCCAACCGCTTCTTTTCATTCGACTCAATTCAGGCTCGGAGGATCAATCAACTTCTCTGCCTGGAACAGTAGGACTGCTGGGAATATAACTGTTTTTGGTAGTAGTGGATATGCCCTAAACAGTGTTAAATATTTAATATAAACTCATTAAAGGCCAGGCAAAGGCTCCAGAAAGACACCATATTTGTAGAAATATCAAAGGGGACAGAAAACCCACTTGAAAAATAAATAGAATAACAATTATCAGTTTTTATAATTTCAGAAGGTGTGATCACAATATTTCTTAGGCTCAGTGACTTCTTTCCTATAGGTATTTTTTTTTCACCCTTGATTTGGGTTAGAGAGAGGGGAAGTTGGGAGACCTGATATTCTTATTCAGAATTTTCCATAAGATTCCATTTATTGGTGCTTCTATCTTTACTCAGTAACAATAAATTCTGTCCTGACTATATTTGTTTTAAAACACATAGATATTCCTTATGTAAAAGAAAAAATGATTGGAGAAGTAAGTTGCCTGGTCTCCCACTTAAGTTTCCTGAGTGATATAATTGGAATTAAATTATTAATGGGAGATACTTTTAAAAAGATTGTTTTATGATCTTCTATTAGGGAATTTGCAATTCATTTTAATATTTGTAGTTTGATTTATATTAAAGATAATGCAATCTATGTTCAATTAACAATACATGGCCAATGTAATGTGATTTCCAGATCATGCAAATGGAATAAGCTAGAAGGTGGGGGGGGGCTCAGTTCTTAACCTCAGATGTAATTTGCTGTGCGAGTTCTGGCAATTTTAAATGACATTGCACTTTTTAATTTTTCCAAAGGCTCAGCAGCAAATTTATCCCAATCAAGAAAACCTATTATTAATTTACAAGGACAATTGTAGGAGTCTTTATAATTTCTTTGTGCAATTATTCGCCATAAATTCCAACGGTAAGATACAAACAGTTTGCAAGAAGTAGCCACTATTACTCATCTTGCGCTTGGACTCTCTTCTTGAATCTTGAACATCCTCTCTAAGTGTTGGTGGTGCTGGCCCCTTGTGAAGCATCATAGACTTTGTGAGATGCTGGATGCTGGCGGTCTAAAAGAGGGCAGCCCAAGAGCCGCTGCAGAAGCAGCATTGGCCTCTACCAATACAGCTGAGCTGTGGACCTGGTCTTTCCTAAGAAAGATTCTTTGTTCACCAGTGAATAGCATTAGGCATGGACTAGCTGAGGGGCCACAATGAAGTCTCCAATGAGGAGGGCAAACACTAGCTCGAGAATCCAGTGTGAGAGTCACAGACATGTCCTTGCATTTGTGTGCAAAATACGTATTTTTACATATTATTTTGTAGTCGTTTGGGTTGGGTGTGTTCCTTGTTCCTTGCATACACTTTCTTATTGATAAACTAAGATATATTTTGCCATTTTCTTGCGTTTTCCTTTTCTGCCTGTTGTAGGGCAGGGGAGATAATCACGACAAATCTATAGGTATTTGAGATATTAATTCGCATGGGTAAAGATTCAAATGTGTTGTTTTTATAACTAGATAATTGTCCCTGTCTTAACTCTTCGTAACGTAAAGTCAGCTGATGCCCAGTTAAGAACGGCACACTGCATGGCACTCGGACCCCAAGGACTCAGAATTGGACAGCCATATTCTTTAATCAGAAAATTGTTTGCTTTAATTCTTGTGTTTCTTGTGGCCAAAGCTTCACTCTCGGTTTAGCAATGTCTGGTCCCTTTTCAGCGTGAGCACCAGAAGCACCACACAAAAGTCTTACAAAGGATGTCTTAATCTCTCTGTGTGCTTTTAGGGCATTATTCTGAATTCCATCATGCTGCCTTTTTTCTCCCCTCTTCTGAAGTTTTATTACAACAGCAGAATTCCCAGGGAGCTTTGGGGGCAAGGTTCACATAAAGTAGCCCTGAAGTTTTGCTAGGTGGAAGCCATTTACCCCCCCCCCCCCAGTCCGAACCATCTTTTGGCGATCTTTCTCTTTCAAAAAGATTCGCCGGGTAGAGTCCCTTACAGCATTAGCTGTATCTGGCTTATTTTTATTATTATTTTTTATTTACTAGACATTGAGTGTCTACTCCCTTTCAGGATGCTTTCTTTCTCTGACCTCACCGTGACAAGGCATCTTGTTCTTTAACATTGAGGGAGGCAGAAAAATGCTTGAGTTTCTCAATGTGTGCCTTCTATACCAGTTTCAAAATGGCTTATTCTTCTGGTTTCCATGGTGACAATTAACACTGTTTCAAGGCATTGTTCCACTCTCCATTTGGGCAGAATTTTCGGTGTGATTTTTAACAAAAAAAAAAAAAAAAGAAAAAAGAAAAAAAAAGAGAGAGACAAAAAGAAAAGGAAAATGAAAAAAGAAAAGAAAAGAAAAAAAAGAAGAAAGGAAAAGGGGTAAAGATCTTGGGGGGAGGGGGAAGCCTGGCATGAGCGTCAAAAAAAGTTATCTCAATCAAGTCTGTATTTGTTACTAGATGTATTTATTTCATAAATCCCTGGTTTTACTGGCTTTCTTTTATAATTTAGCTTCAGCATTTGTGCTTTTAAAATATAAACTGTAAATCAGAATTTCAGTTTTAGTTCTTAGTTAAGAACTAATAGACAATGGACTAGTAGTAACTGTGTATTTTCTTTAACTTTTCTTTTATACCTGAAGAAAAAAAGCTTCCAGGGCACTAGTAGCCTGTGTCTTTAATGTAGATCATTCACAAATCTATTAAGAGGATTCATTAGCCCAAATTGAATTGGCCAAGCAAATACACTTAATAATGTAAATATGCTCTTTGAATGAAGTATATTTTATTTTTGACTAGACAGTGAGGCCCACAGCAGGTGCTGTGGGAAGTCAAATACTGGCTGCTTATTTACCTCAGCACTCAAGAAAAGCCAGCTGACTTGAACGTTGCTAATCTCGTTTTTGGCTATTGAAAACTGGTCTGTATGATAGCATCCCCCAGACTATGGGACATAATGGGGCAGCTTCTGCTCTTTTACTGCTGTGGGTAAAATGAATATGAAGATTGAATTATCGTTTCACCACAGGATAGAGTAGCCCACTTGATAGGGGAGCAAGAGTAGATAGAGCTGATGGTTGGTTCTCCCCATCTAATGCTTCTGAAAAGATGCTAGCGAGAGAAGAGCAAATGTATCGAGGAGGAAACAAAAACACAAGGCTCCTAGCGTCGTTATGTACACAGCCTCGAGGCCTTCAATCATATTAGAGTCAACCTTCCCAGCATCTCAGAACCCAAATACTTTCACCTTAAATTACAGGACATTCCAGTGCTCTCCATTCATTCCCAGGTCAATATATCTAACAATTAGCTGGGTTCTCTTAGCTTTTCTGGTTTGAAGGCATTACCTATTGATCACTTTTCCATCGGCTGTTTATGCAGTAGACTATCCAGTGACAAGGAGAGCATGCATAATAACAAGGATTTTTAAATCTCATAACCATCGCAGTAGCTTTTGCCATAACTACTCATACCACATTTCGTAGGAAAAAATTATTTCCTTATGTCTAAAATCATACTCATTTCTTTCTTTGTATTTTCATTATCGCAAGGTTTTAATTTCCATGAGATGATCTAAACTGCCCCCAGTTCTTACTAACTTGTGTTGGAAGAGATATTCAAAGCTGGAAAAGACGGAGGGTGAATTTGCCACAAGAAAAGTCAATCAACAGTAGAGGCCACTCCCAGAAGGCGCCACTGGAAGACTCTCTCTGTTGATGAATACACATGACATAAGGGAAGATTTGAATAATAGTCCTCTGCCTGGCTGAAATAAGCACCCCCCCACCACATTCTGTCAGTCTTACCTAATTAGTTATGTAAATCTTACATGGGAATCTGATTGCATAAAGCCTCTCCACCAGTCATCACTCTGACAAATAACATACCATGGAGGTTTCTGGAATACTTGTTGAGTGTTGAGTTGAGAAGACCCGAGTGGACAGTGTGTTCTCTGTAACGGCGTGACACGATCCCAGTAATTGTCCACAGTTAGACATGCAATCAGAATTCCCCAGGTTTCGCAGTCCAGATTCGGAAAGCCTTTTCCAGCAACCCTTGATTTTCCCCAATATGCATATTCATGTAATTTCGGGTACTCTGACACCTGATCAACATTCATTAATAGTATAAAATGCTTTAAATCACCTCACCGAAAACATTTTGTTCTTTGATCCACGAATGCCTAACATTTGGAGAAGTTTACAAAATACAAATGATGTGCGTGTTTAGTGCGAAGGGAAGGTTCAAACATATGCACACGAATGCTGAAGATCTGGCACAGGAAATGGTGATCACATCTTTCCATTCAAACTAACTCCAGTCCTAGTTTAGTAGAGTTTTATACAAGGTGTTTTCTTTCTTTTCTTTTCTTTTTTTTTATAAAGAAAAACATTTAATTGGAATGGCTCACTTACAGCTTCATAGATTCAGTTCATTATCATCATGGCCAGGAGCATGGTGGCGTGTATGTAGATATGATACTGAAAAACTAGCTGAGGCAGGCAACAGGAAGTTGACTGAGACACTGGGCAGTACCCCGAGCATAGGAAACCTGCTCCCACAATGACACATTTTCTCAAACAAGGCCATACCCACTCCAACAAAGCCACATCTCCTAATAGTGCTGCTCCCTATGAGATTATTGGGGGAGGGGGTCAGTTACATTCAAGTTACCACCCCTAGAAATTTATTCATTTGTTGATAACATTTTGTATGGCTTTAGTTTTTGCTGGATATTAATTTTACCATTCAATAGCCTGGAATTTGTCAAACCTGTTCAGGTGTATCTTGTTTATTTTATTATAATGTAAGGCTACCTGCCTCTACCTACTACACAAAGTGTTTTCGAGGGCACTAAAACCATCCGAGTGCTTGGAAGTATTGTGAACCTCAAGACTGACAATGCCTTGCCCACACAGACATTGTCCTTGTTAGGTCTAATTATAGGGTTTCTGCTGGCCAGCCATGCTCACGGAGGGGAAAGGAGCAAGGCTACCATGGGGCTCGCCCACCTGACATTGTTGTTTCAAAGAAAGGCATTTTTTGGAAATAGGCATTAAATTGTAAAATACATTTAATATTTTCCCCACAACCTAATTGTTGCACTCAAGTATATTTTGATGCACACCTCTCCACACATACACATGACAGCTATCTACAGCTATTCATAAGGTGTTCTGACCATGAACTTTTCCAAATACAGGTATTTGAAGAACACCACCATGAAACTCTTTCGCCATTGTCTCCAGGGAACATCTCTTAAGAGACTCACTTGGCAGTTAGAATATAGTGCGAATTGGTGGGACCAGGAAGGCTCAGGAATCAGCTGAGAAGCTCAGGGCAGTTGATGGTAATCAATAAGCAATTGTAGATCCATAGCTGTCCCAAGGATCTAGCATGCCTGCTCCCTCTTTATGTGGGCCTTTTCTCTTAAGCTCTCACAGAGCTGTTAAATAACAGAAAAGCAAAATATTAA
The DNA here is from genome assembly GCF_037038515.1 of Microtus pennsylvanicus. Classification (NCBI taxonomy): domain Eukaryota; kingdom Metazoa; phylum Chordata; class Mammalia; order Rodentia; family Cricetidae; genus Microtus; species Microtus pennsylvanicus. The sequence goes on along the minus strand of NC_134592.1, from coordinate 57,997,003 downwards.
TTGAGACTTTGGGGACCTTAAAGGAAATAAACCACATAATCCTTAAAGATAATGTTTTTCTTTCAAAGATCATTTTATTTATTTATTTTTGTACACAAAGTCTAAATGTATCAGAGACGAAGCACCATTTCTTACCTTTCATAACTCACAGCCAAAGATATGCATTGTTTGTGGCACACACATTTCCCTCTATCAATTACCTCCATTTGAAGAGCACCTCTCCTTGGAGAAGAAAGGGTCATGTCCCAGTCAAGTGATTGATACACGTGTTTCATGAAGAAAAACAACACTTTGAGCTTCTCCAAGAGAGATCTGCTGAGAGTCCAGTGAGAGGGGTAGCTCTGGCAAACCCTCCCAGGCTAGGCATTTTCTGATTTACTGTATTTTAAGTAAATAACGTAAAATGTGTGTGAAACTTAGTTTACAAAGGCAAAAACCTTGGAAGCCAACAACACAGCAAGAAGTGTCCGTGGGGCCTGTGTGGCAATGTTTGGAGTATCTTCAGCCGCATTACTGCCTCACCCAAGGTGAGGAGGTTCAGCCTCCCAGTAAATCTTCTTGAAAACAAAGCCTTATATCCCCCTAAAGCGGCGTAACTTCTGCTCAAAGGCTTCCCTAAGAGCACCTCCGTCCCATAATGTTTCTCCCCGTGTTGTCGTTTCAGCGGTACAGCGTGGAAATGTCTATCCGGCACCCGAAAAAGACAGAGCTGCTGAGCAAGGTGGACGCCTTGAGGAAAGGCGGCGTCTCTCTACCAAATGATCTCCTGGAAAAAGTGGATTCAATTAATGAAAAATGGGAGCTGCTTGGGGTATTTGCATTTTTATTACTGTTTGTAGGTTATGTGTACATTTTTTTGTGTGGTGAAGTACTCTATCTGTCTGATTTCTAATTTGAGGCACAAATACCTCTCTCTTTCAATTCACTCCTTACATTTCAAACAAGCTACTCATGTTATTACGGGGAAAACATTGCTTTTCCTCTTATGTTTTTTTTTTAATTTTATTCTGAGTCTGTCTCCTCTCAGATTTTTAATAATTTTGGTTCTTTAATACATAAGAAAGTAAGTAAAATATGCCGTGTATTGTGGGTATGCGGCAAGTCAACTCTAATACAGTATATCTGATGTACACTGGCTGTCATGCTTGGATGAATGCTAACAGAATTTGTCCTGAAAGTACATGGTAGAGACATTCGCTGTTTAACGGTTTGGTGTAGCCTTAAAGTGAATAGGGGAGTTGTCACTGTCGCTTTTAGGTCAGACGAAAGCTACCAAATCAAATGTGCAAATTTAACCCAAATCTCAATTGCAGAATTAAATCAGTCTCCTTTTAGTGCCTCAATTTTCAGGGCACTATAATAATAATAATAATAATAATAATAATAATAATAATAATAATAATAATAAAGTTTCATGTAGTTCCCAGTCAAAGAAATACAAGAATCTGGCAAAAAGGCAATATAGACATTCTGTCACCCAGAGGCCTCCCCGTCCTATGGTTGGGTCACAGCAGAGAGAGAAGTTAGCCTATAGTTGCTCATCAGCTTCTCTCCTAAACTGCCTTCTCTTCAAATCAAGGGTAACCGAAATTTGCCAATTACCTAAGTGATGAGTTATAATAGCTACTCTGGGTGGTGTCAGTTACAGAGCATAGTTTTTCAAGCCCTCTATTTTTCTGCCTCTTTAATTTTTTTTAAAGAAATAATACTCTAGAAATATTTTGAATTAGGAGCTCTCCATGTGCCGTGATGACTTGGAGACATGCCAGTGTGCCGTTTATGCCATGCTTAATCTAAGTGATTAAAAATCTGCACATTTAAGCCCTAGTTTCTCATCTAAATTCTCTACACTCTACAGTTGTTCAAAGTAACTCACAAATGTTAAAAATTCTTGCTCTTGCTTATTATGACCTTGTCTTTTAATGATAATTAATGTTATTTGCTTTAAAATATGGAGGTTTAAATCAGCACCCACAAAATGCTACAGCACTCAATGCTCTCAGGAGAAATGTGATTATTCTATGATATTTTTCAAAGGTTGTTTACAAAATAGAGAAGAATAGCAACTTTATTGGCTTCAGAGATAAAGTGATGGGCACTCGGCGCTGCATTTAAATGTATCGTTCCTAATTTGATAGATAACAGTACTTCCTTAGAAAACTGTTTCAAGTGTGTCGTGAATATCAAGTCCTCACCCAAAATTTTGAAATTGTCCTTGCATTGAAGACAGAGTATTTAATTAGTCTCCGTGAGTCAGCTGTCACTCAGGCAGTTACCGTTTTGACAATATATCACTCAAACACCGTACAGTTTTGCAGTAATTTTGGGGAGAGTAGGCTGGAGAGATGGGTTTGATAAAGCCAGAGCCACACTGACACCAGTAGGCACCCCGCTTTAATTGGCATGATTACATTTTAATTGGCATGAAAAGAATTAAAGACAAGGATTTGAACTTCTAACAATAGTAAAATAGAGGGATATGGTTTTTAATATTTCTTTCATCTAAGGTGAACAGTGTGGAATGAAAATACATTAGAATGAAATGTCAGTGGTGCGTACAGTTTAATCTGTGAAATTTTGTCCCTGTGCTGCATATTACGCTGTCTCAATTGCATATTAAACAACCCTATCAAGGCAGGCATTGGCAGCTGCTGCGCTGACACAAATTGTGAATTAAATGAAATTGATGTCCTCTGTCGTATATTTATGAAGACGGACCATTCTCTGAAGTATTCTGTTTATAAAGAATTTATGATTGCAAACTGTTCCAGAACAAAAAAGTGGCAATAAATTCCTTTTTGTGACCCTAGCCTCCAAGGGCATTGATTTCACCTCCTGCTGTTACTTTTGTTACGGCATAAAAACAATAGCTAAATCTGGATTCCACCGAGGACCTTCAAATTATCAATATTTGCACCATGAAAATGCAAGGGTGTTGCCACAAAAGGCGATTCTTCTGTCGTGAGCTCCTAAAGGTACTATTTCCAGAACACAGTGGAGCAGATGAATGTTTGTTGACTTAATTTTATTTGTGTTTTAAAGCGTATTTTTCTAGGTTTAATTTATCATTATAGATTAAATCCTATTGATTATGTAAAGAGTGTTTCTACCAAAGAGAAAGAAAAGAAAACCAGCTCGCAAGGCACCTCTATGCCACAGTGCTTAGTCTTCGTGAGCTCATTGATGGCACAGCCAATTGAGCATGGTTTTCACATAGCTATTAAATTATCTGCATCCAAAAGAGCAAAGCAGGAAGAACCATGGGGCTGAAGCACCCCAAGTCATGAGAAATTGGCGACAGCCGAACCACAGAATACCTCCTTAAGAGTGCTCTTTCATACTATTTGGGGAATTATACCTCACAGAAGAAAAAGAAAGGAACTTAGTTCTCTGTACACTGATTCAGGCTTCTGTCTCTTGAACACTTTATGTAAGACCACTTTTCACTGTAGAACTTTGGCCATGAGAATTCAGATGAATTTTTGTCCACGATGGTGGTGACTTGGACTGAATCCCTTTCCCGGGAAAGGCAAGTCTAAAGAATGAAGGTTCCTTGTGCATCTGTTGATAGTGGGAATAATAAGCAAGCCCCAAAGGCGCCAGCAAGCGCATCAGAGCCGAATGTCAGTCATGAGGTGGAAGGGGTCACTGTGCATGGTCTTGTGTTATCTCCCGCAATGTATTTTGGACTTGTCAGCTAACCTATTTTTATTTGGGTTTGTTTTTCTTCTTACTTTTAATCTGATGCATTAGAAAACCCTAAGAGAGAAGATCCAGGACCCGGTGGCAGGACAGAGTGCAGCAGGCCCACGTGACCTGCTGTCTCCTGAGAGTGGAAGCCTGGTAAGGCAGCTGGAGGTCAGGATCAAAGAACTGAAGAGGTGGCTAAGAGATACGGAGCTCCTCATCTTCAATTCCTGTCTGAGACAAGAGAAGGAAGCAATGAGTGCCGAGAAACAACTCCAATACTTTAAGGTAATAATTAAAAAAGGAACAATCGAACTTGATAGAAAGCTTTCTTTATGAGAGAGGTGAAATATTTATCAAGCATGCAACGTGTTGTTCTCACACGTCAGTATATGGGTAGACCCTTTAATTCTTCCTGGAATTTACCCACTTCTTTTGCTAACCTCTCTACGTGTCAAAGAGGAACATCAAGCATATCGAATACACACTGTATAGAGGGTAGTGTCTCTGCCGGCTGTGTGTGTGTGTGTGTGTGTGTGTGTGTGTGTGTGTGTGTGTGTGTGTGTGCAAAGTCTGGTACAAGAGGACTTGGATAAATTAAAAGCAGATCAGCTAACATGGAAGATTACTGGGAACTCTAAAAGATCTAAGTGTTCCATAAATAGCCTAACAGACTGTACTACCATAAGTTGATATGGTAAAAGCACATGATTTAATTGATATCCATTAGTGCTAACAAAAGAAAACATAAATTTTACATATAAAAAAGTCAGCTATACACAGAAGAAAGAAAGAAAAGAGATCCCACATTATGGGTGTATTCCAATGCTGCTTATTCTTGAAACAGGATCGATATTGCTTATGTCCTACAGAGAAACACTCTCCAAGTTTATTTCTGTTCTTTATGTGGTATCAATTGGACTGAGGTTTAAAGAGTTTTAAAGCCGGGCAGTGGTGGTGCACGCCTTTAATCCCAGTACTCGCGAGGCAGAGGCAGGTGGATCTCTGTGAGTTCAAGGCCAGCCTGGTTTAAAAGAGCTAGTTCCAGGACAGGAACCAAAAGCTACGGAGAAACCCTGTCTCGAAAAATCCAAAAAAAAAAAAAAAAAGAGCTTTAAAAATATCTGTGTATGAGTGCGCACGCGTGTGTGTATGTGTGTATGTATGGTTGCATGGTTCCCTCACATGCCATAGCTTGCATGTGGAGGTTAGAGGATGACGTCCAGCAGTTGGTTCTTTCCTTCCTTTTCTTTGGGGAACTGAACTTGATCTCAGGCTTGTGGCAAGCGCCTTGACCCACTGAACTATCTTGCCAGCTCATGGAATGCAATTTAACATTTGAATGCTTTACCTCATTGCCCAGAAGAGACCGACTGTACTTCCAGAACATGCCAGTGAAACAGTGACTATATGGGCTTGGACTGGTCAGTCCGAGGCTTTGGGGCTATGGAAGGAATTAGTGTGCCGGATACCTTATAGCGTGGGAGACCTTAAAAAGGAAGAAAAGAACAACTATAAAGAACAGAACATTCGGGATCCAGCAAATACTTCTTCTCAAAGCCTTCTAGGGCCAGGTTTTATTGCCCCGATGTCATCTAGCCATCTACGAAGTCACCACATTTTTCTCACCATACTCTGCTTTAACAAAAGACAGGGACCCTCAAAGGCCTTTGCCCATAAACTGCCCGTATCACACCTATACAAATTATTTTAATCAAATCATTCATCTTCTGCCCTTACACTGAGACATCCAGATGATCAGCTCATGCCACTCAAGCCCCCTACAGAGAGGAGTCCTCAGGCTTGCGCGCCTCTACGTTGTTTGAACATAGTAAACATCGTAGAGCATCTGGACTTCCGTTGTATCTGTATTGCAGCTTTAGTGAACTGGCTAGTGTCCCCAGCTTTGGGATTAGGTCATATTCCTGTCCCATTAATTGTTTGACATGGTCATGTTTCTTACATGATTCCTTGATCTCCCTTTCCATATAAAATGAGCTTTTAGTAGTATTTATTTTGCAATTACATATATAAGTTATTTTTGCTTTATGTAGTGAGTGCATTCATGCAACACAGAAATCTCTTAACATTGTAAGCCCCAACATGGAGACAACAGCGAGTTTGCAATCACAAACATTTGTCAGACTACCTACTTAGCCCCAGGTCTTCAACATTAATATCGCATGTATTTGGAATCAGGTGTTTTGAAGAAAACGCGCTATCATTACAGAGGGAAGCATCACGTTCGCTGTGGCTCTCGCGAGATCGTAGCTTTGATGTCTAGCTTTATGCAGGATCATTTTCAGCTAGGCCTAAGTGACAAATTCTAAACTAAGAGAGAAATTTGGGGGTGGGGGGAGGAAGAAGCGGTATAGTGAGAATGAGAAGGAAAAGAGGAGGAGAGAGAAAAAGGAGAGAAAGGAAGTGGCGGTCAACACTAGGAAGAGGACAGAGGACTTTTGGTCACTGGATGGTACCTCGCATCTAGTCTCTCACAGAAGCTAAGCTGCCCGCTCTAGATAGTAAGGCAAGGTCACTACATAGATAACCTCACTCAGCGTTTACTTAGTACCTGAAAATAGCAGAGAACTGTAATTTCAGTACAGCAGAGACCATCACATTCTTTTCCCGCTTTATTTCTCTTCTTCAAAGATGGATCTTGACAGTATTTTTAAGTGCCTCTGTCCATTTAGTTATCTGTGTTTATATTCTAGTCTTCTTGGTAATTTTAAAATTCTATAATAACAATGGGGAATTTCCTACCCTAAATAAAAGGTAAAAAAAAATAGCCAACATGTAAGCTTAATCATGTGGCTCCTGTCCTTGCCCTGTCCCCTGCCCTGCTCCACTAAGGCAATCAGCCTCACAAGCCCAATATTCATTATCGGATGCTTCCTATAGCTAAATTGAATTCCTTAATGTTAGTTGCTCTTCATTTTATTACAAAGATATCTATGCTGTAAGCTACCCTTTAGGGCTTCCTGCTTCATTCACGATAGTAATGCAAAGATCCTTCACGATGTTGGCCGTGGCAATAATATACTTCCTTTGAAAACTCGGCTTCTCTACTCTGAATATGTAAATATATCTCATTTAATCCTAATAACAGTGCTATGAATTAGCTGTGAGGGTCTTGACTTGGGTTCTATGGATCAGAGGCACAGGGAAGTTAAGTTTTGTGTGTCCAAGGTCATCTTTAATGAGTAGTAGATTATATTGGGATGCAGGACTGTCTGGCTCTAATGATCTTTGGATGGATGACTATGTGAAACTGATATTAACTGATATTTCCTAAGTAGCCTTCCATATCAGTTAAAGGAAAGACAGGGAAGAAGTACATTTCCTTGTTTCTCTAATGTCGATTAGTTAGTTGCTCTCTTCAGTTTTTCAGCCGAAAGCCGCAGCTTTAGCGATGGTAAGTGGATGAGATGTGCGTATATCAAGGTTGGGTCTCCATTTTTGTACCATATGAGTACTCTTTGCTGTGGGCTTTCTGCTAAGCTGAAACTCACCAAGCCTTTGGAGACGGTGGAGCCCTGGTACATTTCCTTTTCGACTTTCTTCCCTTTCTGGTGCTAAGATGAAGCACACGTCTTGTGTGTGCTGGATGACGAGCTCCTGGCCTCCTAAACTGTGCTCCCAGCCCTGAAGCCGGCCCTTAGGAGCTTGAGCACACAGGTGAGGGAGATCTGGCAGAACGCCGTCCTGTTCTTGTTTTCTTTTAAAGAAAAATTTGTACATGTCTGTTGGAGTAAATATATTTCATAGGCAAAGTTTTAATATTTATCAGCTATTTGCAAGTTATTCTCAGCACTTCTTATATAATTAATCAAGTGTCCTGCACCTTACCAGACTCATTGGTAGAACAGAACCAAAAGTCTGTAATTTAATATAAGAATGTAATTGAGTTTATGATGTCTCAAAAATCACAATTTGCAACAAGCACACAGAGAATCGACCTCTTGCTTGCCAGAGTCTAAAGAAAACCTAAAAGAGCGGAGGTCAGGGAGGGAGGAAGACTCTGCGTGGGGCACTTGTACGGGCTGCATGCTCCGCATCTGCTGAGGGTGCCTGCATCTCCCACCGTCACTGAGAGTTTCCCCCCAGGCCTTAGCTCCACATCTTGTTATTCTCTGAAACCACAAGGCTTTAATGCCGGAGCCTCCAGTGCACGATCCAGAAGACAGGAAGGAGATGCTGGATATGAAAGAGCAAGTCCGTCCCTTTGTAGACAGAACTGAATTTCCTATTCGACTTGATATGTGCTAAGGAAAGAGATCAGGATTTTAATGTTTCATGGGGAAAAAAAGAAAAGAGCAATTATGGAATTATTATTTTTTTTCTGTAAGGCAGTAATTGTGGTAGATGAGGGATTAGACACAAGAGAAATTCTGTACAATAAAGAGTCTAAACCCAGCAGAGGGCTGCCATGAAGGTGTGACTCCCAAGCCCTGGGATAGAAATGTGAAATTGTTGAGGACTGGGCACTGTTTAATAACAAATCAGGGGAGCTCATGTCAAGGACTTAATGAGGCCAACTGGCAAAGGGCCTTTATCGCCCAAGAGTGGGGCTTCGATGCCATTGGCTAGATGGCACTGCCTTTTCACCATGACCCTTCAGAGAGAAAGGAATGTAATTACTTAATCACATGTTCCTTGTATCCCAAAACCAAATTAATTATTCTAAAGACTCTAAATTAGGATCAAATTGTCTATTACCAGCTAAAGAAACCCACAGCATTGGCCTAGGCCCAGATCCAGACTGGGAAGGGAAGTGAGAGTAGACGCTGCCATAGAGCTGTCGCCCGGAAGGGGCAAGAACGGAGCAGACATGGTAACCTGGGCATTTGATGCTGCACATGTGTGCAGCAACTTAGGCTTGGCCGAGTGTTTTCATGTTTCTTACCGATTACCTTCTTACGTGTGCACTTCCTTATCTTTATGAATGAAGAATTTGCATTGTGGGAAGTAAATGTGACTTGCTTAAAGGCACACAGAGAAAACAGAGGGAGCAAAAGCAACACTCTGTGGGTGCAAACCCCAAAAGTAGGCCACTCTGTCTCTCACTGGTCTTTCAGACAATTGTGAAAAATTTGATTTTTTTTTCTCAAAAAGGCTAAGTAATATAATCTCTGTCAGTCACACAACCGATGCTATGGTGCCAAAGCAGTCACAGACAATGGTAGTAAATAATTAATATAACTGGAGTTGATTAAATTAATTTTAAAACTATCTACAAAATAAGTGGTAGGCTAGATTTGACCCAAAGGCTGTATTTATCTGACCATGTGTTAGACTTTAAAAAACACCAGTGTGGAAATGTTTGTATCTGTACCTCTTTGAGAAATAGAAAACAAGATGGAGAGAGAGAGAGAGAGAGAGAGAGAGAGAGAGAGAGAGAGAGAGAGAGAGAAACAGAGAGACAGAGAGAGACAGAGAGAGAGAGAGAGAGAGAGAGAGCCTAGTGTATAAGGACTTGAGTTCAAATCCCCTCCATCTCCATAAAATGTAGGAGGCTTTGGCTTTAGAATTCCAGAGCTAAGGGTTGGAAGACAGACAGGAGGCTTTGCTGGAGCTTGCTGGCCACCAATGTCCCTGAAAAAGGCAAACTCCAGGTTCAGTGAGAGAGCCCTTTCCTCAAGGGAGTAAAACAGTGATAGAGCAACCCAGTGAGTGTCCTCCTATGGCCTCCATACATGCATGCATATGTGTGACTATACACTACACACACACACACACATACACACACACACACACACACACACACACACACACACACACACACACACCATATCGCCGTAGCATCACATTATAACTACTGCTTCTTGAAGGCTTCTATGCCAAGTGGCTGTTTCTTATATCAGCTTTACACAGTTCTGCCTACAGCTGCTTGTTTAATTCTCTTCACCCCCCCCCCCCCCCCGATGCAGGTGATGGGGTTTGCTATCTTTTACTTATAGAAGAGAACGTTGAGATGGGATTCATTGCTCTGCTATTTCATAGCCTGGGCTCTGAGTACTGAGTGGCCAGCTGTTGTGGTTTGAACGTGAGCGGTCTGGCAACAGCTGATGGTGATGTCTTTAGAGGCTGTGGAATCTTTGAGAGATGGGCCCTAGCTGTAGGAAGGGAGACGTCAAGGGGAGGCCGTGGGGTTTGCAGCCTGGTCCACCTTCATGTTCAGTCTCTCCTTCTCCATCCTTCCCATGCGAGCAAACACACCCATGGTCCTGCAGTCGTAGCCTCAAGCAGCTCCTCCTAGCATGCCTACCCTGTCAAGGCAGACTGCAGCCGCAATCAGTTACTGTAACAGACACTTCTTCCTTAATTGTCCTCATAGAAACTTCATTCAGCAATTGGATGCAGAGATCCTCAGCTAGCACTTGGCTGAGCTCCAAGAGTCCAGTCGAAGAGAGGGAGGAGCGATAATAGGAACAAAGGGTTCAAGACCATGATGGGGAAACCCAGAGAAACAGCTGACCTGAGCTGGTGGGAGCTCACTGACTCTGGACTGACAGCAGGGGAACCCAAATAGGCCTAAACTAGGCCCTCTGAACGTGGGTGACAGTTGTGTGGCTGAGGCAGTCTGTGGGGTCACTGGCAGTGAAAGCAGGATTTATCCCTAGTGCTTGAACTGGCTTTTTGGAGCCCTTTCTTTTTGGAAGGATACCTTGCTCAGCCTAGCTATAGCAGGGAGGTCCTTGGTCCTGCCCCAAAGTGATGTATCAGACTTTGTTGACTACCCATGGGGAGCCTTACCCTCTCTGAGGAGTGGATGGGGGTGGGTGGGTGGAAGGTGGGGGGTGGGAGATGGGGAGGGAGAGGGAACTAAGATTGGTAGAAAGTCATTTAAAAGAAATGCATGCAATTGGAGATCCTGTTAAGTGAGCTGCACAGTTATTAAAGACAAACATCACATGGTTTTGCTCATATGCAGAATCTAGAGTTTTTTTAAGGACATGAAAACAGAGGAGAAATTATTTGTAAACAGGAAGGAAGAATGAGAGTGGGGAGGAGGAGAAGAGAGGAGGCTGGGAAAAGATGAACGGAAGAAGAGAGGAGGCTGGAGAAGATGAACATGATCACAGTACATTTACTCGTGTATGAAAATGTCAAAGTGGAACCAATTTATGTTCACAATTAATATATACTAGCAAAAGGAAAAAAGGTAAAAAGAGAAATATTTCCTCAAAAGTCAATACACGGTCTTCGGAAACAAAAAATAAGAGCAATGTAATTAAGACATTCGAGAGACATTGAGCTCCTTAGCTGCTATAACTATCCTAAGTGGCCCTATAAACTGTCTCATTTCCCATGAGCATCGAAGAGTGGCAGGAGAGAGTATTTGTAAGTTTAATACATGGGGAAAGTGGCCGCAGTTCTTAGTGCCTTCTGGGTCATCATGATGCTCTTGCTCTGATGACTCTATTGGCAATGCTGTGAGACTCTGTGTTTAACCTAGTGAGGACCAAAGCAAGCCAACACTTCAAAGTCACTGACCTGAGAAGGACTCATTTTTCTCAAGGGGTTTAGATAATTTTTAGAAGGGTTATAATAACCATATGTGCTAATCACAAGAAAACAATGTATAATCATTTAAAAATGTACCAGATTATTCTACCACATATTAAAAACCCCGGCTACTTAATACCATAAAACTAATTTTACTTTTATTTATTTATTTATTTTTAAAGATTTATTTATTATGTATACAGTGTTTTCCCTACATATATGCTGCAGACCACAGGAGGGTACCAGACCTCATTACAGATGGTTGTGAGCCACCATGTGGTTGCTGGGAATTGAACTCAGGACCTCTGGAAGAGCAGTCAGTGCTCTTAACCTCTGAGCCATCTCTCCAGCCCCCTCTGAGCTGGCCGGTGGTGGCACATGCCTTTAATCCCAGCACTTGGGAGGCAGAGGCAGGCGGATCTCTGTGAGTTCAAGACCAGCCTGGTCTACAGAGCTAGTTCCAGGACAGGCTCCAAAGCCACAGAGAAACCCTGTCTCGAAAAAAAAAAAAACCCCACCTAATTTTAAATAATTGGATACAATCTAGAACTAACTTGTGAGATGACCTGACTGATAAAGGTTGAAATTCATTGATAGATTTAAGCCACTCCTATTCATAATAGTATTTGATGAGAATGAGAGAGCCCAAAGTGAATGATTTTTTGTGACCTTTTGAGACAGTCTCAGATGGCCCAAGCTAGCCTCACCTGCTGTGTAACCAATAATGACAAACTTCCTGATCCTCTTGCCTACACCTGCTGACTGTCGGGATAGTACATGTTCCACCACACTTAGATCAGTCAAAGCAAATGTGTACAGGTAATTTTTGTATATTTTTCTAAGTGTAAATTTCAGGAAAATGGAGGCAATAGGGATCATAATATTAAGCATTAAAAACCAGATTCGGAAAGAGAAAAATACATTTTCTCTCATTTATATCATTACATCATTACAGAAATCAGTGTGTGTGTGTGTTTGTGTGTGTGTGTGTATGTGTGTGTGTGTGAGAGAGAGAGACAGACAGACAGAAAGAGAGAGAGAGAGAGAGAGAGAGAGAGAGAGAGAGAGAGAGAGGAAAACAGGTGGAAGAATTGAGAAGAAAACCAATTATAGGGATGGTTATGGTCAAAGTACATGGTATACTTGAATAAGAATACCCCTAAAATCACTATGTAAAATTAATATATGCCAGTAATTTTTTAAAGCAAGAAAATCGAAGTCACCTGGCAGTGATGGTGCAAGCATTTAATTCCAGCAAAGGAAGGCAGAGGCAGGTGGATCTTTGTGACTTTAAGACAAGTCTGGTCTACAGAGGACAGTCAAGGTTATACATAGAAGCCCCATCTTGAAAATGAAGGGGGGGGGAGAAAGGAAGGAAGGAAGGAAAGAAGGAAGGAAGATCAAAGTCCCCTTTCTAGTTATCTCAGTGGTTAAGAGCACTGGATGGTCTTTCTGAAGACCTGGCTTTGATTTCCAACACCCACATGACAATTGTCTTACAATTGTCTGTAGCTCCAGTCATAAGGGGACAGATACTTCTTCTGACTGCCTTGGACATGTGTGTGGTACATAGAAATGCAAAACACTCATACACATAAAAATAAATAAATGAAAACAAATAAATGGAAGTCTTCAAAGGTCTGCTTGGTAAGGCTTCAATATGTTTTAACTATCTGCATTATAATTATTGAGGATAAATCCATACAATTATTTTGCCTTGAATTTTTATTTTTAATCATTCCTTCTGTTTCCTCCCTTCCAACATTCCCATACTGCCCTCCTTGTTGCCTTTCAAATTTATGGCCCATTTTTTCATTAATTGTTGTTCAGGACATATATGTCTATATAATGTGTATATTCCTAAATACATAAATGCATCCTGCTCAGTTTGTATACTCCTACTTGTGTGTCTGTTTGCAGGGCTTGGATAACCAATCCATGTGCTTTTCTCTGGGTGAAGAGTCTCTCTCCAGCTCCTAGCATCCCTTAGTTGCCACAGTTCTTTGTGTGGTGTTGCGGTCTGGTGGTCTTTCCACCACCAACTTTGACATGTCTGTTGTTATGGTCCAGCTCATGTTTAAGCAGTTGTGTTGGTGAGACAATGGGTGTAGCTTCTGACATTTCTAGGAGGCACAGACCTCTGACTTTTACTGTCTTTATGCCTTCTCTTCCTCAGCGTTTTCTGAGCCTTAGGTGAGGGGGAAGATTTGTAGATGTATCCAATGGGGCGGAACGCCCCAGCTATACATTTGATTGGTCATGGTTTTCTATAATTGTATCCATCTGTTACACAAAGAAGTTTCCTTGATGAGGGATCTGGGACTATACTTATCTGTGTGTATGAGCACAGATACTTAAAATCCCACCACTTTTTCCTCCCAACTTCATCTGGTCTATCGTCTATGTATCTATGTCTATCTATGTCTGTCTATGTATGTATGTATGTATGTATGTATCTATGTTTCTATGTTTCTATGTTTTATCTATCTATCTATCTATCTATCTATCTATCTATCTATCTATCTATCTATCTATCTATCTATCTATCTCTTAATACTACTGAGTCTATTTAGTGATGCCTGTATCCATGGATGTGGAATTAATCTGTTGAGACACATGTGTATATTATTCCAGTACCAGATATGTTTCTTCTTGAGGAACAGGCTTTAAATCCAATTCTCAGGGTCTGCATTTCTGAAGAAAACTGACTCTTTCTCCCCTGGGAGCCATCAGTCGCCAAGAGCTCCTCAGCTAGGCCTGGGGTTTTATGAGCCACCCCATCCATGCTGGAATTTTGACTGGTTTGATCTTGAGCAAATCGTGTGCATGAAGTCCCGGGCACTACAGATTTATGCATGCAACTGTGTTATTGTGGCCTGCGAATATTGTTTTGCTACTAATACCTACTTCCTCTCACTCTTGCAGTCTTTCTGCTTCCTCTTCCCTGACAGTACCTGAACTTTGGGGGGAAGGGGATGATCTAGGCCTCCCATTTAGAGCTGAACATTCCACAGACCTTCTTTCTCTGCACTTTGACCTCTTGTGGCTCTCTGTACTAATTGCAAAAATAAGATTTGCTGATGAGTGTTGAAAGGTGCACTTATATAGATATAAGAACTTAGGGCATGGTTTATTACTATGTCTATTTAGAAGAATAATAGTATTTAGTCTCCCTTAGGGCCCATGACTTAGCCAGTCATGTGCTTTTGTCTGAGTGAATGGTACCAGATATGTTTCTTCTCATGGAGCAGGCTTTAAATCCAATCAGAAAGTGGCTGGGGATAGGAAATTATCTAATAATACACTTTTGCTGTGTTCACAAGTGTGTGTGGTATATATGTATGCTGTATGTCAGGGTGGTGCGTGTGCTTGTATGTAGATGTATGGAGAATGTCCTGCTCTGTCATGCTCATGTTATTCCCTCAAAACTGGGTGTTTCACTGAACCCGAAGCTAGGCTAGTGGCCAGCAAGCCCTAGCAACCCTGTCTCTGCCCCGTCCCACACTGATGTAAGACTTCTAATCAACATACAAGTTTGCGCTTTTGATTTCTTTTTGACTAATTTGTTGTTTGGGAGTAGGCTGCTTAATTTCTATGTGTTTGGGAACTTTTAAATTTTCTTCCTATTTCTAATTTCTCTTGTCATACCATAGACACATTTGCCTAATTCCGGATTCTTGAAATTGTCTGAGAGAAGAGGCCTAGCGAATGCTCTAACGGAACAGTGTCTCTGTGGACATTAGCGCGTGCCCTGCCACACGTCACTGTGGACTTTCCTGTTGCTCAAGTCTGTTGTTTTCCTACTGATTTTCTGTCGGGATCTTTCTGTTGTTGAGAACGGGGGTATTAGAGTTCACAATTGCTGCATTAATATTTCACAGTTCACATCTGTTAAATTTTGCCTATATTTAGCCATTTATAATCGTTATGTCCCTTTGTGGGATTTACCATTGTTATAAAATGACGTTCTGTCACTGGTCACAGGTTTTGACTTAAGGCCTGTATTGAATGAAGCGAAGTCTCGCCATTCTCATTCCTTTTCTGTGAGCATTTCCAAGCCTTCTCCCTTCCAACCTTCACTTCCCCCTTCGTGCTTCAAAGCCAAAGCGGGTCTTCTGTAGGCAGCAAACTGTTGGACCATCGTTTTTCCTTAATCTGTTTGTTTGCTCTGTCCTTTGGTTGGATAATCTCACCTATCTAGCTGTTCACCAATTATTGATAGGCAAACACTCACTGCTGATCTTTCCTGTTTGTTTGTTTGTTTGTTTTAATTGTTTTACAGTTCCTTTGCCCCATTCTTTCTTCCTGTCTTCCTCTGTGATTTGTGTGGGATTTTTGTTTGTTTATTTTGGTGATGGTTTGCATGGATTCCCTTTTCTTATCTTTTATGTCTGCTGTAAGCTTTTTTTTTTGTTTGCGGCATAAGGCTCAAACAAAACATCTCGATTATAGCAGTATACTTTAAATGATAACTATGTTCCCATACAAAAATTTACACATTTTAATCCCCCCCCCCATACACACACACATTTTGTTCTGTTCCTGTTGTTAGAAATAAGCTCAGGGTTAAAAGAAAGAGACTACCACTCCAATTAATGTGTCTTAAGACAAAACTACCTCTGATCGAAAGGGCTCCCTACACACAAGAGGGGAAAAGTGAGCACACAGGGCAGAGATTTGGTGTTTGCTGTAAGGCAGATGGTGACCGGATCCTTTCCTCATTGGCTGGGGTCCAATCTCACACTCTTTTGTGATTGGCTAGTCTTAAAAGAATCAGTTCAAAGGAAATGAAGGAAATGGGGTAGGAGCTGGCCGGGTCTGCCATCAGAGAGCGCAGCATGGTAAAAATGTTTTACAGAGTGGGGGTAGTAACTCATCTGCATAAGAGCTTTACAAGGTGAGTGGGAAATAAAAAGATTTAAATTCCTTATCTTCAAAATTTTGCAGCTCCCCTTTGTCCTCCATGACCCTTCTTAGTCCTGCCTCCCTCTGGTCCTTCCTACCCTAAAATAGTTCCTGTCTACCTTTTTTTTTTTGTCTGGTTTATAAATATAGTCTACTTTGTCTAAGTTCTGCGCATGAGGTAAGTATCATATTTGCCTTCCCTTCTGTGCCCCTGCTCTCCTTCCTTGCCCCTCCCAGGCCCCTTTCTCCTCTCACGTAGGTTAGTCTACATTGAGATCTTTAGTAAAGCAGTGGACAAGAAGCAGCATGCCATGGGCATGTGCAGAAGTCTAGAAACAAGCAAGAAGAAACTCCTGGTGCTTCTGTGTACTGACATTTGATTTACTCTGTGAATTAACAGTGCACCATAGCACATCCTTTCAGAGTAGGAACTCTTGATTTTGTTTTATGAAACCATAGTCAATATCTCAAAGTCAATAAATCTCCACCAAGGGCTGACTGAGAGACAATGTTTCACCCTTGGAGGAGACCTGACATCATTTAGTTCTTGTCCTTGTTCCAAAGAGGGAAACCAAACATCTGATGTAGTCAGTGACTCACTCAGGACCCAACAACCAGAGTCAGACCAAAGCCTGCACCTCCCTAATTCCAACAGGCTCTGATCCCATAACGCCAAACCTGTGGTGATTTGTGGGCCCTTATCTTTATTTCTCCAATATTCAAATTGCTTTACTTTTCATAAAAGTAAAGGCATACTAAGCCTATCTGATTTGACAAAAAAAAAAAATAAAATGATCTTCACAAGGGACGTAATGATTAATGGAGAATTTAGAAATGCTTATTACAGCTGCTGAGAGCTTCTTTCAACAGAAGTAAACATATGACAACACACGGAGGCTCCTCTGACATCGGCACACGGAGATTTAGCATCATGACCCTCGCCGGCTTCTCCTTTGCAGGGTGTTACACTCTCGGGAGCCCACTTCAGTGTAAAGCATGCTCCCATTTTTCACCTTGCATATGTGTTGCTGCTCCATAGGAGGTGCTCAAAGAGATTTGCAGCTCATTAATCCTCCACAACCCTCTCTAAGATAGAGTCAGCATAAATCATTATTCTTATCTGAAAAAAAAAGCTTAACATTTTTCTCTTAATTTTACTGATACTCTAAATTGTTGATTAATCCTAAATTATACACGGAACATTTAGAATACCACATTCTCTTCCCCAATAAGATCTTCCTTTCTTTTTAGAATTTGATTTCATGAGGCTAGTGTAAAAATTGGAATGATCGGTCTCGTGTTGAAATCTCCTCTGAGAATGGAAGATTAGGAAGTGGCTTGACTTTTGAGCTGTTTGTCCTTCTTCACTGAAATGTCCTTTATTGTCCTTCAGCCATGACTAGAAAATGTGATTTTTAGGAATTGGAGGAATATTTCATGATCCATTCAGTCCTTTATCTGCTAAGATCACCAAGAAAGTCAATGAGTGGCCATTCAACCATGCCGTCCTAATTCCAACTAAAATACCAGTTCAACAAACTTCAGAGCTTTTCAAATACAGCAGTGGAAGTTAGAGCTTTTCAATCTTGTATGCCTTGCTTAAGAAAATGACTTCACGGTGAAGTTATTTAGAGTTAGACTTTGAAGATATTAGAATATGATCATCGTGTATAGAAACTGCAGCCGTCAGAGTGGTTTCATGGGGATGGCTGCCCAATGGACATCTTAGTTGGGATTTCTATTGCTGTGATGTAATGCCATGACCAAAGGCAGCTAGGGGAGGTGAGGAGGTTTGAGTGAAAATGGCACCCATAGGCTCATATGTTTGTCTCCTTGGCCCCTCATTGATAGCACTGTTTGGGAAGGATTAGTGAGTAGGGGCGTTGTAGGAGAAGGCATGTCTCTGGGGGCAAATTTGAGATGTCTAAAGCTTCACCGTTCCCACTTAGCTGTCTCTGCTTCCTGTTTGTGGATCAGAATGTGAGCTCTGGGCTACTGTTTAGCACCATGCCTACCTGCCTGCTGTCATACTGATAATTCTGAAGTCCAACCCTTGGACTCTGTGATCCCCCAATAAACTCTTTCTTCTATAGATTGCCTTGGCCGCGATGTGAATAGAAAAGTAACTAGGTCAGAAACTGGTCCCAGGGAGCAGGCCATTGCTATGACAGGCTGGACCATGCTGTTTCTAGAGGAGTGGGAAGACTCTGGGACTTTGGAATAGCAAAGTTTGAATGCTCTAAGCAGGGTTTAGTGAGCCGTCCTAGTAGGATCTTGGAAGACGGTCTTTCAGGGAACATTGTGGATTGTGGAGGCCCAGTGTAAGAAGTTCCAGAGCGGAACAATATTAGCAACTGTGTTAGAGACCATTCTTGTGATATTTTGGCAAAGAATCTGGCTGCTTTCTGTTCTCGTCTAAAAGTCTGCCTGAGGCCAAGCTGAAAATTTTTGGAATCAGTTTCACTGATGAGAGAGTCTAGGACAGCCTGATATTAATCCTGTCCCTATCATCAGTAATCACAGAGCTACAGTGAGAAGGAACAAGTGAGGAGTAAAGAAACAAGACGTACGGTTTGAGGAGGAAAGGAGCATGTGGAAACTTATTGTGGGTCCCAAGGCTTATGCTGAACGTGAGACCCTACCTGGCTAAGCTTACAGCTTGTCAAAAGGAAGGCTTATGTAACAAAGGACCACTTGTGTGGATGTCACTCAAGGTGAGCCCAGGTCCTACTCCAAGCAGACAGCCCAACGTGGGAGCATCGGCCCCAAGGTTCTGGCTTTAGAGTCATGAATGACACAGGTGTAGAGGGATTGTAGAATCTTCGTCTGGGGCCAGATGTGCGGCAGGGGAGTCCCTGAGTGCTGAAGCTGTGACAATGACGCCTCCAATGCATGAGAGACCCCAGATGTTGGAGATGCTAGAACTATGAGAAGTCTGCCAACCAGAGCTGCAGATTGGGAGTAAAACCATCCTGGGAGAGAGACGTGTGCCTTTCAGTCAGCAAAGCTGGAAGGGCAGAGCCATCTAAGCCCTTTGACACCACACAAGGAACTGTAGGATTTAGAGTTTGCCCTGCTGGGTTGTGGTTTTGCTTTGGCCCAGCTTTTCCTCCCAATGCCCCGTTTTCTATCCCTATAGAATGGTAATGCATATTCTGTGCCATTGTAGGTTGGAAGTGTGTAATTTTTTTTTAATTCATGGAGTTACAGTTAATAGATTTCCTTTATTTTCAGAAGAGGCTTTGGATTTTGAAACTGTGTTGAGACCATGAAAGACTATGGGGATTTTCATAATTGTACTAAATACATTTTGCATTACTATATGGCCATAAGCCTGTGGGAAACAGGGAGTCACATGTAATGGTTTGAATGAGAGCCGTCTCTATAGGCTCACATGCTTGAACAGTTGGTCCCCAGTTAGTAGAACTGTTTGAGAAAGATTAGGAGTTGTGGTCTTCCTGGAGAAGGTGGGTCACTGGGGATGGGTTTTGAGGTTTCCAAAGCCCAGCCGTTCTCAGTTACCTCTCTCTACTTCGTGCTTATGGATCAAGATGTGAGCTCTCAGCTACTGTTCGAGTTCCATCCCTGCCTGCCTGCTGCCGTGCTCCTTACCCTGCCGGCCATGGACTCCAACCCTCTGAAACCTCAAGCTAATGCTTTCTTTTATACTTTGCCTTGATCATGGCATTTTATTGCAGGAATAGAAAAGTGGCTAAGACAGGAGGAAACGGGTTATTTCACCTTATATTTCCAGGTAACAGACCTTTACTAAGAGAAATCAGAGCAGGAACTCAGGCAGGACATAGAAATATAGAAGCAGGAGCTGATGCAGAAGCCACAGAGAAACTCTGCTTGCTGGTATACTCCTCAAAACTTGCTCAACCTGCTTTCTTTCAGCACTCAAAACCACCAGCCCAAAGGTGGCCCAACTTATAGTGGCCTGGATTCTCCCATAGCAATCATTAATCAAAAAATGCCCCCAACCCCAGCTTGCCCATGGGTCAATCTGAGGGAGGTATTTTCACGACTAAGATTCCCTCTTCTAAAAGACTAGCTTGTGTCAAGTTGACATAAAACTGACCAGTTTAGACCACTCATCCAGATCAAAAAGGTAGGTATAGTTATAGCCAACAGCAGTGAAAATGATAAGGGCACAGCAATAAATTAATACCATAATGCCCCCATGATTCATCGTGCAAGATAACATCTACCTTAACTTCTTTGATAGATATTCAAAGTTTATTTTATAATGTTTTCAAAGCCATTTTAGGCCACCATAGTGTATTTTTCCGGAGTGTGGGGTTATGTTGTATTATACCTGCAGCCAGGAGGTGTTTGCAGCTACGGATAGTTACTTTTCAGAGGAAGACTGCTGAGTGGGCTCTTTTGTGATTTACTTACGGTGACAAAGCTGGGTTTTGTTGAACTAGGAGACAATCACAGATGTGTTTTCTTCCTCATTCCAAATGGCATCTCCGATGTTAAACTAAACCTCCTTTGTGGCCAGACAGCTTCTGCTCTGTCCTACTGCCAAGAGGGCTGGTGGAAAAGCGTCTTGCAGCACCCCAGCTGTAGGAGAGCCCCTGTGTATTCGGTTCTCCCTAGAGGAGCATGCAGGATGATGTGAGGGACCCCTTCCCAGAGGAGAAGCAAGTAGGTTCCTTTAACAGAGAGCTTAGCTGTGTTTCCAGAGGTTTCTGGACTTCCGGGCTCCACTTTGCTTTAGGTTCTCGGATGTTGTTTTGAACTAAGCAATCATCATTGTAATTTTTTAAATTTATTTATTTATTATGTATACAATATTATTCTGTCTGTGTGTATGTCTGGAGGCCAGAAGAGGGCACCAGACCTCATTACAGATGGTTGTGAGCCACCATGTGGTTACCGGGAATTGAACTCAGGACCTTTGGAAGAGCAGGCAATGCTCTTAACCACTGAGCCATCTCTCCAGCCCTCATCATTGTAATTTACCAGCTGTCTGAAAGTTAGCATCTCTCCACTGCCTTATACAACAATGGAAGCATAGCTTGGTGTTACTGAGGAGTCAAATTCCCAAATGATCCTAAAAGTGCAGTTAGCTTTATTCAGTATCTGAGAAAATACTGAAAACTGATTTAAAATATTAAAAATTAAAAAAAATGAACTGGATGTCCAACTCAGATGCAAAGTGCAAAGCTAAGAAGCAAGTTAGAAGTGGTCCAAACCCACATGGAAAGTGTTCTGTTCACTTTAGATGTGTTAAAAGTAGAGTCGGGAGTCTGAAGTTTACTAATGCTGTCTAGACCTCTGCCTCTTCTTGTCAAGGGGGATTGAATGCATAAAGAAGGGAGTTTTCTACTGTGAAGTTTTCTTCCTGCACCTTTCTCTCTTATATGTTTTCCCCTAGCTTGCTTCTTCCTTCTTTTTGCTTTGCCATTAATTAGTAGATCCGTTTATTTTCCCTCTGTAGGATCTGGAATAATAGGGCTGCTTTCCAAAAGTATTAGTCCCTGGATGTTGTACGTCAAGTAACTAAGTCTAGTGGGTCCAGGAGTACCTTCCTAAGAAGCCACAGTTAAGTCTGGAAAATTAGGGATTGGTACAAAGAAGGGGTATAGAGCAGTCATCTATCATCTGGATGGAGGAGTAAGGAAACTACTATGGCTCCGGCCTATGCAAGATGCAAAAGTCAATGTGGTCACGTGACTCTGGTTATCCCCAGGAACATCTCTTGGCTCACATGGCTCATGTGTTAACCAGCTTTCTCCCTGACCCTACGTCATTCTCTAAATACGGCATTTCTGATGACCTCTGTCCTAGAATTTGCTAAATGGGAGTTGGTCCTTCTCCCTTCCCCTTCGGACTGCTTTGGGTATCCTTTGAGCTAAAGATCTGTGCAAAAGAGGAGGTGATTTTAGGGAGCTGGGACCAACAGAAAATGAAAGAAGAAAATCACCTCCATCCATCCAGCATCACTTAAAATGTTTGCTGTGGAATCAGGAAGACAGGCAGCCTCAGTGGGCATTGGAAATAGGTTTCAAAATACAATTATGTAAAAATCTATTATAATTACTCCCTCTCTCTTTTTTTTTGAAAGAGTGATTGTGGGAATTTAAGGAACTGTGTTTGGCGTCCTAATGGCTAAGTTTCATCACCCTGCACTCTTCCTCCTGATTGCTAAAAGTTTCCTTCCTATAATTGCAGAAGAGTTTAGTGTCTTAACAATAATGGACATGTTTTTAAAAGATTATTGCCAAAAGTGCATTCTTTATTCCAGGGAGACTCTGTAATAGATACTGGCATTTTCGTAATGATACAGGCAAGCTGTAAGCTATTACAGTTTCCTGTAGAGTAACTTAATCTTCATATTGTTTTGTATGTCTAGAATTTTAATAGTGTTTTTAATTTAGAAAAGGAGGTTTATAACATATTACTAATTGCATGTGAATAGGAGCTAAATACACAACTACTGAATTTTATTCTGAAAACAAACATATTTAAAAAGTACTTAACCCAGTGTAGAGAAAGTAACAAAGAAATTAAAGAAAGCCACGGAGGAGGAACAGCAGCTCGCATGGGCTAACAGAGGGAGGGTTAGCATGTTTGGAATGCTTGCAATATTTTGATCTATAACCGAAACAGTAAGAGGAATAGAAACGGCCCCTTCTAACTAAAATTAAAATATTTTATAACAATTGACAACATAATTTGTTATGCATACCTATTCATATTTAAGACTTAGTAACACCATCCGTCCATGGGTCCCAGGAAGTTGTAGTGGTAATAACACTCCTGGCGTTCCTTAGTGACTTAGAGTGTTTAGTAAGCATGCTAGATAACAAGGTCATTTGAGATCATGTCTAGGTTGAAAAGCCAGACCCAAAAAATAAGGCAACCACTGGTTTTTTTTATTGGGCAGGTGAAAGAACAGACGGGAGATGGGTTTTCTTAAAAATAAAAGTAGTTATTGGAAATATTTGTATTTTATACGGTTCTAAGAAGCAGCTCAGTGTCTGAATCTAGACTTATATCACCATGCATAATTTCAACACTCTTGGCACGCCACCCAGCTCCTCTCCAGCGAGCTGGTAGAGATGTGCTTGGTGAACTAATTCAGGAGGCTTTAGTACTATTTTTAAAATCTAGCTTTTATATTAAACAAACCACTTTGCTATTTTGAAAGGAGTTATAATCTACTTAAAACTGTCATTCTCTGTTTCTGACTTGCAATTAGATGATATTTCCAAAATGTCACACCAAGACTCTGCTTCTACCGTCACCATAATTGAATGTGACAGCCAAGATATTATATCAATACCTTTTCCATAATTAGCAATAAGGAGCCTGCCAAGGGTTAACTAGAAAAGTTTCATAAACATTTTTCTACAAATGGTCCTGAAGGCAGTATTATGCTCTTAAAATCTGCTAATGGAGCAAAGACCGGTGACAAGCAGGAGACAAATCTGGGAGCAGCACTGTTTGGCAAGGAGAGTTTTGTGCCGTGTGATGTATGTTATGTAAATGAGCTTATTAGGACTCTCATCTATTTTATTATTGGTGACCAATTTAATAGAGGCATTTAAAAAACAATATTTCTGCCTGCCTCCCAGAAGTGAAGAAGATACATTGACATAATTGAGAGCAAATGATTGCGTGTCTTGCCATTTAATCATGTCATTTTTCAATTGCTATTTTTTGCACTCCACTGCATGCTTATAGAATATTTAGCTTCAATAGAGATTAAAATCCCAGAGTTTGACACCGAGCTTGGGTCTCTGTATTAGCTAACACTGTTTTAGAAATTTGGAACCAGCTAAAATACCCAGAATCATTTATTTTATTTTATTTAAAATATGTAAATCATCGGTCAAAGACCATTTGCATTGCTCTAACTTTTGTCTACTTTAAAATTATTGACTTCTAGGACGTAAATTCTCACTTGCAACACTTATATGACATCCATGGTTGTGCACAGATTTGGCTAGGATCCAGCTGTTAGGACTCAAAGAACTATCGACTCTGAGAATGTTGATAATCATTTATTTAAAGGACATCTTCTATCTTTGCTTAGTCTCTTTACTATTTCTGAGAAAAGGAAGTGCTTCCACTATGAAATGGACTATCAAGTCCAAGAGATAAGGAGGCATCGTCTGCTTGGTTTACTGGCAGATCGTAGACCCTTAACACAGTGTCCATTTTAATAGGTGTTTCATACATATTTGTTCAATCGATAATGTGGATTTTTCATCTTTATTATCAAAACCATCCTAGATTCAAGTGTAACATATGTTACACATTTTTATATAATTGAAGACCTCCAAATAGGTAGAGATTGGACTTCTAAAGGGTTGAGGCTACTGGCTCTTAACGATTGTAGCTTTATGTTTGTGGTCACTTCTGGTTAAAAGTCTAGGGCAGGAGAGTTTGAGAATGCAGAGATCTTACAAGCATCTTTAGCTTGCTTCTGAAATGTCAGTATTTTTTCTGAGTCAGTTTTCAATTCCACCTCCCTGGGTTAAAATTCTGGCATCGATCCTTGTAAGTTGAAATGCTGTTTATTAAACTTGAAATGTCACTGTTTTCTCACTTGTAAATCAGCCTAGCATCTGTCTGTCTGTCTGTCTGTCATCATCTACCTACTCTTCTACAAGTTTCTGTCCTTTTGTGACCACTGAATGAGTCAACCACACAATATTACAGAAAGAGGCCGGTTAGGTGGCCCAGTAAGTCTAAGTCCTTACTGTCAGGCCTACTGATCTGAGTCCAATTCCATGACCTGACATTGCGGAAGGAGAAACTGATGCCTGCAAGTGGTCCTTTGACGCCACCCACATACACACACACACACACACACACACACACACACCCATACCCTCCCCACACACACAGGAGGATGTTAAAATACATACAAAACAAAACATTAGTTATTGATATATATGGAATTAGTGGAAGTAAACGTAACACATAAAATATTGTACAGAATAGTGTTCAAATGATTGATAAGCAATTCCAATAATTATTCTTTTATGCTCAAGTGAATTTTGGTAAAATAGCTGAAGCACATTGTTTTTATTTTGTATTTATTCATATACATGTGAACAACAGAATTATCTTTGGTGCAGTATATGATGGTCATCTTATGTTAGGTCTTCCATTTTTCCAGGCTACCAGTGTTGTATGTGACAATTTCATAAGCCAGATAAGAACCGCATCACCGCAATAATTATGCATAATTAATATATTCATTTTATGTACTTCTTCAACTCTTCTTTAAGATCCAGGCTTCTCTGTATACTTTTTGTTTATATTTTTGGTATTTCTAAAAGAAGGTAATTATTAAAATTGGACTATATTATTTTTATCCTAGAAAATGTTTGATCTGTTGAGTGAAGTTTATAGGTCTTTATTAATAACTCTATCCATGTAGGCCTTTTAGCTCTTACCTTAGAAAACCAAGCTGTTCCAACTCTGCATTTATAAATGTGTTATAGGTCCTTTTACTGGCCTATAATTGTATAATAATAATAACAATAATAATAATTTCTAATTTAAAGCACTCTTTACTTAATCATAAAGTAGGCTTTAAAATTTTTTTATTTTTTATTAATGAATGTGTGTATGCCTGCTTGTGATATGTGTGTGAGGATGTGAGTGTGTGGGGGGGGAGTGTGAGTGAGGGGCTCATGCAAAGGCTTTGATACTAATGTCAGAGGACGTCCTTGAGAGTGAGTTCCCTACTTTCACCAAGGGGTCCAGGATTTGACCCAGATCATCAGGACTGAATGGGAGGTGTGTTTATCTGCTAAACCATTTTGCCAGCCACCATATAAGTCTTTTATGGCATAAAATTATTCTTGATGTAAACATTATCTCAAGACTTTCCGTTGGAACATTAAATTACATTGTTTTTATATCTGTACATATTATAGAATGTCTTCTAGGAGAAACATTATTGATGAGTCAATCTAAAGTATCACTGGTTTTATTGGATGGTTCTTATTACGTGATGATTTCTGTGTGTGTTTACATTTTTCTCCAGGCTCATATCCACATGTAGACAAATTAGAGCATAAATTCTACGAAAGCAAAGGTATGAACCTTGTATGCTGATGTACGTGTCGCTGAGAAAGGGCTCGGCACACAGCAGGCACTCCAGAAATTTATCTGGCGGGTGGGATTATTATCATCAGACCCTACATTAACATCTAGATGTTAGAAAACTGTGGTTAAACTTAAGATTTTCAACTTTCTTCCATAAAGCCTGTCCTCTCCTCCACCTTCCAACCTTCAGATGGCTCCTTCTGGTCCCGTGGGTTCTAACCGGTCTCTTGCAGCTTGTAATAACCTTTTCTGTTCTCCAGGCCGCGTGCTGGCTGGCATTCATGGGTTATACAGCACATGGGAGCCGTGGCCTCACCGTTCACAAAGCGCTCTCCCTTCCCTTGCCTTGCTGAAAATTACAACATCTTGATGAATTAGCTGTTATCAGCAACCTTTGCCTTGTATTTCTAGCTCTCCCTTGGGGGAATCAGCTGTATTATAAGCTCTTAAGAGGCACCACATCTTGCTAGATGCCTGTCATTCGCCAATGTTAATCCTGTAATGGAAAGTACAGTGTTTGGCGCATAACTGATACCCATCAAGAGGTTACTGCTATAATAGATACCACTCACACGGCCTTTGCCAAAATTACCTCATTGGCAATGATCAGGAGTCAAGGAGTCAAAGGCTACTTCTGCCCCAGAGACACTCTACACTGTAGGTTTGTTAGAATCAGAGTTTAGGACTTGTATGTTTGTGTTTCCAGAAATGATTTACTCAGGGAAAATCTCTAATTTGTAAAGTTTAATCTACTCTGGGTATAATAGAGTTCTCAAGCTTTAGACTGCACTCACTTGTAGGTCTTCCCTAAGCTGTGACTCACTGTGCCTCGCCTGAGAATCCCTTATTCGTATAGGTGTGAATGATACCAGAGAGCCTACAAGCTAGCTTTGTTTTCTTTCTTTCTTTGAGATACTACCTTACCCTGTACCCCAGCCAGCCTGGTAGTTACTATTTGGCTCAGGCTGATCCTAAACTTACTGTCCTCTTGCTCAGCCTCCTGACTATCAGGGATTGCATGCGTTTTCTGAATGTCTGGGCAGACTGTGAAGAATTTGCAGTTGTATATTCTGGGGTGATGTATGTACTCTCTGATCTGGAGACCACACCCTGAAGATCCCTGTTCCTGGAACCATCACTACATACAGCAGATAGGAGGAAAAATATCACCCCCTGAAATCAGAACGGGGAAACGGGAAGAGTCCAAAAATTTAAAAAAGAAATTACATAGGCAGGAGTTTAGGAACGTGCCAAAA
Source organism: Microtus pennsylvanicus (assembly GCF_037038515.1). Taxonomy (NCBI): domain Eukaryota; kingdom Metazoa; phylum Chordata; class Mammalia; order Rodentia; family Cricetidae; genus Microtus; species Microtus pennsylvanicus. The sequence goes on along the minus strand of NC_134592.1, from coordinate 57,969,566 downwards.
AGAGAGATCTGTGCTCTTGACGCAGTTTAAATGAGAACACACCTGTGTGTTGCTGTTCTTTTCTCGTCTGTCACTTCGCTCACACTAGGCTGAAGGCAGCCAAGTGCCGTCCGTGCAGAACGCTCCTCACTTCTGTGCTTGCCGCGTACATAACGTACTCAGCCATATATGGTTAAACAGTTGTTCAGTATAGAAGGCGAAGTAATGCTCGCCTTTATAAAGAGCATTGCTTCACAGCTTTTCATCTTAACAAAGCATCACCTAGCATCCCAAGACTTAGTTCATGTTGACCTACTCAACAGAGTTAACATGAATAAGAATTCTGTCAGAAATACTGGGTATAAAATACCAGAGAGCCTACAAGCTAGCTTTGTTTTCTTTCTTTCTTTGAGATACTACCTTACCCTGTACCCCAGCCAGCCTGGTAGTTACTATTTGGCTCAGGCTGATCCTAAACTTACTATCCTCTTGCTCAGGCTCCTGACTATCAGGGATTAGATTTGCTTCATCGTGTTCAATATTTGCTTCGTTTGGGGGATTTTTTAAACTATTTTTTCTTCTCATTTCTCTTCTTATTTGGCATTTGTTTTTAATATAATAGTTCCAGTAATAATCATACTCGTTCTTTTATTGTGTGTTCATTTGCATTTTGTGAGGTAGCTAATACTCATTTGATGTCAAGAATGTATACATGCAGGTAAATGTTCTCTTTTGTATAATATGTTTTCATTTAAGCAAATGTGTAACACCGTGACAGCTAAGCACTAACATCGGAAGTCTTCCCTTCAGGGCTGCTGAGAGCCTAAAGCCAACAACAAACGTCTTATTCGGCTTGGTGGAAAATGGTAGAACACTTGGTTACCATTTGTGAGGCTTTGGGTTCAAATTGCAGCACCACAAAAGGAAAAGTTTTTGTTGTTTTTTTTTAAGTTTTTGTTGTTTTAAAATCATATTTGGCTTACTAATATTTGTAGTTAAGCATGGGAAAAGTTGATTAAGCCGGGGACACACAAAACAAAGCACACTTCCCTCCAAAATTTGTGTGTTCCGCCATTGGTGAATTAAAGGTCAGATTAGCAGTGTATAAACGTAGGGGGGAAGCTGTTATCCTCTTAGCAACTGTCTTACAGTGTGACCTCAAACAGATGCCTTCAGTGTGTGCGACGTCTGATTGTTTTATGGGAAGAAGGGGGTACCCTCTCAGCCCTAAACCATGGAAGTTTGATGATTTGTTTCAGCCTTTCCATGTTTACTACAAATCTGTCTTTTTAGAAACATGACAAAAGTTGGTGGGAACTTTATGAAAAATAAATAAAGGGGCTAGTTAAAAACTTGAGAGTAGCCTGCCAGGACAGTTCTCCTGGGAGACGACACTAAGATTCTGGTAAAGAAGGGCTGCTACACGCTCAAGTCTTTAGAATCCCTTTCTTAGACGTAATTGAAATTCCTTTTAAATATTGTTTTCTCAGCCTCTTTCCTATTTCTCAAGAAGGCCGTGTGACTCGCATCAGAACCAGGAGGATTTCTTTAGAGCATGCTTCAGAGTTGGCTGTAATGACCAGCGCTGTGGATGTTTCTCTGCCCTCTCCCCCTTTCCAGCTCCCAACACAAGAACCACTTCTTACCACCTAAGCCTGCTTGATCGTACACCACCTTAACAGGTCTCTGGGCTCTCTACCCCTTTGACTTCCATCACTCATATTGGGCCCCTGGCTCCTGTCATTTCCTTACAGGTGGATGAAATTCCAGCAGCAGCTTGCCTGGAGCACATCACTTGGTGTTTGCCTCTGTTCTCTCTCTCTCTCTCTCTCTCTCTCTCTCTCTCTCTCTCTCTCTCTCTCTCTCTCTCTCTCTCTCTCTGTCTCTCTCTCTCTCTCTGTTCTCTCTCTCTCTCTCTCTGTGTGTGTGTGTCTCTTACACAACTCTTTCTTCTCTTTTCCTCTTTTTCTCCCCCCCCCACAGAGTACTGCGCTTATTTATGTAGTTCATATCTAGTAAAGTCTCCGCTCCTTGACGGAAGGAGCAATGACTTGTTCTCTGTGTAATCCTCCGTTACAGAAAGAAGGCCCAGCAAGTGAAAGACAGATCACAGATGTGAGGAGATCATGGAAGGATGTTTGTCTTATTCTATGACTGCCTTACTTACTTAGCTGGAGTTTCTGCTTTCTAAAATATATTTCTCTAAAATCTAAGGCAGAAAATAATAATAATCATTTGCTCCTGCTAGTTATATTTAACATTTCTCAGTACATATGGAGAATATGTATCTCAGTTTATTAGAAAAATAATGTAGAATACTGATTCTAAGGATGGTTGCCAACAAACCACTGATTTTATTTAGTATGTGTGATTATAAATAAATACATTTTGTTGGTTGTCAGGGAAACACATTTATGTAGGAGAATGTTATCAACTGTCTCTAGGTAAAAAGAAAGACTGAAACAATGTTAGGTACAAAAAAATCCTCCAGTTTCCTTTGAACAGTTCACATGGGAAAAAATTAATCTAGGATATAGATTAAACCCTTAAGATATTTAAAGTGAAAACTGCCGAATTATGAGGATGCAAAACTCAGATAGCAAATGTTAACAGTACGGCTTTTGTAGTTTAAATTTTTAGGATGTTGTTTATGTGGGGACTATGGCGCATGTGCATAGTGAGTACACATCAGCACAGGGTGTATGTGCCCCTGTTTGGACTTGAGGCCAGAAGAGGACATCAGATGTCTTCTAGTGTTCTGTCTTAATGGCCTGAGACAGGGTCTTTCTGCACCCAAATGCAGCTTCAGCTGGGCTGGGTGGTAAGTGAGCCTCAGTTTTCCTTTCTTGCAATGCAAAAGCGCTGACCCATTTCTTCAGCCTTGCTTTTGTAGTTTTTAAGGTAGTGTATTTATCTTGACTTCCCTGCATTAAGATGTAGATGCAGATTGTCTAGATATGTAGAAGCTCAATATGTTCTGCACACTTTCAAGAAATCATGGTCAGTAATCTTTATGAAAAACATATTACATTCCAAATAGCCTTTGTGAGGACTTTGTGAGGTGAGTGAAGCCCATCTGAACTGCTTTGCAGTGTGGCCTGAGATAACTCCACACAAAGTTTAGTGCCATTCATTATGATTTTTCCCTCAGCTAAAAACTTCGAGGTTTTTTGTTGGCTTATAGATATGCACTTATTGTTCTACTAAAGAGAGGTTTGCAAAACCCAAATTCCATCAAAACATCTCCTGATTTTTTTTGGCCATTTTCTTTTAACAATTTAGCCACAGTTCAAAACCCCAAATCATCAATATTCATGTCTCTAGGTCTCATTTGAACCAATTTCAATTGGCCATAACCATAGCGCTTTCTTGCATATTCAATATTTGGGCAAAATTTGGTATTAGATGGGCTTCATCATTTGCATGCCTTGACAATTGTAAATTAAGGGGACAAGTTGAAGTGAAAGTATGCATGTGTGTGTGTGCATATGTATGTGCATGTGTGTGCATGCGCACATGTGTGTGTGTGCATGTGTGTGCGTGTGTGTGTCTCACGGTATGGGGTAGGAGTGAGGGTTGGGGAGGTAGTTGGGAGAACTGCTGGAGAAGATGAAGACAGTATTATTGCTTACTAGGCTCCAAGTTTGTTTTTGCTTGTCTAGGGGTTTCCTGTCTTCTACACTGAACTAGTGAATAGCATCAGAAAAAGAATTTGTCAGAGCCAGGATGGTATTGGGAGTTATATGGGAAAATAGAAATGTACCCTAGGAAACCTAGCTCAAACAGCTGCTCGGGTAAGACATGAATAATAAAATTCCTAGTCATATTTTGCCATAAATAGAGGTTTGGGAATTTGTCATTCACCTCATTTAAAATGCAGAAATATTAAAGGTACAGGTTCTCTCATTATGGAAATAATAGAATTCCAGCTATTACCGAGTTAGGGTCATTTAAATGGATATAGCATGCATTATATCAGTAAGTGGAACATCTGTATGGAATGTCCACCTGCTGATCGACTACTCCTACCCCGTGCACAATTCAGCGAACAGCACTTAATCATCTCAAGACTTCTTCTAATGAAGCCTTATCTAGATTAACATTTTAAGCACAAATACTTCCAGGCATTAAAACCCTCACACTAAATGAAATTGCATTGTCTTGTTTACCCTTGTTGATTAATAAGCAATCTGCTAACTGTTGGAACAGTCCAATGGTGGCAGGAGAAGGAGATTAGCAATTCAGTGATGTTTGTGGGTATAATCATCATTTCTCCTGAAGGCTCTGAATTAGAATATCACTTACACACTATCCGTAGGCAAAGAAAGGATATAATATTTTTAGACATGTGTACCCACTATTTTGTTTCAATCGTTCAGCGTAGGGTCAGCGCAGCAATATAAATGCTTCTGAGAGGCAAAATGCTATTTTGATGCATGCAGATCCTTTTTAAATGGTGTGGGTGTCTATTAAAAGAAACAGAATAACCAGCAAATTGTGCAGTAATAATCCAGTGTCTTGATTTCTGTGTTAGGAACATTATTGCTTTGTTAATCAAGCATTGGAAGAGAAATATTGCCCACTGTTTTTTAGATAATAGAGTTTACATATGAAAATTCTTTGCAGTATTATTTATTTTTGCCAATAAAATACTGAACTTTTCCCTCCAAAGGATCTAGGGATAAATGTAGAAGAATAATTGCACTTGGAGGAGGATTTTCTATTTGTTGTTGTGTTTCCTTTGACCTTGAACCAACACCCTCACTCTGTTTACAGTCTGCAGTTCATATGACTTACGTGATTTTTCTCCACCATGTGAGAGATTGCTAATACCTGAGTGTCAAGGCGAGATCTTCCATTTTGGAAGCATAAATCAGAGGAAAGGGGACTAGGAAACAGAGGCTCCTAAACTCCCTAGCGTTCATCAGCTGTGTATTGGAGGCCACCAATCTCAAGAAAACTGTAGGTCCGCTCCTGCCCTAGTGTTCAAAGCTGAGCATGTCTGTGCAATGTGAAATCGTGATGGAAGTGATTATCTCATGTTTCCAGAAAGCTGGTCCTCCTAACGCATACAAACTGGTCTCCTTCTCTGTATTGCAGTCTCTCTGTCACGAGATCAAGCAGCGTCGTAGAGGGGTAGCCTCCATTCTGAGGCTGTGCCAGCACCTTCTGGACGACCGCGACACCTGCAATCTGAATGCGGACCACCAGCCCATGCAGCTGATCATTGTAAACCTCGAAAGAAGGTGGGAAGCCATTGTCATGCAAGCCGTCCAGTGGCAGACGCGGCTACAAAAGAAGATGGGAAAAGAACCCGTGAGTGTCACTGCCCTGCACAATTGGCTCTGGTTTTTTTTTTAAGCAAGCATGCACCCCTATAAGCTTTCTCGCAAACTAGAGACATAACCATCCCCTAACCAAAACTCCGTTCATCATAACAGAAAGTTATTCATGTTGCTCACATGCTTTTTAGCACATCTCATTGTCTTTTTTTTTAAAGTTACATGTATATTTTGGTTATTCTTACCACTGAGGATATTAATTCTTTCATTTATTCCTTCACCAAAATGTTCGCCAAGCACACAACTACTCCAAGAATGTTTTGCTAGGAGATAGTTTAATACCCTAAGTACATGGCGCAGTGGGTGTGCTCTGGGTACAGTTTCATTTCTTGAATATCTGTTGTTTATCTTTCTGTTGAATGAGGAGTTGAAGCCATCTGTACACCTGTCCCCAGCAGTCCCGCTTCTAGGGTCTTCTGACGGATTACTGAGGACTGTCAAGTTTCTTCCGAGAGTTTAATGCAGTGTTGGTAGCAGGGGGACATGATTTCCATTAACCATTTGCCAGACCTGCAGGTGCAGGTTTCAGCAGTTACTGGGGGAAAGAAATATGTAAGAGTAGGAGCTGCTTTAATTACAATATAGAATACACATTTGCTCTGGAAGCCTTCACATTCTCAGGAGAAAGAAACCGTCCCTGGAAAGAGGGTAACCCTGAAGAAACCATCACTGGAAAGAGGGTATCCCTGAAGTGACCTCGACATCAGTGTCTACTAGTTGTAGGGCCACTTTTTTTACATTTGACTTAAATAAGTAAAATACACATACATACATACACATACATACGCATATGTGTATACACATACATATACTGAAATGTATATATATGTGTGTGTGTATATGTACATATATATGTATATATATATTCATTCCAGTCCTACAAAATATTCAGAAAATGCAAAATGCAAAAAAGGGAACCCAAAGGAACAAGAATTGTCATTGAAAACACATACAAATTGTCGTCTTATCAAAGCTTTAGGATTGACTTTTCTGGTGTGTTTTAGGTCAGGGACTCAGGGCAGAAAGGCATGGAATCATTAGATCTGCCTGCCCCCTTTGCCTTTGTGTCTGTGCTGAGTCTCAGGGGGTGATTTCTCTCAACGGTTCTGTTCAACTGATCTTAACTGAAGTTGTCACAGTTCTTAAGATTTCCAAATTATTACCAATAATCAATTATTGATTATTACCAATAATCAAGAATTAGATGTCCTTTCTTTCTTTTCTTTCTTTTTTTTTTTAAGACAGGGTTTCTCTGTGTAGCACTCCTGGCTGTCTTGGAACTCGCTCTGTAGACCAGGCTGGCCTCGAACTCACAGAAATCCTCTTACCTCTGCCTCGGAGTGCTGGGATTAAAGTGTGCACCACCACTGCCCAGCATTCTTGAAATAATTTGTTTGTTGTGAAACTGTTTAACTAACTTCTTTTCTTCTTTCTCCCTCCCTTTTCCTCCCTCTCCCCTGCCCCTCCCCTTCTTCTTGCTAATGTTTGTAAAGGCAGAAAAGGTTGTTATTTTTTATCTTCTTTGTGGTGAGGATAGAGAGGCTTAGCTCAGCACCACTGGCAATAGGAAAAGTTATGGCATTTTCAGGGCATTCAACTGGTTTGGCAAAGACAAAACTGATCCAGGCTTTATTTGAATCATGATCAGGAAGGCTGGATTGAGCTCTGTAAAGTAGCTGTAGGGCATGGATGTTTGCGTGTGAGTGTCTGTGTGCACACGCACATGCACACATGCATGTGGTCACAAATGCCCATGTGTGGAATATATGAGGGTTTGTGCATGTGTGTATGCAGGTAAGCATATTCCTGTGGGGAGGACAGAAAAGGATGAGTCTTTCCCTGTCACTTTCTTGGAACAGAAGGTTTCCTAGAATCTGGAGCTAAGTTGTCAATCAGCAAGCCCCAGAGTTTCCATCCCTCACAGTACTGGGGTTATAGGCATACCCTGCTGTTACAGGTATGCTGGGGATCTGCACTCTGGTCCTCTTGCTTGCACAGCGAACACTCTCTCATCTATTGAGCCATCTCCCAATCCTCTGGGTTGTCTTACCTATCTCTATAGTAAAGGCAAGTTGCTTCTTGGAAGTGTGAGCTAATGGAGAGAGGTCATATAAATGACAGCCAAGTCTCTCCTGATGAGGTGATTTGGAACAATGAAGGTAGCAAGTAAGGATGTTAGTGATAAAAATAGACTGAAAGTCACTCTCGGGAAAGGAGCAGAGGAATGGAGAGTGGACCACTGGCCTCTGGGAGTACTTAGAGGAAAATATCTTGGTAGGTGAACTGAGGCGGGAAGACCTACCCACTGTGGGTGGCACCATTCCCTAGGCTGGTATCTTGGATGTCAAAAAAAGGGGAGGGGATAAAGCAAGCCGAGTGCTAGCTTGTTCTCTGTCCTCTCTGCTTCTTGACTTTGGACACAATTGAGATCAATCATCCACCTCAAGCTTCCACGGTCATTACTTCTGTGTGATCATGGGCAGTACTCTCAAACCATGAGACAAAATAAACCATTTCCACCTAAGTAGCTTTTGTCAGGTTTTATGGTAACAACAGGAAAACAAGCTAATATAGACAAGATCAAACAGGTAAAGCCCAGAGGTGAGACAGTACCTTCAGAGTAGCTGGAGGAGGAATGGAGAGACCCTTTCAAGGAGAGTGACTCCCAGATTATTCTCAGAAACGGGAAGTTCAGGAGATGGGAAAGGTGGAGATGGAGGTGAAGGGGCAATGTGAGGAAATACCTGGAGCTTCCTTCACAGATCAGGTGGCATTCCAAAAGGAAAGGAAATAGAGTTTCTAAATATCTCTAGCAGAAGTGTTTGTCGTCAGCGTACCTGTTCTACTAGGATGTCAAGGGAAGGCCATCAACCAAACAGAACTTATATCCAATAGAAACCCAGATATGCAAAGGAAAGACCATGGGGCTGCTCACTGTGAGTAAATGAGAAACACTTTCCTATTATTTCAATCTCTTTAAGTGTTAATGGACTGTTTAAATCAAGATAATAGCATTGCATGGTAGGATTTACAACACGGAGAGTCGCAAGTGCCAGGGAGCAGCTATGCCACAATGCTTTGTACTCTTTTCATTTTATGTGAGGTACTGGAGCATCCTTTCAGGGGAGGCTGTGATAAGATCAAGTATGTATGGGTGGCTGCAACACCTGAAAGATATAGCAAGGCAAGAAGCTAGAGTAAGATACAAAAGGAAATGAATGGGGTCATTCTTTTACATCGCCGTCTAAAGAAGAAAAAGAAAATAAGAAACAGACGTAATAAGGCTTTTAAGGACAGGATGAGATTTAATGTGGCTGCATCAATAGTCCCAGGGAATGAAATGGACTGAAAACTACTTAAAAGAATATAATTGTTAAATTGGGTAAATTAAAACCTACTATGTCTCTGTGAAGAGGCAAGGAAAAGAGAGTGTGGTACAGAAATTCCAACACCACACCTCAACAACTGATAGACCAGAAAGTAAGTGTGAACATAAGAAGACATGAATGTTATCGTGAAACAACGTGACCTAATAGACATTTAAAACACTCCAACCAAGTCCTATCAGCAAGAAAAGAGGTCCAGACAAAAGCTACCCCCTTTGTCCCTGTGGGAAGTTGATTGCTGCAACTGTGGGAAATGATATGGAAGTTCTTGAAGGGTTTGAAAATAGAATTACTGTACGACCCCACAGCCTCTGTTCTGGGTATGTGCCATCTCCTCGCTAAGGTACCTGTATAACTGCGTTCTTCACAACATTATCCCCCAGAGCTAAGACATGGACACGGAGAAGATGACTGGTGGGTGAATAAAAAAGCCATTGTAATGTGTATAGTCATCCTTTATATGGAGATTCAGACATTTGCCACAGCATGGAGTGGCCTAGAGGACATCACATGGCCCTAAATAAGTGGGCACCAGAAGAAAAATGCTGGACACTCGTATTCGTATGTGGAATCTTAAAGTAGCAGCAGAACAAACAAATCTAAAGAGACAGTGGACTGGTGATTGCAGGGGCAGGATACAGGGACAGTGGCAAGAGGTCCATCAAAGAACACAAAGCTTCAATTATGGCAGACTGAATAATCTAGAGATATAATATATAAAAGCAAAAATATAGTTAACGATATTGCCTCGCAAACAAGAAATGTGTTAAGAGAGGAGGCTTTAGGCATTCTTACCACACACATGCACAAAAGAGGCTCTGAGATTATGGATATGCTAATTTTATTCAGTGCACTATTTGCATATCAAAGCATGGTGATAATCTTATATATACAACAAAAACGGGTAAGCCTGTCATCCAATAGCAACAAAGATGACATTATTTTTAAATGTATACAGGACATATATCAAAACTCTCTTCTGAATCACAAAAAGTTTTTTGAAAAGAATTTATTTTATACAAAGCACAGCCAAGGCTCCCTAGAATAGTGTAATCACGTTCACTTAACGAAAAGTGCGCTCTTTGTCTATCGTAGGATTCTAGTGTAGAGATACTGTATAGAAATGTCCTCAGACAGTCTTCAGAGAAATACAGAGTAACGCGCTTCAAGTTTCTACCATAGTCTTGCTCCTTGCTTAGATCTTTGTGAACAACCTCCTTCTCATTTTCCTGATCCAGTATGACACCTATTTGGAGATAGCAGGTCAATAAAGATAGAAACAAAGCCAGAATTTTTCTCCAACTTTGAGCTATCCGGGGCTGTAATTTCAGAAAGGAAAGCTGGAGAAGACCCAGGTATCATTTAAGACCAGTTCAACAGTACACTGAATCCGCATGCTCACTCCTCACTTCCAGACGAGCTCCAAGCTTTTTGAGGCGAATATTTGGGAGTTGTTTGTGACCGTTGAGGATAAAACTGGCCTTGAATGACACAGCACAGAACGAGTAAGCAACCCCATAGGCAGGCAGATCTTCCCACAAATGTCAGTAGGGTTCCCTCTGGGAAACACTTGATTCTGTCAAGAGTTACTACTCCTATTTTCATGTACACTCTGAGGACAGATCTCTTCAAATATGCATCTGAAAGACATTCAATACAGCTTTGCTTATCCTTGCTAAGAGGCCCAAAGCATTATCTACAGTGCAAAACAACTTTGTCTATAGGAGAGGTGATGAATTCGGGGGGGGAGGGGCACAGGAGATGCAGGAAGAAGGGAGAAGAAGGGAAGAAAATGATGTAAATACAATGTATTTGTGAAATGAAGTCTCAGAAACTAAAATCAACTAAATATGAGAGAGAGGGAGAGAGGGAGAGAGAGAGAGAGAGAGAGAGAGAGAGAGAGAGAGAGAGAGAGAGAGAGAGAGAGAGAGAGAGACTTGTCTTGCCAGGCATGGTAGCACAGGTCTGTCATCCCAGCATTCCAGAGGCGAAGATAGGAGAACTATAGCCCGAGCTATATAGTGCACTCCAGGCTAGCCTGTGCTACTTGGTGAGATCTTGTCTGAAAACAAACAAACAAAAAAGTAAAAGTATTGGAAAGAGTGAAGAAATTCATCATTTGTATCTGTTTTCCCATCAGTCTTAATCTCTTATGAGGCCTCTGTTTTATTAGGCACAGTCGTTGTCTGGTAACATTAATCATTCCCGCTTTTCAAACGCAGAACGAAGCTAGATTCCTTTGAAATGCCTTGTTTAAAGCAAGTGTACCTTTGAATTCTCGGTGCATTGAGGGTCTGAGGTTTTATCCCCACACCCATTTTTCCTCCTTCTGCTCTGATCCTGCAGAGCTCTCCTGAGAACAGAACTTTGTGTCTGGAAAAACCATACACATTTAATGGCCTTGAAAGTATACACCACATCTAGCCACATAATTGAAAATAATAAGGCCACAATAAATGGGATGGCCCCAGGGTAAAACACCCAAGGGATTCGGCTGGTGTCACATTGCATCAATGTCCATGCATCATGGTAATTGAGGTAACATAACCAATTACCACATTTTAATTAGAGTTCTAAGGACTTGAGAAAAATTGCAATGGTGAGCCAGCTCACTTTCAAAAAAGAAAAAGAGAGAATGAAATAAAAGGGAAGGAACCTGACACGCTGCCTTGCTCAGGCCGTGCAACAAGGGGGCGTTATATAAAGCCTCCCCTTCTCCCCCCTTTTCTTTCTTTCTTTCTGGGTATCTTCTCACTTTCTCCATATTGCTATTGGTGGTACATTTTGAAAACTAAGAACCTTTATTTTCTGTTGTTGTTTTTGACTTAAGTAATAGTATCCTCACCCTGATCTAACTAATGGTTTTACAGCTTTCTGACTGAAGACATTCTTTAGAAGGTAATCTCAGACTATAATTTCATGTCCTATCTAGGTGTTTCTCACACTGTAGCCTGAAGAGTCATCCTAGGTGTTTAAATCGGTATCTAAACATAGTGGCATATTAAGAAGGTACACATTTCTTGGGCTCTGGTCATTAAACAAAAATAGACTTAGACTCCACCCCCCCATGAACAAAAATGAAATGCAGAAAGAATTACTGCATTTAGAAAATAAATTTGACTTGTGGCAATTATTTTTATAAGGCTAGAGTTTAAGTGAGAAACCTCCTGTAAAATTTTTACCGCTGCTACATAATCAAGTAATTATGTAATTACTTGTACTAATTACTTACAAGAGAGATGGTTGTTAAAAAAAAATTCTTATACATGTCAAAACCAGCTTCCTTCTCTAGAATATTTCTAGCCAAGCTCCCAATATCAAAAAGTTCTTTCAATAGCAATACCCGATAAATAGGTTCATTTTACAAATCTCCCACTCCTTTCTCCAAAGATATGACATTGCATCATATAGCTGTCTATATACCCCCTCTCCTGTTTCTCCTTACGGTCAGAGAGAGGTGGTGGGGAGGGAGGGAGGAACAGGAAGAGAAGAATAGAAGAAGAGGAGCAAGAATAGGAAAAGAAAAGAAAGAAAGAAAATTTAAATTATAATCGAATGTTAAATATAAGATGTTAATCTGAGGAATTTTCAGTAGAAGAGTGAATTTCTCAAGTGAAGGGGGCGGTGTTCCCTGAGCGTCGCAAACAAACGCCCTGATTAAGAGCTTGGCCATTAGTTGTGTCTCTGTGGCTAATTACTTTTCTTTATATACCTCCGTGCCTTCATTTGGGAGACAGGAAAGACTTTCCCTGGCAGTAATTAAAGCCTTCTGCCAGTGGCGTCGTTACCGCTGCTAGAACCACCATCGGCATGTTACTCTTGTGGTTTAGCAAACCTTGGCCTCTAAGACCAGAAGAGCCGGAACGCCTGCCTCCCAAGTCCCCTCCCTTTGTAGGTCCAAAATTTGAAGACTGAGTGTTGTAGTTGCCCAAACAATTCTAGCTCCCGCCACCTCCACAACTGCTTCCGTCATCACTGAATCCATTATAGGCATCCCCACTACCACCAAACCTACCACAACCACCACAGCTGCCACCAAAGCCACCATGACCGCTGAAGCCTCTTCCATGACGATCATCATCATTACCACCCAAACCATCTCCAAATCATCACCAAAACGATCGAAAGGATAATTTTGACCTCTTTGGCTGGATGAGGCACTAGCCATCTCTTGCTTCCACGGGGTTTTTCTTCACAGCTGTGACCATTCGCAGTACATTTCTGGGTGATGACCTCATCTGTGGAGTCGTGGTTGTCCAAGTCATGATTTAAACCACTTTGATGTTCCCATACTGTAAAAAAATCATCTCACGGATGTTCTTCCTGTCTTCCTTACTGCCGCCAACGCTGAGCTTTATCAGTTAACTGGGCTCCTGGCTTTTGAGACCTTTCTCTCGACCCAGCTCTCTTTGGCTCCACAACTCTTCCAGCCACCATGTGTGGCCTCACATCGATGGCTTCACCCAGCTCTTCCACAGTGATATAAGTGAAAATCCAAAGCTTCCGGAGCATTTGGTCTTCGGCTGTCTTATCAGCACACAGTTGGTGAGAGGTTCCCATGGCTCAAAATGGCTCCTGAGACTCACCTGTCTGTCATATGGAAACTCTGCTCTCCGTTGAAGAGTTTATGAAGCTGTTTGAGCAGCTTAGAAGACTTTCTGCCTTAGACATGACTGAAGGCAGATGAGAGGCACCAACAATGCTTCCCCTGACACACCAGTGGGCAGAAAGGAGAAAGTCAGTGAGCATATTCACAAGCCTTCCTCACGAGTCTGTCTGTGGCACACTCCTTGGAAGAGCAGAGTTAATATTTGTGCTTAGTAAGTACGCCGACAGATGACAGGGACCCAAGCAGGAAGCCTCTTCTGTTTCTTTCCACAGGGGACTTTTATTTTAAAATCTTAATTTTTTTCTTTCATTAGTATTTATCAGTAGCACAGAATAATGGGTTTATTGTGATATTTTCATACATTTGTATGATATAACTTGATTGCATCATTGCCTTTTCTTGTCCCCCTGCTTACTCTCTTCTTCTTTTTGCTCTTCCCAAACACCCCGCTTATTTTCAGAACTGGACCTTTTGGGGTCGAGATTCCACACACGAGAGAGATTGTGTGCTCTTTGTCTTTTAGTATGGCTCATTTTTCTTGGCCATGGTAATCTCTAGATCATGCCATTTTTCCTCAGATGATATGATTTTATTCGTTGTGAAGGAATACTTCCCATTGTGATTGTTTTGCACATTTTCCTTATCTACATGATCACTTTCTCTTGGTGATTTGGTTAGGATTTTAAAATTATTATTATCTAATCTCACTGATCCTTTTGCTATCTCCAGTCTATTTATGAACCCAGTAAGGATTTTCTTCACTTATTTTGCATTTTTTAAGTTTTTATTTCTAGCATTTGATTTTGTTTAATTAGCGGTTCTGTCTTTTCTTACATTCCCCATGTATGCATGCTATTGACTTTTCCATTTGAGGCTTTAGCACATTAATACGTTGTTTATTTAACACATAGTTATTTCAAACTTTCTGGTGATTCTAAAATCCGTGTCCTATCGAGACTATTTCTGATGCTTCTATCTCCAGAGGTTACCCCTGGCCCCTAAGCATGCCTTATATATTTTGTTGTTGTTGTTGAAAGATGGACATGGTTACCAGGTAATAGAAACTGAGTTAGTGAACTCTCCACGTGAGGTTTATGTTAATCTAGCCAGGAGCTGAGCTGAATCTCATAGCTCCAGCCGGAAGTCTTTTGTGCTGAGCTTTAAAGTCCTCTCTGCTCTTGCCTTTGTCTCTCCTCTTATCTTCAGGATTTCTTAGGAATCTTCCTCAAACATCTTTTATCACTTGCAGCCCTAGTCCACGGTTGCACTGGAGCCCTGTGCTGCGGTGATAACGGATGAGGGCGTGGATGCATTGGATGCATTCTCCATTGCTGACTGAAGTTTCTAAGTGTGCTGTGTCTGTGTCCTGTGAGCTTCCCCATTGTCTCTGAGTTTGTCCACCTGTTCAGTTCAGACAGGAAGATTAGAATCACCAATGGTCGTCTCGATTCCATTCCATATTAGCATGCTTATCTCCATGTTCTCCTCCAGTCTACTGAGCGCAAGTGCGTCTGACCTAAAGGGTTGAAATGGTGTTGGAATATGACATCCTCCTCATTAAGGATATGTTGTAATTCCATTGTTCTTAAAAACCAAAGCCCATAACCTCCCAAGCCTCTACTGTTGGATCCCCACTGTAACTGAAGAAACAGTTTGGACCGTTTTGTCTGTCTGTCTGTCTGTCTGTCTGTCTATCTATCTAGACAAAATAGTCCAAAATGTTTAAGTTTTATTTCTGGAATTTAATTTTAGTTTATTGGTGGTTCTCTGTGTGTGTGTGTTGTATCATATATGTGTGTGTGCATAATATATGTACATATATATATAATCAAACAAGTTATAAATCAGTAAATAAAATAGTCAATTGTAATGAACATTCAACCTAACTACCCAGGAAAGACATGAAGAGTAATGTTGTCAGTTTCCTCAAAAGTATTTATCTTTTTAAAATTTATCCACAGATAATCTGAGCTATTCGTATGATGATATCCTTATGTCATCTATAAATCTGACCCCAACATGGAAGTAATATGACACCCCAAAAGCATATGATTCTAGTAGAGTTTTAAGAATATCTAAAGTGATTAAAACTCACATAATTCATAAATATTTTACAGCCTAGAGCGTTTGATACAGTGCAGAGCAAGATGTGTGTATATTGCTGGTCATGCCTCGCGTGTGTGTCACAGTTCTGATTTTAATGTGATCAACGTGTCCCGGTTTAAGTTCGATGTTTACCGGGCTTATGTCAAATATTTTATATTTTATTATCTTCCCTATAGTTTTCTAGATTTAGAGGAATTCTTGTATACATCATCTTCTAAAAGAATCGTTTTTCTAAAGTTCCCTGCCTAGCCCCTTCACCCCCCAGTTCTCCTCAGAATCTCTGGTCCACATTGATCTTTCCCCTTTCTCTCTGCACCCTGCCCTGCGCTGCTTTCAAGTCCAGTTGCTCTTTTTATCTTCTTCCCCTCTCTAGGCAATCACACTCCACCCCTAGCTCCAGGAACTCCAGACACACAAAGTCAGGACTGCAGCTCTCCGGAGAGCTCCCCAAGGCACTTCAAACTCTGTTTGTTCAAAAGAAAAATCTTAATCTTTCCTGACAAACTGATCTTCTGCAGCCGTGTGGACTGCGAGGAAACACAGTGTCAGCTCTTCAGTCATGGAAAGGCAAAGAACAGGGTCTCCTTCACTCTTCAGCCTGTCTGTCCCTTGCATCCAGTTCATCATCTTGGCTAGTGGATTTTATTGTACAAAGGGCCCTTTCCTCTAGGCACTAATGCCACCTTAGTCCAGGCTGACAGAGTCTTTGGCCAATGACTAGTTTGCATAGACTGGTTTGCAAAGCCAGCCTTCGGCATACGTGAGCTGTACGTGTTCTTAGCAGTCCCTCTGCCACGGCCTTTCTCGTATCTTCTAATATCTCCTCTCCACTCTAAAGCCTATGGAGTCTTTTTAAAGTATTAGTTTTTTAAGACCCCTTTCTATTTGTCTGGGTTTATAGAGGTCTCTGCTCTCCCTAGAGGCCAGACCCTCTGTTTGCTGCCAAGCCCTTCAAGGGCAGACTTCTTCCTCTTACCACCAAGCCTGTTTCTTCTGCCTTCAGGGTCCATCCAGCCCTTGGCTCCCTCCCAGAAAACTCTTAGAATTCTCTCAAAATTGACTAAAATTTCATTTTTCAGAAAGATTTTCCTCACCTCCGAGAATAAACTGAATCTCTGAGATTAAGATATATATATATATCATAGATTAAAATCTGTTATATCATAGATTATATCGTAGATTATAATCTGACCCACTAGCTGCAAACCATATATTTTTGTACTTTATACCCGGTGATCAATAAATTTGTTGAATATATAAACATATTTTTTCAATGTATGTTCATGGTATAAATGACTGGAGTTGTCTAAAAATTAGTAATTCTTGCCTTAGGGTATTTCTTATTTTCATTTTTTTTTCCCAATCTGCCACTTAGTTCTTACTGGATTACCTCTTCACCTTCTGAGATATTCATGTTTTAACCAACCAAAGAAGCCTCTTATTTCTTTGTGCAGAACTCTTGTGTTTTGAGTTGGCTAGCCATGAACTAAGTTATTAAAGACTTTATAGGGCAAGCATCCTCCAGAGAAGACAGACTTCTGCAGTGGCCAATCACTTTCTTGTTTCCTGCCCCGAAAGCAAGTCTGTGTTAGCATTTTCTCCATGTTATGACTCGAAAAGGGACACGAAGCACTGGTCTAGAAATACAGTCAGGGAGCATTAGTGCCAATCTGTTGATCATGAAGTCACATTTGCATTCTGATTTGAGAGAAAACATTTAAGTGGAAATGCCACGAGTGTCAAATAATTGTCTCCTCTTGCTGCAGGAAGATCAGAACCACTCCGACTGTGTTTTCCATTTAGGTCTAATAGTTAGGTCTGTTGCTTCCCCTGAATTATGTTTACAATTTTTAAACACATTTATGACTGAGTTTACTGAATGTCAAATAAGAATATTATGTTTAAGTCATGGGAGATTGAAATTAAGATATCAAAATTGAAAAGGCAACTTTTGTGTATAAAAGGAAGTACATAAAACATTATAGATATCAGCCCATAGGCTCAAGATGCCAACGCTAAAGCTATTTTAGAACACATAAAACATATTCTTCCCATAGCCATAATGTTGCCAGTTTATTATTGTTGTCTTGCAAATACACATTGTATTCTGAATATTTAATCCATTTGCACGCATAGCTTTTGTTGATTCCACTGGGTTATGGGTTAGAAGGGAATAAAACGACCAATAATGTAGAAATACCCTGTGCGTGCCTGCTGTATGGTTCCCACTCTGGGATTCTTGCCTGCAGAAAAGCACAGCACCACACTCAATGAACTTCCAAGCCATATACACTGACAGTAAGACAATATTGACACAGATGAGACAATAATTGCTCCAAACTGTGTTTGGGATGGAAATGGCAGCATCTGTTACAAAAGTAACTACAGGACCGTGAGATGCTTCCTGCGTGCTTAGTGTCTGGGCAGCACACTCTTAGGTCAACGCGTGTTTGTTAAAGAAATAAGCGACTGATCAGGTATATAACTCTACCTTTGATGTAAGAAGCAAAGGAGAGAGAAACCTCTGAGGACTCAGTGATTTTGAAAGTATTCTTTAGAAGAATGTATGACAGAATTTTGACATTTTTAGAAGAAGAAAATAGGACCCATGCCCATCCATCCATTCCTTCACTTCAAAATGCTGATGAGTGTCTACTAAGAGCAAAGGTGGAGTGTGCCGCAAAGAGCAGGGACTGTGAATGTGTCACAAGGAGCAGGGACTGTGAATGCAGCAATTGTTGTAGTGAATATCAGGTTCACAGGAATGCTGCAGACTGAGTGTCATTATATGCAATTAGATTATGGGAAACCTTAAAAACCACAATAATGTAGAGTAAAAATTTTCCTGTTGTCCAAGATTTCTGTCCTGTCCGGTTCCCACAGTCGTTAAGTCCCAAAGAAATCCCACAGAGGTCTACATTAGTTATAAACTGATTGGTCTAGTAGCTCAGGCTTCTTATTAACTCTTATAACTTAGCCCATTATCCTTATCTATCTTAGCCACGTAGCTTGGTACCTTATTTGGTGAGGCAGTCACATCTTGCTTCTTCTGTTGCCTGAGTCACAACTGAAGAATGCAGAATCCTCTTTCCAGAATTCTCCTGTTCTTATTGCCCTGCCTCTACTTCCTGCATGGTTGTCCCACCTATACTTCCTGCCTGGCTACTGACCAATCAGCATTTTATTAAACAAGTACAAGAAACAAATGTTTACAGGGTCGAACCATTGTCCCACAGCATTATCCACTGAAAGTTGATTGTGTGTGTTTTCAGGTGTGTGAATAAGGGTGGCTTGGTTTTATGAATGAAGCAATACAACGCAAGGATTTATTTTAGGAGGCTCAGTTTGGAAGGGCTACGTTGGATTAAACCAAACACATCATTGTCTCCACTTTCTTTTAAAGTTTAAGATGGGGTTTTCATAAATTTCCACAAGAGCGGTTAATGGCCTTTTAAGCCAGAAATCTCTTTTGCACATCTGTATTAGTCAGGTTTTGTTTTGTGGCTCTGACTAAACACTGAGAAAATCAAAGTAGGAAAAGATTAATTTGGCTCATGGTTTCAGAGGTGTGGCTCATGTTTAGTCAACTTCATTGTTTCTGGGTCTTCAGCAAAGCAAAGACCTAGTGACAGAAGAGTGTGTTAGGGCGAAACTGCTTACCTCGTGTTAGCCAGGATAGAGAAAGAACAGGAGAGGGCCAGAGACCTAGCCCCCAAGGATGTATCACCAAGGAGTCCCTCCCATCGACTAAGGCTCACCTCCCAAGAACCATTGAGTTCTGCACCCATCACTGTCAGAGACCAGAGGCCTCATGATGAAATGGCTTCCTAGTGTCCCCCCTCTGAATTCACCTCTGCCTTGAGGGTCAGCCGTTCAACAGACAGTCATGACAGGATTTCACTTGCTTTCCTTGCTGTGGTGGAGCTCCAGTTTTTGAGTTTGGAATTACGGAAATAAAGGGGTTTTCATTGGCCTAGTCAAAGGAATTTTTCAGTCGCTACTAAAAGGAAGTGCTTTTTGATTCACTTGGTGAAGTATTTCCAACTCTACAATAAACTTTGATGATATTTATCTGATTAGATGAATCTATGGGCCCTATTTCTCACTTTTCTTTTAGCCTTGAGTAAGAATAGCTATGACAATTGCCCCTGGGTGTTAGAGGTCTACAAGCTACTAAAACAATCCATTTTGAAAGCATTTTTGTGTGTAAGTCAATCCTGTTCAATTCAGGATAAAGACATCTTAATGTGGTGGAGCGCAAAATATCTTATATTCTCTTTATCCCTCATCCCCTCTCTGTCATCTTTGTCTGTACTACCTCCGTTGGCTCATCTTATGGCTTTTGTTCCTCCCAAAGATGGGAACTGGGGAAAGGAGTTGCAGCAGTGCTATCCAGGGAGCAACCTCCTCTTCCCTAGGACACCCATCTTGCTGAGATCAAAAAGAGTCAAATAGAAGCAACAAGCTTCATGTGCAGAAACGAGGACCAGAACATATCAGCTAAGGATGCTAGGCAGATCTTGCCTGCTGCATGTTGCTTCCAGAAGCATCTTTGCTGGACCTTTGCTTCCTGCATCACCCCCTACCAGGGACCTCAACCCAATTAAAGAGCTCAGTGTTAGGCGGAAATAATCAGGGCTAGAGAAAGGGCTAGATGAGAATTCAGGTAGCTTTGCATTTTAAAAGACATTTTTGTAAGATCACTAATCCACCTAATCCAAACTGAAGACATTAAAACTGTTTTAGCCAACAAAGCGCACCCGGGGAATAGGAGAGGTCCAACTCACGCCTTTCTGCTTCCTTCGTTTCTGGCGATACAGTTAGAAAGAACCCACTTCAAATACAGAAAGGGGGCCAATTTTCCAAATGCAATTCCCCCATTCTTTTTTTTCTTCGTTAGCAGCACTCATACAGTAGCAGTGGCAAAATAAACAGCGATGTGTTGGATTTTGTTTCTCTTTATCTATATGACATTTGTGTCATCACCGTCGCTCTAATCCATATTCAGGTCTTCATGTTTGGTGTGCAGTAATATGTAAATTATCTCGCCAGCTGCGTGGAGCAGTGTTTGTTTATTCTATTTCTTTTGGCACTGCACAGAACTGAATTTCTGCCAAAATGGGGCTGCTTCAGGGAGCATTGATGCTCCGGGAGGAAGTTTTGAAAGGAAGCGCACATCATAAGTCTTCACTCTGTGAAGCAGAAAAATCAAAACAAACTTTCTGTTTACTAAAATATCGGTATTATGAATGTAAAATAATGTGTTTGTTAAAATATAATGAGCTCGCTGCCCATCCCCTGGTTGTGTGGCGTATGTAGGCTTTGGAAATGAGGGCACGATGCTGAGAAAGCCGGCGCAGTTTGATGCTTGGAAAGAAAGTAGGTGAAAGGAAATAGACAGAGACAACATCTAGAAGTTTAAGGGGGGAAGAAATATTTTAGCATGCATATTAATCTTTGGAAACACATGGCATATACATGCATTTAAATGTGGACAGCTGTGGCGTTTAAGCGCTAAAAAATTTCATTAATGATGCATAGAGCTATCTACTTCTGTTGGCAGGCCTTTCAGTCTTCAATCTGACACCTCCTTTTTTATCCAGCAAGCTAATTTCCCCTCTTTTGTGGGGAGTAACTGTTTTCACACTGCTGCTTGCCCAGCAAGCCTCCGTATTGTTTCAGGGCTAATTATCTTCTCCGGCTTCACCTTCCCCAGCGAGGAGAGCAGGACAGTTCCTCCAGCACTAATGAAAGCGAGGTTTTATGGGTGCATTGTGTAAATAAATGTAAGTTCTGATCGGGCCAACATAATAAATGAGTTCCTAAAGTTTATGGAGTCTCCGCTCATCTAGTACTTTGCTAAATAATGAAGCAAAATGATTAATTCGGTAAAGGGGGGAGCTTTAGATTTGCTGGAGAAAAGTAAAGGTTGTTATCGGTTTAATATGCAAGCTATCTGCAGGCAAACACAAGGATTCTGTATTGATCCGGATGCCCCTGGTGGTCCCTCACGGCCACAGCATCTGCATAGAGAACGTCTTAAAGAGAAGTCCCCTGAAAAATATGACTGATCCAGCAAGAGGTGGTGATCATCCGGGGTTATATTTTCCTGATTACTTCCAGTTTGCTAATAGAAAAGCAACCACCAGGATTTGTCTAATAGGAAATGTTCTCCGTCGCACTGAATGCAAGCTCAGCAGAGACACCAGTCATAAAGGGCTGCATTGCCAGGGCCTTCAAGGAGTGAATCCAGCAGGTGCCCTGTAGGTAATTAGCCCTGCTGGCTGCTCAGGGTTTTGCTTATCTGTACCGTAAACTCAGTGTATTCTCCAAGTGGACCGACCTCTTAAGGACCCACACTCCAAGGGTTTAGAGCATCTAGATATATATATTCAGCTAAAAAGAGAGGATTAAATGCACCCTAGCCTCTAAAGATCGCATCTTAATTTCATTCACACAATCAATCTGTATGTAAGGTAATTGTCTCCGGATTTAAATTGATATTTCTTTGCTATAGAAATCTGTGCTTGTTACAGTTTAAAATGCTGACATGTAAAAGCTGCCTGTGAACCCCCAGGAGAGTTGCCTCAGTCAGTCTTCTGTTGCCATAGCAACAGAAAAAAACTTCAGGGAACAAGGATTTGTATTGGCCCACAGTTTCAGAGGTTTTAGATCAGATGTAATTGGCTCCATTACTTCTGGGCCCAGGTGACACTGAGCATCAGGACTGGGAACCTGTGGTAGAGCAAAGTGCCTTCACAGAAGGCAGGAAGTGGAGAGAAAAAGACATTAAGGAGCCCTGGGATAAGAAATGCTCTCAGCAACATACCCCCAGGGACTTCCTCCCTCCAATGAGGCTCTACCTCCTGATAGCCATCTCCAGTGGGTCAACCTGTTAATGAAGTTAGCATCCCCATGGCACACCAACTTTTCCACCATCAGCCGGGGACTAAGCCCTCAACACTTGGGCTATTTTAATATCCAAACTACAAGATCCAGGACCACTGCTTTTATTCCAATCAAGATGAGTTTTAAAATACATTAGGATTTCAGAAACTTTAGTGTTTTTTACCTAAAATCTCAAACGCAATTCTACATTTTTAATGTATCTAAGGTTTCTATATCATAAATCAGAAGTATAAATTTTCTTTTTTTAATTTATTTATTTATTAAGGATTTCTGCCTCCTCCCCGCCACCACCTTCCATTTCCCTCCCCCTCCCCTGATCAAGTCCCCCTCCCTCATCTGCTCGAAGAGCAATCAGGGTTCCCTGACCTGTGGGAAGCCCAAGGACCGCCCACCTCTATCCAGGTCTCCTAAGGTGAGCATCCAAACTGCCTAGGCTCCCCCAAAGCCAGTACGTGCAGTAGGATCAAAAACCCACTGCCATTGTTCTTGAGTTCTCAGTACTCCTCATTGTCCGCTATGTTCAGCTAGTCCGGATTTATCCCATGCTTTTTCAGACCCAGGCCAGCTGGCCTTGGTGAGTTCCCGATAGAACATCCCCATTGTCTCAGTGTGTGGGTGCACCCCTCGCGGTCCTGAGTTCCTTGCTTGTGCTTCGTCTCCTTCTGCTCCTGATTTGGACCTTGAGATTTCTGTCCGGTGCTCCAATGTGGGTCTCTGTCTCTGTCTCTGTCTCCTTTCGTCGCCTGATGAAGGTTAATATTCATGAGGATGCCTATGTGTTTGTCTTTGAATTCACTTTTTCAAAAACAGGTATTACCTGCTAGAATATTCATCCTGAACTTTTAGCAACTGTCCCAGCACCCATTGTAGTTTGTAAACTCTCTAGTTGTTTGTGTGGGGGAACAGCAACAGCTGAAGCGAGGTACCCTGGCAACTCCTCTGAGTGAGAAAGCAATGATATAAATCAAGTGAGGGATAATAAGATGTAGATACAAGGGTTAAACTAGATCAAGAAAACGAGTCACCAGCTGACCTGTCTATTAATTAACCCTCGAGCCAAGCAGATTATAAATGTGGGGGAAACAATTTTACTTGACTAGTCTTCGTAAGATCAAGCAGGAACAAAATAGTGCACACTATTGTGAGTTGTAGTTAATATATACCCTTCACCCACACTGCCAACACTCTTTGCTTATTTTGTTCTCTGAGTGTTGTGTTCTAATGGTTAACGTAGGATTTTTGAAGAAAGAAAGACAATCATACCCTGTTTGTCCAAGAGGAATAGGTAATTAAGAACAGTGATGTCACAGTGTTGACGCCCATGGTGTACCTTCGTGGAAATGAGCAGATACAAGTTTCTTTCGGTGAGCACGGTGGTCCTTCCCCTTGTTTCCTGGGAATATGTTTCAATAGCCCCTCACAGACATCTGATATTAAACCCTACGTGTTTCAGTACCATGCTGTTTCCCTATACATGCACGTGGTAATGCCTTTTCCTTTTTAGCCAAAGCCGATCACACACTGTAGCGATAGCTTTTGCTGCTCGAGTTTTGAAAGCAAAACTAGCCCACATTGCCTTTTCCTTTGCAATTTCAAAGTTGGAGGAGTTATTCTTACGGTACATCTTGGCAACCTCCGCATTCAGCTTTGCTTTTTCTTTCCTCATTGAGAACTTTTAAGGGAACAAAAGACTCTATGGCATCTCTTTGGCAAATTTAAAACGTCAGCATCAATACTCTTGTGACACAAGGCTCTTACAAACTAATGAAATGGGAGTTAGTGACTTGATCATAAGAAACTAAGATGAAGGCGAATACTGAGTTACCTACAGGTGGGTAGCTCATACCCAGTGGATACGCTAGACAGATGGATGGACCATCCATATTGAGGTAGAATGGGGCAGGGTAGAGTGAGCTTTGCTATGATACTCAGAAAGGTGTTCAATTTAAATTTTATGAACCGCTTATATCTAGAATTTCCTATTTAATATCTTCAGGCCTCAGTTGACCATGAATTACTGAAACTGTGGAAAGCAAAACCGCAAAAGGAAAAACAGCCGTGTGCACACTCTGTAAAGCGCAGGTGGCGGGACAAAAGCCAGCTCTGCTATCCCGTGAGTGGCTTTTCAGGCCGACATTTGTGTATGGGCAAGGGTTTCCCATATGGATGTTATGCTACTTCTAGATCATTCTAAGAATTTTATGTCATCATTCTAAGAATTTTAAGTCCTGATACCAAGAATGCAAATACCAAACAGCTGGGATAAGTCAGAAAAATGAGGCAAGACATTATCTTTGAGGGGAGCTCCTCCAGCCAGCTGGCATGTGGGTCGCTGGTCTTAGATTTTTCTTCCCATGCAGTAAACAAAGTCAGCACTACACCTCTACTCCATTTGGAGCTCCCACTCTTTCACTGAGGTCATTTTTCTTTTGAACTTCCTTTTAATCGTTTCAGGCCTACATAATCCCAAAGAGGTAGGACAAAAGAAATTCCTTTAATTAAAAAAAAAAACTTCCCAGTTTACTTTTATTCATATTAATTATTTAACAATTGTAACTTTGGTACTGTCTTGAAGTTCCAAGAAGAATTCCAGGGTCACCTGGGAGAGTGACTGAGAGGAGAAATCAAATCCCTCCCCTCTTGTGCCTGTTCTGAGGGGGAGCGAAAATTTTCAGTTGTTTGAATGCAAAGCAATGGCCAAGATAAAATAGTTTGTTTACTACCAGAAATAGGCTAATTTATAGTTTCTTCTAGTCCAATATTCATAGTTGGATGAGAAAGTAACTCTGCCCTGCAATGGAGGTTAACAGAAAAGGACATGAGAGCTGGGTACAATGCGTGGGTGTCCAAGGTCTCAGCCACTCTGGAGCCCGAGGTGAGAGGATCCTTTGAGCACTGGAAACACCATGGCCAATACAGTGCCAACCCTCTGGTCATGTAGAAAGAAAACAAGGACAAAATATGAAAATGTATTTATATAAAAATTAAGAAGAAAAGGTTGGTTCAGTCATTGATTGATTTCCACCTAGCTTTAATATTACCAGCATTGAAGTTAGACACTTAAGATTTATATATAAATTATGAAATAATCTAAATGTCCTTCATTTATTGGCACAAATATATTGCTTCTCCATTAAAACAACATTTCTACACCCAGTCCTCTGATGGCATATTTGCAGGTGCTTGGCTTTCCCTCCACACACAGCTTTTACTTCCAGGATACCAGCTCAGTGTCCTTTGATACAGTTCCGGCACTTCCTATGCAGAGTTGGTACCAGATCCTGTGAGGGAAAGGGGAGTCTCAGAGGACTGTCCTACTACAGATGCCAACTTTGTCTCCTACTGGTAGGTTTCCGAGCTCCTCCACCATCGCCTCACGTTTAATAGTTTTTCTAGAAAGGCTCTCAGAGCTTGGAGAGATACTTACATCTTCCTGTCTGCTATAAAAAGAGGCAAATTCTGAATTAGCCAAGTGAAAGATCTATGTCGGGTAGGTGGAAGGCAGCCCAAAGCCGCCATGACTGTGAGGTATACCCTTCTTCCTGTACCCTCAGATGTTAAGTACCTGGAAATTCATTCAGTGTCCTTCAACAGTTCTAGAGTTTGAATCTTCAGGACCACCTTTCTTTCCTGGTGGTCCTTAGAAAAAAGTTTGAGCCCTCGTAACTGATGTGTTAAATGATGGCCCCACCTGAGGCCATCCAGAACCCCTTCTTCAATGGCCTCCTTAGCATAAATTCAAAAGGACTCTTCATGAAAACTGGAAAACCATGACTGTCACTTGGGAAATGCTCAGGTTTTAGGTTCTCTGTGGCCAGAACCTAAAACAGAAACAGAATATGATTTGTATTATTCTTGGCTTTTTAATCGAAGCAGCACTTTTCTCGGGCTACCCCTTCTGCTAAACTGAGGTACCAAAAAAGGAGAAAGAAAAGTGTTCAGGGTTTTGTTTGTTTTGTTTTCCTTTGTTTGGTGGGGTTATTTTGCTTTTTCTTTTTGCCTTTATTTTAACGTGTATGTGTGTGTGTTTGTCTGTCTGTCTGTACATGTCTGTGTGCTCACGTGAACTCTGCTTTCTTCTGTGGAATTTCTTCCTACAGCCCCCGGGCCTCTTTGCTTATAGAACATCAAAGTTCTTGGCAGCTTATTTCTCGCAGACAAGATAAAACTGAAGCACTCAGTGGGTTGTTTGTTTTGTTCTGCTTTTCAGTTGTCAAATAAACACACTGTTGGGGTGCCTCCTGTGTCTGGAGCGGTGCGAGAAGGGTTAGGACGATCAGAATGCTGACATTGCTGTGCCTCCCAGTTCTGTTCTTCCCAGATCGTGTGAGAGGGGAAGGAGGGTGGTAAGCAGCCTGGCAGCCCCAGTGTCAGACTGGCTGCAGACCCGCCTCCTTCAGGTTGCTCTCCGGTATGCCCCGTGCTTATAGCCTCACGTGCCAGCCTAGGAACCTGGTATCTCTAAGGTGCTCTTTTTTTCTTTAATTCAGTGACTTTTTCTGAATTCGCACAAAAGTAGTCATTTCAAAGTGAATCACTTTAGGGTCTTTAGTTCGTGGACAACACTGTATAGCTACTGTCTCTATTTTTATTACATTTTCATCACTCAGAGGAAATTTCAGACCTATTAAAGCCACAGCATCTTTTCTTCCTGCTAAGAAAGAGCTCCTGGAAATCACAGTCTGCATTCTGTCTCTGAATTTGCCTGTTCCAAATATTCCTGAGATTACCTGTCTCAGAATAGTTACCTGCTCTGGTAATAAGGGAAATAATATATTATAGCCTGCCCTTAACTGACACACATAGATCCAACCAGACATAGATTAAAAATATTTAGGGATAAAACTGCCTCTGGCCTAGCTATGTGTAGAAGCCTGTCAGTCCCCCGTAAGCAGTACAGGGTAGCGGCCCCTTACAGTGTGTTTACACTGGAACAGGCATTGGAAGAGGATTTAAAGTATGGTATGTATTCTGAAAGATGTCATTTTATGCAAGACATTGCCACTCAGGGCTGGAAGCAGAGCTCTGTGGGTATTACACTTGCCTAGTGTATGCAAGGCCGTGGGTTTGATCCCCAGCACCACAAGGAACCAAGCATTCTCAGATTTTGGTCTCTGGGGCATTTCTTGGAACGTATCCTCCGTGGATATCAAATGACAACTGAGCGTGGCTTTGTGTGTCTGCTGCCTTATTCTGCCCCGATTCTCGAGGCTATTAGCTTTTATATCTGAGCAGTGTCACGCCTTTAAAAGCCAGTGATTCTCTTGCTGGTTTTGCACAGCACAGTTTAACCCCCACGACCTTTGTCTGTCTTCCCACAACAACCTGAGAGGCTGAGAGTAAGCCCTTCTTTCAATTCACTTGGCAATTTTATTCTGAGAGCCTGTTTTATGTCATAAACTATTTTGTATGCTGGACTATCCCAGAAACAGGATGGGCTACGTTCCTGTCCTTGTGAAGTTTATTTACGGAAGGAACACCCCCGTTTCCCATTGCTTTATTCGTTGGAACCACGTCTAATAGCTTTTTTTCCCTCTGACAACTTTAGATTATGTCTGTATTGGTTAATTCGTTGTTGCTGTGATAAAATGTCCTGACAGAAAGCATGGAAGAAAGGATTGATTTTTGGCTTAAGGTTCAAGGAGGCTGGAATTGATCGTGGTGGAGAAGGCACGGCAGCTGTCAGGAAAGCCTGGTGGCACCATCAGGAAGCTGGCTGATCACACTGCCATCCACCCACAGGAAGCACAGAGAGAAACGGGGAGCAGGGCAAGGCTATAAACCAGCCACGGCTGCCCCCACTCACTTGCTTTCTCCAACAAGGCTCCCACCAAAGGAGAGCTACTTCCTCAACCAACACCACCAACTAGGAAGCTAGTGTTCAAATACAAGCACCTAAAGAGAGTGTTTCTCACGCAAACGGCAAGAGTAGGAAATATGTTCATCTCAACACATTCCACTGAGATTTGTGAAACAGCTGGGTTTTTGTCTGTTTTGAGCTTATGATAAGATTTGGTATTGAAAAAGAGCATTCACAAGAACAACGCTTTTTGATCATTAGTGTGAGAGGCTTTGAAAGCAGTTTCTGAAGCGTTTTTAAACAAGCTACCTGAACATTATTGTCAATCCGATAGTGAGAAGGGTTGGGTTGCTCTCCCGGGTCAGCTATAATAGAATGCCACAGACAACAGACCCAACTTTTCAAGAAAAGATTCTGTTCAATAAATAGAAAGCTCTTAAACTACAGAATGGGCAGGCATCTTTCTCGTTTGCTTTTCTCCTGTGGAAGGGACCCGGTTAGAGCATGCAAAATGAAGGCATCACTGTGTTTACTACGTGAATGAAGTAAGGCACCTAATCCGTATTTAACTAACCCATGTGTGCCTGCTAACCAGCTGTGGTAATGTAAACTGTGGTAATGTAGACCTAGTTAGTTATTTAACATTGAGCCATATCATCATCCTCATCTCACTGTAGCAGAGGGAGGATATGCTGAGACCTGCCAATCATTGTCCCCCACAAGTCGGCCCATAGGCATTCACATGGATGCCCGCAACAGTCTGTGGAGTAGGCACAACATGCTGATAGATGAATGTGATTTATAGAAGATCACAGCTAATGCAATTGTGGGGGGGGGGGTTCAAGTCCACGTCTATGTGAGTTTCTACCCCAAATTTCATTTAGCTGATAAATGGTCAACAGCTTTCTTTTTGTCTTATTTTCTACATTTTTCTTGTTCGCTTGGAATCTGTTATTCTCCACTCAATAAGAGACAGAGTAATGCAAACTGAGAATTATTTTACAATTATCACTCTGCCTTGTGGGTATTTTTTTATTTCATTCCTACCTACATTTAGGTAGCTAAATTTCGAATGTGTTTTTGGTTAAAGTTGGTGGTTAAGAAAAATGCTGTACAAATAAATATACTTATTACATTTTGCTATTTCTCCTGGTTCAAATTTATTTTTCCAGCCATATCCCTGTATTCTCTCCCTTCTCTCCTCTACGTTATCCCCCCAGTGTCCACATCATCTCTTGCACACTCATATGTATACCTTCTGGTAGCCCTCATGGGCCATGTTCTCAGTGCTTGTTGTTCAGCTGGTGGGCCTGCTTATGAGGAGGGGCTGTGGAGCATTTAGCAAGTATGGCCTAGTTGAAGTATGGCCTATGTCGCTAGGCACTGAGCATTTGGCCCCTTGGTTCCTGCCTTGTTCTTGCTTCTGGTTTGCTGTGATGTGTACCACCTCTGTCATGCATCCTTGCTGCCATGCATCCTTGCTGCATGCATCCTTGCTGCATGCATCCTTGCTGCCATGCATCCTTGCTGCATGCATCCTTGCTGCATGCATCCTTGCTGTATGCATTCCCACTCTCAGCATTCCTCCGTTGTCTGCAGCTCTGTGAGTAGAGCTGAGCTTGGTGATTTTCTTCTCTCCATGTTAGCATGTCTGTTGACGGTGAACCTGTTCAGGTAATGTTTCAGTGGCCATGGTGGGGAGGCTTCATGGGTGTAGCCTTGCTGACATTTCTAGGAGACACATTCTCACAGTGAACTTCCTGTCCCTCTGCCTCATGGAATCTTCCCTAGGCCCCTTCCCAACTGACCCCTGAGCCGAAGGTTCAGTAGCTGTATCATGTGTCACTTGGCACTGGGTACAGAACTCTGAGTTTTGATTGGTTGTGATTTCCTGTGACGGTCTCTGCCGGTTGCAAAGAGAAATTTCCTTGATGAGGGCTCTTTGAAAAGAAACTAAAGAAACCCAGAGTCAGGCGCATCGGATCTTTACCAGGTGGCTGTTTTGTTGTTGTTGTTTGTTTGCTTGTTTGTTCATTTTTCTCATTTCCATCCTTTAGGTAATAATGCGTTCTCATTTCTTATAAACACACTTAAAATTTTAAACCCATAAACATGAAATTTAAAAAAAAAACTTAGAAGAGCTGTTCTGTAAGACCTAACACAATTAAAGCCATGTGATTCAGAGGGCATTGATACAGATGGGTATGCAAATAGCCTTATTTAGAGAATAAAAGTAATAACATAAATTAGCATCACTTAATTCCATTTGTGGGGCTGGAGAGACGGCTCAGAGGTTAAGAGCATTGTCTACTCTTCCAAAGGTCCTGAGTTCAATTCCCAGCAACCACATGGTGGCTCACAACCATCTGTAATGGGGTCTTGTGCCCTCTTCTGGCCTGCAGGCATATACACAGACAGAATATTGTATGCATAATAAATAAATAAATATTTTTTAAAAAATTAATTCCATTTGTTTTTTGAAAAGATATGTAAAAATATCAGTGTGTGTGCATGCACGCACGTGTGTATGTATGCACGTTCACTTGTGCAAGCACTTACAATTATTGGATTCACTCAGCCTGCCTTCTCACCTACACCAGCGGTCCCCTTCCCTTGACAAACCTAAAAGAGGCACCTTGTGTGTTTCCTGGGCTCTACAAGGGAGCCCCTCTGTGTTGTTGCAGAGGCCAATAAGCCTCTGGCCCTGAAGGACAACCCCCGCCCCCACCCCAGTACTCACCCTCCTTGTCCTCCCTAAAACCCAACTGAAGGGACTTCTGGAGGAAAGAGCTGTCCCTGAATGAATTTGTATCTGTTGTTTCCACAGTCACAGGCTTCCCATTGGTTCCTCATTTACTGTCTGCCATTCATTCGCCTTTCTTCACAAGCTCTTAGATTTCGGTGTGAATCTATTCAGACTTACCAGTTTATCAAGTATGGGAGCATGTGCATCTTTTTAAAAACAGCTCTACGTCATTTCTTTACAAATTGCAATAATAAAAACAAGTCAAATACTTAGTTTGAGAATTATTGTCTATGTTGAACTGTCACCAAGAAGATGAGTTGTGTCTATGTGTGTTGCCTTACACCCCTCCCACCACCCCCAACAGTTGCACAAAAAGCAACTGTTTAGTTGTATAAACATCCTTGTGTCCTTCTGCTTGAACATTTCTATTTCCTTCTTACCTTAGGGGTGTGTTTTATGGTTTAGGCTAAATCCCAAGGAAATTGAGATTTGTATTTAAAATACTACAGAATTTAATACAAAACCAGAAGGTGTTACTGGGATTGAGGTCCAGGCTGCCCTCCTCCTGAAGGCTAATATAGAGTCCAGAGTTTGTGGGGAAGAAACTGGCTTATGCATAGTTGGCCATGAAAAAGATGTGGGACTTAGCTCCTCAATGCTCTTTGTGCAAGGTTTTGGGGATTCAGGGAGCTTGTCTAGAGAGGGAATGGAAAAGGCCAAGGAAGGCATAGGCTGAGAGGGGGTCTTTGTCATTGATGGTATGTCTTTTCCTTCTTTAGAACTTTCCAATGGACGTTCATGGAACCAAAGCCTAGGTAGCGGGCAGCACTACAATGATGCTGCGATACTCTGGGTCCTGGGAACCTAAGGGAAGGTTTATCAATTAATATCATGGCCATCTGGGTGAAACATTTCCTTAGAATACAAATGCCGGGCAAGAGGGATGAGCTCTCAACCGTCCAGAAGGGTGAAGGACAGAGAAGGAAACGGGAGAGGAAGTGAAAGCCCTTTAGCCAAGGTCAACTTACCAGGAAATGGGTGAGGTTGAGTGAGGACTTCTTTAATAGGGAAGGTGCTGAATTATTTATTTTTTTTAAATATTTATTTATTTATTATGTATACAATATTCTGTCTGTGTGTATGCCTTCGGGCCAGAAGAGGGCACTAGACCTCATTACAGATGGTTGTGAGCCACCATGTGGTTGCTGGGAATTGAACTCAGGACCTTTGGAAGAGCAGACAAAGCTAAGCGAGTGATTTCCTAGCAGATCCAGTCAGCTACTCCCTAGAAGTACCACACAGAAAAATTTGAGGAAGTTTGAAATGAAAAAGAGGTAAGGCAAAAAATCACAAACCAAGTTTAATCCTTTCATCCCAGTGGCTTTAGATCCGCTCATTCAGGTACTGCAGAGTTCTGTCCTTTCATGGGCTTGAATCTGTAAAGCCATAACGCTGCATCTGCTAATGACTGCGTCCCGAGACAGGGTGAGCTGCAAGCATCACTTAGGTGCGGCTCCTGGCACAAGATGGCACAATTCTTGCCTCTCCGGTTGAGACCCCGTTGGAAAAGCCTCCGCTGTCACACATCCAAGTTGAGCAGACATAACAAAGAGTTCCTCCAAAAGATTAATTATTTATCAGCACCGTCGTCAGTACTGTGTCGGGCAAGATAGTGTGGGAAATTAATATACTATTTGAGTAGACTGATTGATGGCTCCTACAGCGGAAGAGTTTAACATTCACTACCTATACCGACTGGTCATTAGTCCTTCCCTTTATCAGTAAGCAAAGAATAAACAGAAATTGTAATAAAAATTCATCACAGTGAATGGGTATCTAAGTGGCTGTGATAACTGGCCGTGTACTAGATTAACTGCTAGAACACGGGAAGCAGGAAAGATCTCTGTTAGAAAAGATTTAAATAGCCTCTAATTGATGTTTGCCTTATACCCGGACTCTTTTCAACTAAACTGGGTTGTACAGAGAATCTCTTGCATATCCAGGATAATAAAGCACTGATGGCTACAGTGCACTTACTGTGTTTGGGAGGCGTCCTCTGACTATTGGCTGTAGGAAGGACGGGGCTTTGAGACTGTGTTCGAATGTGCTCCAGGTGAGCTTGTCTTCCCGCCTCTGAAGAATGGAAGCACCGCGGCGGCCGAGATAACCTGACTTGTAATGAGAAAACGCTGGCTTGTTAAAGGAATCGCCCCCTCCTTACCGATCAGATCGCGAATTGTTTTTAAGAGCAAATTAGAAGCCACGGTGAGAAGGAGATAGCCAAGGAGGAGGCAAGGAGCTTGTGAGCAATTCTGCACGTGGTAGGAATTAGTTGCCAAATATGGGTTGCTTCCCTGGGGACTTAGAATTATTTCGCATTTCATCCAAAGAATGATTTTGAAAGATCCAAAGAGCAATGTCTATTTTATATGTGATGGTATTGATGCCTCAAAAGCTTAACTAGCAGGGAATAAAGCGGGTGAGCAGAGTCGGGCCATTAACTAGTCTGCTAGTTCTGGAGTCATATCCAGGCATCTGCCTCCTCGGCTTAAGTGCACGTAGAACTGAGGATGCTCTTTATGGTTCAGTGGTAGGAGCGGCCATCAGGGCCCAATGTGCCTGTGTCACCTTCCTTGGCTCTACAATGTGACCAGATTCTGGATGACAAGTGGGGATGCTGTAGGAGCCTGTTTCATGGCTACATCTCAGGATTTACATAAATAGCCGTAAAACGTCCCAGAGAATATTGAGTTCTCATAAAGGGAGGCAGAGAACAGCTACGAGGGCATCTGGGCCACGGTATCCCTGGGGGTCAGGAACATCTTTAGATAGTTAGCATGTGGGACTGGAAGAGTCTCCTCGTAAGGAACACAGGCAGGATCAATAGTGATGGCTAACAAAAGTCAAAGAGAAATCTCTCTCACCAAGAGAGAATGGAGAAGAAAGGGATTGAGGAAGCAATGGCTAAGAAATTCCCCAGGAATCGTCAGGAAGATTCCAGTGTTGCTCATCTTGGATCTAACGTGTGGCAGAGACGAGTTCTCATGGCAGAACCCAGGAAATAAAGAAAAAGAAAGGTGTGTACTCTGATCTA
Organism: Microtus pennsylvanicus; assembly: GCF_037038515.1. Taxonomy (NCBI): domain Eukaryota; kingdom Metazoa; phylum Chordata; class Mammalia; order Rodentia; family Cricetidae; genus Microtus; species Microtus pennsylvanicus. The sequence continues at coordinate 57,935,595 of NC_134592.1, read as the reverse complement.
GGTTCTCAGGTAAATGGGAATTTAAGTGGAGAACCCAGAAATCAAGGCAAGAACGTTGCAATGCATAACTACAGGCCATATTCGATGACAGATTCAGGAAGTAAACAAGATGAGAATAAATGTACTCTGAGGAACTTCATGGACTCTTTAACCTTCATATACTAGATAGTTTTTAATGCTTTTGAATAACACTACTAAAATATCTAACAAATAATCTCAGGGAAGGTGGATTTCTTTTGGTTCATAGTTTCCAAGGAACACATTCATGGTCACTTGACCCCATGTCCTTGGGCATGTGCAGAGGATTGTTATTTGCTCTGATGTGAAGAAGTAGCAGAGAAAGGAGCGGGACAAGATCTTCCCAAAGACCCACTTCAAGTGACACATTTCTTCCAGTTAAACCTTTCCCACAAAGCTCTCCAGAAGCTCCCAAAATTGTGTCATCAAGTGGGGGCCACACTTTCAAAACATGAGCCCATGTGACAGATTTTATATTCAATCCACAATGACCAACCCAAACCAAGATTTAAAATATAGTACAATCAAGAGGAAATGGCGAAGTCTGTGAAGGATCATGTGATAGTTGTATCTTACATGTGAATGTGCATTAACGCCTCAGTGACAATCATTGTTGCTGGAAGAGCTGTCCCCACAGTGTCTGGATAGTATTTCAAGGAGAGGCAGAGTTACTGATGCTGCCACCCCCAACTTCTGCTTCAATTTTATTTTCTAATTTTCAAGAGCTTTATAATAGATAAAAGTTCTCCACTATGTTCTCTAATCTCTTTCTCCTCTCTCTCTTTCCCTCCTCTCCTCTCTCTCTCTCTCTCTCTCTCTCTCTCTCTCTCTCTCTCTCTCTCTCTCTCTCTCTCTCTCTCTCTCTCTCCCCTCCCTTCTACACAGGAGTCTTTGAATGTGATAGACCCTGGATTGATGGACCTGAATGGCATGAGTGAAGATGCCCTAGAGTGGGATGAGACAGATATAAGTAACAAGCTAATTAGTTTGCACGAAGAATCAAACGACCTTGATCAAGACCCTGAGCTCCTCATACCCTCAGTGAATCTTGAAGAGACATGCCACCAGGACCCTGGGTATGAGGAGGAGGCAGGTGACTGTGGGTCCCAGTATACCTCAAACATCACTGCACCCTCCAGCCCACACGTTTACCAAGTGTACAGTCTTCACAACGTTGAACTCCACAAGGACAGCCACACTCCGTTTCTGAAAAGCAGCCCAAAGCCTACAGGCCCGGCCCAGCCTGGTGTTTTAACTAAGAGCCTCAGTACGGATTCTTCATTTTCCTCTACAAAGTCGTTGCCAGATCTTTTAGGGGGCACCAGTTTGGTGAGGCCTTGCCCATGTCACAGTGGAGACGTGAGCCAGAATTCAGGCAGCGAGAGTGGAATTGTCAGCGAAGGAGACAATGAGATGCTTACCAACTCTGAAATGTGTTTGTTCGGGATGGTGGATGGGTCCCCAAGTAACCCTGAAACCGAACATCTGGACCCACAAATGGGAGAGGCAGTCAACGTGTTAAAGCAAAAATTTAAAGATGGGGACGAATGCATTAAGCTTCCAAATATCTCTCAGTCCTCCGTCTCAGCAGCGGGTTGTGTAAATGGAAAAGCTGGAGATTTAAATAGCGGTACCAAACACACCACCGATTGTTTAGGGGAAGAATTACAAGGAAAACATGACGTGTTTACATTTTATGATTACTCATACCTCCAAGGCTCAAAGCTCAAATTACCAATGATAATGAAACAGTCACAGAGTGAGAAGGCACATGTGGAGGATCCCCTTCTCTGTGGTTTTTATTTTGATAAAAAATCCTGCAGATCTAAACATCAGGCTCCGGAGTTACAACCAGATGCGCCTCCCCATGAGAAGATTTTGGCAAGCGCGCCCCATGAAATGGGTCGCAGCTCGTATAAAAGCGGCGACAAAGAGAAGACGCTGGCGGGCATTCCAAATGCTAGGCAGCTCTCCCTCGTCTCCCGTAGCTCATCTGTAGAGTCCCTTTCTCCGGAGGGTGACTTGTTTGGGTTAGGTGTCTTTAAAAATGGCAGCGACAGCCTCCAGCGGAGCTCCTCTTTAGAGAGCTGGTGGACATCCTATAAGAGCAACGAAGATCTTTTCAGCTGTCACAGTTCCGGGGACATAAGCGTGAGCAGTGGCTCAGTCGGTGAGCTGAGCAAGAGGACATTAGACCTCCTGAATCGCCTGGAGAACATCCAGAGCCCCTCGGAGCAAAAGATAAAGCGAAGTGTCTCTGATATCACCCTCCAGAGCAGCTCCCAAAGGATGTCTTTCACGGGCCAGATGTCACTGGATGTCGCGTCGTCTATCAATGAGGACTCGGCAGCGTCTCTGACAGAACTGAGTAGTAGCGAGGAGCTCTCGCTTTGCTCGGAGGATATCGTGTTACACAAAAACAAGATCCCAGAGTCCAACGTGTCATTCAGGAAGCGCCTGAATCGCTCGGTGGCTGATGAGAGTGACGTCAACGTTAGCATGATTGTTAATGTCTCTTGCACCTCTGCTTGCACCGACGACGAAGATGACAGTGACCTCCTCTCGAGCTCCACGCTCACCTTGACTGAAGAAGAGCTGTGCCTCAAAGACGAGGACGATGACTCCAGTATTGCAACGGACGATGAAATTTATGAAGAAAGCCACCTGATGTCTGGGCTGGACTACATAAAGAAAGAATTGCAGACTTGGGTAAGACCGAAGTTTTCCTTGGCAAGAGAAAAGAAACGGTGTGGTGCCCCCGATGAAATGAAAGGCGATAAAGATGGGGGCCGCAGTGAGAAGGTCAACCCCTCAGACACCCTGAACATCCACGCCCTTCTGAACGGCTCCATAAAATGTCTCTCTGAAAACAATGGAAATGGAAGGAATTCACTCAGAACTCATGACTTGGGAACAGAAGGTGAAAACAAGAAAAATATTTACGAGGTTAGTAAAGATCCCCACGTGGCTGACATGGAAAATGGCAATATTGAAAGTGCTCCGGAGAGACAGAAGGAGAAGCAGAACGGAACCTCAGAGGCATCAGAGAACCTTGGTTTAGACGTGAAACAGAGTTCTGACTCTGAGCACAGGGAGTGTAGAGCATCAATGGACAGTTCAGAGGATTCAAATGTTGCTGGAAAGGAATTCGGACCCCCAAGTGACAGGCATCTTCCACAGACAGGCCCAAACCTCCACCATTGTGAAAATGAAAGTGCCCCCTGCATGCCCGATGAGAGCCCTTGCCCAGAATTGCTGTCAGGAACCAGAGTTGGAAGCAGACAGGACAGTGATGGACTGAAAGCTTTGTCTAATGATGCACCAAGTGGGGCTGGAAAATCTGCTGGTTGCTGCCTACTCGGACAAAATGAGACAGAGGAAAGTGCTTCTATCAGCAACAGAACTTCCTGTTGCCACTGCCAGCCAGATGTTTCCCATGAAAAAGATGCTGAAGATAGTTCAGTGCACGACTTTGTGAAGGAAATCATTGGCATGGCGTCCACAGCCCTAAAAAGTAAATCTCAACCTGAGAGTGAGGTGGCGGCCCCCACTTCACTAACTCAAATTAAGGAGAAAGTGCTGGAACATTCCCATCGGCCCATGCCCCTGAGAAAGGGAGACTTCTACTCCTACTTATCTCTTTCATCCCATGACAGTGACTGTGGGGAGGTCACCAATTACATAGACGAGAAGAGCAGCACTCCATTGCCACCGGATGCTGTGGACTTTAGCCTCGATGACAAGGAAGACATTGAATGCTTCTTTGAAGCGTGTGTTGAGGATGATCTTGATGAGAAAGCCTGTTTCTCTAGTCCCCTTCCAGATGAACCAGCAGCTCCCCAGGAAGCTGCTATGCCAAGACAAGTGACAGCCAGCTCTCCTGTGTTCAGTGATGTTGCTTTCCCACTCAATGAGACAGACACAGTGGCTCTTCCAGGACCTTCCCCTCAGAAAGGAGGTGACAATGGAAAGGAAGTGGATGATGCATCCCAAACACCCCAGGGCTGTGCAAAAAGCTCAGCGCTTACCACTCCTTCAGGACAGCCCAGTAAAGATGGAGGTGCAAGGAGCCAAGGTGAATCAGGAATGCCAGAAGGCAATAATGCTACTTCAGCCAAATCAAGAATTCAAGTTCTCCCATTGAATGCAAAACAGCCAAAAGTCAAGACCAAGCTGTATCCCAGCCCGCAAACTTTAACCTGTAAAGAAAAGCTTGTAAACTTTCACGAAGATCGACATAGAAACATGCATAGGTAGAATGTAATGACCCCAAGCATGGAAATCATCTCATTGAAAGGTATGTATGAGTACATGTGCATGCACGCACGTGTGTGTGTGAGTGTGTGTGTGTGAGTGTGTGAGTGTGTGTGTGTGTGTGAGTTTGCATTAATAGAGCCATTTGAGAACACTGACTAGTCACGACACATACATGTCTGAATAGGACATTTAAGTAGAAACGCTTACAACCGTGAAAGTAACTGTGAAAAGCATAAGAGGAAAACTGGTGAAAATTTGACATTTTAAATGACATTATATTTGTTTTATCATTTTGTCAAGAGCAATACAATATCTGAGGAAACAGCTGAACAGTTGAGGGCTTCAAACTCTTCAACTGGCCTAGAAAACTACTCTCCAAGCCGCAGTCACCCCTGACAATTCTAAGGTCGGAATGCACGCTCCGTAGCCGCTCTCCTCCCTGGAGCTCCCACTCGGTACTCGGCTGTGTCTCCAGAGTTGAGCTTTACCCACATAACCGCTGGCCCCCTCATTTCCCCCAGAAGGGCTATGCTGTCTCAGCTCCTAATCATAGCCATGCCTGAGAGTTCCAGCAGGAGGGGAAGGCTGGTTTCAAAGAAGATCCCCTGACTTCCACACACACAGACTGAGAACCAGCGCAGAACACAAGGGCTGGGAGAATATGTGACAACTTAATGGCGTTTTGATAAAAACAGAATTTTTGAATTTTGCCTGAAGGTGACAGGCTGATTGCCATCATTTTTTTTGAGAAAGTCATTCTACTTTTCATATTTAATAAGACAGCTATTGATTGATAATTCCGGGATGGAGAGATGGCTCTAAAGTGACACAAGGATTCTGTTATTTCCATTTCTAAACCCCAAATGATGAATGTACTTCCTCGATCAAGTTTAAAGAGGAATTTAGCTTTCAGATATGAGAGTTGTATTTCGCCAAGGGGTGAGGTGCATAGTGTACCACCTCCGCCCCCACTGCAGAAACCTAATGCGTAACCTACACTCGTGCTATAGGAAATGAATTACAGAAGCAATCTACCCTAATTTGTTAACTTATTCAAATAACAGTTATTATACTTAACTATGCTAAAGATTATCTTTTTTGTGGCAGATTGTTTATTTTTTGATGAGCCTAATTACTGATTTTCTAAAAGTAATTTACATTTATTACAAATACATCTTTTAAAATGTGACAGATAAATGTTGTTCCCATAATGTATTATGAAAAAAGTTACTATTTAAAAACACATTATTTAATTTGAAAGATGAATGGCAAACATCATTATTTTTTTTCCTGCAACACCTGTGCCCTAAGCTCATTAAAATGTGTGATTCTGTGTAGAGCTGCTAGAAAGGGGAGCGAGGGGGGCAACCTATACCATATATGTACCCTAAAAATAAACTCAATATGCAAAGCTGAAGACAGCCACCCTACTTACTAATGGCACTTCACTAATTTTCTATTTCAGACCCTATTTACAATTGGCTGAGTGAGAACAAAAGTAGGAGAGAGAGAAATGTGTTCTCTGTGAGTGGTGCCCACCCTATCATCAAATTCTCCATCAGGACGCAGTAGAACTGACCATCCAGGGAGAGTAACTTGGATTCCATAAGCTGCTTCAGAGCGAGTTCTGTTAGAACTGATTGGATGCAGGCTCTGCCCGCCTCCACAGAAGGCACGGAGAGCTTGGCTGATTTTGTTTTCTGAAAAAGGAAACAACAGCACCCTGAGCATGCCAGCCTGTGACTGTGACCCCAGTCACCGGGCCTACCCAGACGCGGAGCAGAGAGAGCCCAGGCCTTGGAGAAGCCTTCTGGAATGTATTCTCCCTGTTTGCTCCTCCGGGAGTCTCTTCGCTCCCTCACGTGGAGAAATGGAATTGAAATGAAATGTAAATGATGAGCGATTCCATTTTTTTGACTTGAGGGAAGGGAAGGTGCTGATGGATCTGTGTAATTGTCACATTTTACAAGCACAGACAGTGTAAAACTATCAGCGGCTTGCCTGCCCGGCAGCAGGGTTCTCTTGCACCCCACACCGGGCTCTACTGTGGGCGAAGGGAGAAGCAGCCAGATTTTACTTCTGCAGAACTGACATCTCCCCCAAGTGACTTGTTACCTACCTAGAGCTGTGTCAGCAGCCATATGTGGCCCCTATTATCCACTTTCAAGGATGTGTGTGCACGTGCGTGCGTGTGTGTGTGTGTGTGTGTGTGTGTGTGTGTGTGTGTGTGTGTGTTGCGCGCGTACACTGTGGCATCATGTAACTAAACACCCTGGAGCCTGGCTTTGGAGCTAGTTACAAGCATTGGGTGTAAACTTTCACATATAGCGGAAACACAATCACCAGAGAAGTTACCTAGTCCGAAAATGCTGCTAAGCTTTTGGCACTTGATGTCAGGAAGCGTAGGAAAGGGCCTGGTAAAGACGACACATCACATCAGAATGAGCTTGTTTGTAATTGTTCTTCTTACCACAAGGTCCAAAGCAGTGAAGGCTCTTCTCTTTAACAGCCATTCGAAGACCCTTAGACAAGACCATCCTTGCATCAGGACAGCAAAATTCACCAAAGTCAGTTTGCTGGAGCTCTTTGTTCAGAAATAAATTCTCAGATGATGAAGTGATTATCATTCCACTCGAAAGTGTTCGTGACGTAGAATCACGCATAGAGTCTGCAACCGGAGCAAATTCTCTGCGAAGAGTTTTGAAAATTATTTTGTTTACTATGTTCAAAGTAGAAACCTCTGAACCCTTGTGAGGAGCGTTAGTGGGGCCCAGCAGTGAGTGCGTTTGCACTTCTTCCCAGGCAACCGCTGGGCTTTTCACTGCTTCCATTTCTGTGTGGCATTTCTGTAAAAATAGAGAGGTCAGTTAGAGCAAGTCACATCAAAGGCGAGGTGACTGGAGAGATGCAGCTCTTTCTGCTAATTTGGAGGAAGCACACAGTGTATGTGTGGAACGCCTCCTAGGACCTGCCTAAGAGAGGTACTCTGCGCTAATCTTTTTGCTGTATTCTGACAGTTATTTCTTCATAATCCTCATCATAAGCCTGTGATCTTTGATGAACGGTTTAACCCTAAAATTCAGGCAGGCTAAATCCTGCCGCGTAAGAAGTTAACTCCTCATGTGCAGCCAGGGTGTACTTTGATGTCTTCGCCTTCAGGTTTTGTGATGGCTTGATGTGTACACGGGGTGTGTGTGTGTGTGTGTGTGTGTGCGCGCGCGCGCGCGCGCGTAAGTGACAAGAGGGGAGAGTCTTAATTACTTTCTTTGGTCTTAGTTTCATTGTCTTGCCTGCTTTATCTGTCTGCAAGTGTGGCGGTGGCCGGAGTTTCAGGTTTTGGATGACTGTTAATTGGATGCACATTCAGGTTTGCACATGTGCAGTTTAAAGTTCTTGTCTGCTTTCATAAACCGAGAACGTGGTAGAAACAAACACTTCTCACATGGTGCCTCCGCCTCCTACTGAACTGGCGCTGGTTAGGCCTGGCCAAGCAGCTTTAGGGAACTCCATTGGGGGCATGTATATTATTCTTTCACTAGACACCATGCGTATAGTTTTGTAAAATTTACCTTTAAATCGCCTTACTAAACCGAGGCTCTTTTGGATGAGATTTGAATTATCTGGCACATCTGAATAACTTACCATGCTAAATAAAAATGATTTTATTAAATAAAGTCAGTCTCTCTCACACACATGGGGGGGGAGAGGGAGAGAAAGAGAGAGTGAGAGAGAGAGACAGAGAGAGAGAGAGAGAGAGAGAGAGAGAGAGAGAGAGAGAGAGACAGAGAGAGAGAGAGAGAGAGAGAGAGAGAGAGAGAGAGAGAGAGAGAGGAGATATTTGGGCTTGAGCCCATTTGGCCTGCCTATTCCCAAGTGTGCCAAGTTGAAAGAATTGATCACCCACAGGGAATTCAATTGCCAGCTCTTTATTGAGACAGGATTTGCTCCACCCGAGGATTCCCTGCTCGGTGGCAGCTTTTGATGAGTCACCTCCTCAGCATTTGAGCAATGCTGCTCTGTGCGTTCTTGAATTACTGCATTATTTTACTGTACCAAATTTTGTTCCATCTGCCTCCATCTGTCTCCCCATTCCTGCTAACTTCCCCTAGCTTCCCAACTCCTGTTTGGCTGGAGCGGAACAACAGTTGGAAAACTCTTTCTGACTCCTGCACAAAGTTGTAAGTTTATAGAAAGAGACAGAAAAACACAAAAGAATACTTGCTTCTAAGAGGTCAGGACAAAACCTGATAGAGCTCTGCAGAATGTAGATTAAAGCCAGGCAGGCAGGGGCCTGCTTTGAGCGCTAGTCTGAGAACCTAAAGTAATTGTATCCTGGAATTTCGATGTTGTTCCGATCTGACCAGGTGCTATAGTCATTTAGAAATAAGGAGGACAGAATGAGCCTGGGACGAATTCCTAGCAATCATCGCACATAAAAAGAGAATTGAATCAGTTTAGTTTTCTCATTGTTTCCTGTGCCTAAAAATGAACCACAGTCATGTTTGAGCTGTATATTCTAATTATACCCAATTATAGGTGAGGCGCTAAGGCCTTTAAGACTGTCGCAACTTCGTGACGGTTTCATCACTGCACAATAGAATTGTTCCACATCACACACAAATTACTGAAGGGCGTGCTAACCCGAGAGCCGGCCACGCAGTCTGCGAACTCTTGTTCGCCCATCGTCACGTCCCTTGGTATTAATTGCCTGACCTTCTCATACAGATGTGGAACCATCTTCATAAAAGTGAGATCACCCACAGAAGAATGAATGATGACCCAGAGAAAAGATTATATACTTGATTTTTGTTATTTATTGGAACCATATAAATATATTAAAGTATATGTACATCTTGCTGAACTGAAAATGTAGGGTTTTTTTTTTTTTTTGTATGTGGTTTGAGCCTTGAGCTAGTGAGCTAGTCATGTCTCTGATTTCAGATCTTTAGCAACTGGTCCCCCACTGGCAGCTTCCTGAAAGGGCTTCATTCTGCAAATGACAGAGATATTTCTGCAACCTATTCCTGTCGCCTTTTTGTTTCCTAGAGCGAGCCTGGCTGCCGCTCAGGGCTGGCCTGATCCACCCTGGGCTGGTCTTGGTTTCTGTCCTGCTGTCACGGACACCTGTCACATTGACTTTCTGAAGATGGCCCACCTTTCCTCTGAACGGTCTGTCCATGTGGGCTCTGTGATCTGGATGTGTGCATCGCTTCTCTTTAGCTCACCTCTCATGTCTACACAGCTGCTTGCTCTCCTATGGATTCCCGTCCCAAGCTACCTCTGCCAACCCTCTCTCTCCAGCGAGACCTCTGTTTGCCACCTCCTCTCCTGCCTCCCCTTTCAAGCTCTGCAGTTCACCACATTGGTGGTCCATCAAACCCACTGTCTGGAATGGCACCCCTCCCCGCCAGTGCTTGACCAATTTGATGTTTGGCTCTGAAAAATTCCATGGTATTATGTTTTGTTTATTGAAAGAGATTTACCTAAAAAGCCAGCCCTTGATTTGGTTGTGGTATAGAGGAGACATATTGGTCCTTGTTACAAAATTAAATGACATTTAAAAGCATCATTTTAATTATTTCTTTTTAATATTGTTCTATGCAGCACTTCACGAAACAACTCTGATGGTGTTGTATATTGTAAATTGGTACATTCTACTGTTGTTTTTTTGTCTGTTTGTTTGTTTTCTATGCTTCTCGGGGTGGTAATGAGAAAAACGTTGTTTTACAAACTGTGTGCCTTGCTGTCTTTCTTATCCCATTCATGAAAAAGCTGCTTTCATGGTAATGGTATGTTGATCTGAGAGGAGGAAATAGCAAGGTGAGGATTGTGAATAATTTCTGTACATATGTATAAGCTAGTACAAACACTGATGTATGACAGTATAAAATGCTTTCATGTTTGTGATGTCCAGTGATGTGGAGAATATAAGCCTTAAACCCATTCAAATGCATGGTAATTAAAATTGGCATAATAAAAACAGCATATTGGGGGAAAGGAAAATTAATGATCTCTTCTACCTGTGTTCTTACCAAATTCTTGCATCTGTTTCTGAAAAAAAATAACATGTATCAGCTTCCAACATATCCATATGGCAGAAAAGGCTTAAGTTGCTTAAACTGCAGACTCGGCCTGAAGCCTTCATAACGTTCAGACTCTTTCTGTTTCACTGTAAGTGAACATCCTGAAACAGCAAGTGTTTAAAGGCCATTTCCCCTAAATCAAAAACCCTTTATACTAAATGCTTCTATTTCTACTTGTTAATGATTTCAAGTTGTCTTGGGAGATCTCTTACATGTCCTATTTAATTTAAATAATTATTTGAATGGTTTTGGTGGATGATAAAAAGTATAGAAAAATGGACTATTATTTTATCTAAACTATAGATTTCAGGTGTATTTATTTCGTTAAGAAAATCAGCAGAGAAATATTTCATTTGTTTTTTTTTTTGACTTGAGACTGCAGCTTTTTACTTTATAGTATCACTCCTACGAAAGTGCCTGACACACAGTAGGTATTCCACAGAATCTGCTGAATCAGAGGATTGAGTGGGGTAACATGGAATATATATATATAAAATCTTTATTTTGAGATTCCTGCATTAAAACATACGACTAGATAAAGATGTGCAAAGCGAAACCACTCACAGTATGTTATTAGATTTCAGAAAGAACACGACAGAAGTATGTCGCCACAGAAATGACAATCATTCATTCACCAGGACCACCCATTAGCGTCTTTGCTCGAGATTCAGGGAATGCAGCTAGAAACCATGAACTGCCTTTGGAGGCTCATCTTGGTTAGAGGCAAAATGGCCCACTACACAGACAACACACCATAGCGTCCTACAGGGAGATGGCAAGGGTAGGGAAAGAGTCATAAGAGAGAGACAGCAGCAAGGGACGGGGCAAAGAGAAAGGTCAGGAGAGAGTGGAGGGAGAGGCTAGGATACCGGCGGGGGATCACTCTGATGTAATAGGTCAGGAGAGAGTGGAGGGAGAGGCTGGGATACCGGAGGCGGATCACTCTGATGTAATATGAGGAAAGGACAAATGGAGAGGAATGAAAGTGTTCGCGGAGTTGTTGGAGCTTTGGTGTGCAGTGCAGTGTACGAGGTGGACTTGTCGTTTGTTTGGGGCTTTATTTGATCTTACGACTAGGACTTTAGTATCACCATCCCAGGACCACTTACATAGCACTTGTCTGTAATTTCACCGGGCCTTAATACTTTTGTGTGGGTTTTGCCCCTTCCAAGCTTTCCTGCACATATTTTTTAATGGATGGCTCATTCTAGGTGCGTAGATATGTAGTGACTTCTTCCAGAGGAGTCTTAGGGAGACATCTAGTTTTAGTGTGGACAAGGATTGCAAGAGGAAATGTTAGTGTAAGTGTGTGGTAGGGAGCAGTGAGGAAAACCTAGCTAGACTCAAGGCAGTAATAAAGTTTGCAGGGATAGTAGCCTGAGATACAAGAAAGACGAAATCCAAGAGGCGTGGACATCTTTGGACATTTTTGGACCTCTTTTAGGCATTATTTTATATATTGAGACAACCTGAATTTCTCTTGGTCAGTAATTGATATCATCTGTGTTCATTGGGAAGCCATTCAAAGATTAATGGGCCAAGGTGTATTGTTTGCCTCTTACATAGTCATGAAGACTTGGGATTTGAAAGTATTTATTAATTATCTACTTAACATTAGCACCAATTTTTTTAGGTTGACTTTTGGACTTACTAATGCCTTTTCCAGTCAGAGGGGATGGAAGAAACTCAGCCTCACACCCGTGTAGACGCTACCTTCCAAGTTATCCTTGAAACCAGCCCATCGGTTTATATTAACTCAGACAACTCTATCTACACATGTCCCACGATAATGGTTTGCTGTTTGGTAAAGCAAAGTGTCCCTCCTCTGGGCACGTGTTTCTGTTAGAATGTGCTTTCGTGGGTTGCTAACGTCCACAGGGTGTCCCTCCCGGCCCCCCCTCTTAGTTTCGCTCATTGGTCCTATGTCTGCTGCAGAGCCAGCAGCCCACAGGACTCCTGTTCCCTCTGTCCCATGGTCGCCCTGCTGGTCTCTCCTAAGCACTGTTCCTCCGACCGCCCTTCATATGTCATGATTTCAGGTCCATTTCAACCCGAACTGAATGTTAACAGATGGAACCCTTGAAGTCAAGGGACCGTCTCCATCATACATGTAGAGAAGCATCTTGACGTTTAAGTGCTAAGTTTTCTCTAAAATATATTCAAGATATATGTTTATTCTATTATTGTAAATTTCAATAAATAAACAAATAAACAAGTGAATAAAAGAAGAATCCATGACTTCCTTCAGTGGTCCAGTCCGGTGCCAGAGTCATCTTGAATCTTTTTCTTATGTTGGGATCCGAACCTGACATCTCCATGTAAAACAAATTTGCCCGTCCATTTATTCACTCACTTATTCATTCTGGCACCCAAATATTCCTTGGGGGCCACTTGTGTGAGGCATTGTGTGACCTCGGCATACATAGGCAAATGAACATGTTGTGTGTCTCCAACCAATTTACAGGTTTCTCTCTGACCAGACTCTAGACCAGTTATGACGTTTCCTCAAATTAATTTTCCTCAGACCTACTTCCTTTGCCTCTTATCTAGTCTGTCTACATTTTCAAGGATCAGATGAGCATATGGTCTGGGTTGGACTGTGGGGAGGAGAGTGGTTTTTGTTTCAAAGGGGAAAAGTATTTTTTTAGATTGTTGTTGTTGTTGGACAAATCTGCATACAAGAGGATCTAGGTATACCACAGCCCAGTTTGGAATATTTTGTTGCCTGACTCAGTCAGCTCAGGTTTCAGACGTTCTGCAGTATTGAGAACAAAGCAGATGGAGGCAACAAACGGGCCACACTGAGCTCACTTATGAATGAAATTGAAATATGCTGGAGTTTTGCAGAGTAACTGACCTTCAAGTGTCGTAACTTTTACATTCAAAACAACTTGGACTGCCAAGTCTTACAGCTCCATTTCTTTTCATGTACACACAGTCTTTCCAATTTCAGTTTGCTAATTTCAGATCTATGGAAGAGCCAAATGGTAGAGGGATAATGTCTGTATACTTAAAATTCAGATATATTTATTGTTAGTATTTTATATCTTTTCCCTTCATCTTCACACCACACATACAAACACACACAAACACGCACACAACCTTCTTGTATGATTGTGCCATTTGAAATTTATTTCTTGAGTACAACACTTCATTTGTAAAGTCTTGAGCTAATATGACCAGGAACAAAGGTATTTTCTTTCATATCACTTAATAATCCTTAGTAAAATTTCTCCAGTTTCAAGACATGCTCTTTTTCGGGGCCATTACCTACAGTCTAGTGCCCAAACAATGACCACATAGGCCTTTTAGCTCTGCATCTTATTGGTCCTGAATAGTTTTTCTTGCTATATCTCTCGTTTTTGGTCCTCACCGTCTTGACATTTCTAAAGAGCTCAGATCAGTTTTATAGAATGAGTCACAGCTTGGGTGAGGCCAGTTATCTTCTCTCTGTGAAGCTCAGGACGAATTGGCTTTTACGACTGTGGCTTACGGGTGATGCTGGGTTCGAATCTCCGATGGAGTGCGAGAGGATCACTAACATTCCTGATTCACGTTTTCTTTTATTTTCTAAGACAGAGGTCAGCAGACTATGGCCCACGGGCCTAATTCAACCCAGTGATTGTTTATGTTTGACCCGGGAGAAAAGAATGACTTTTATCTTTTATGTGGCTGAAAATAGAGTGTGTTGTGACATGTGAAAATTAAATGAAATTCAAAGTTTTGTGTCTGTGAATAAAGTTTTATTGTAACACAGCCACACATATTGGCTTACATATAGTCACTTTTGCACTTTAACTCCAGAGTTACTTAGACGCAGCAGAAGCTTGGTGGTCAGGGTGCCCGGGATGTTTCCTGTGTGACCCATTTGCTAATAAACTCACCTTTCATGCTTGGGCTATGGAATTCTAAACTCTGGCACAGTTGTCTTAGAGGCAGATAGACTGCAGCTTGAAGTCAATGGGACATAGAACATGCAAGTTTTTCTTTCTAGATTTTATTATATTGTCAATTTCAGTTCCGTGCAGAGTGACTTACCCATTGACATCCTTAAGCCACAATATTCTATTATTTTCTAAGGCAAAGGTCAGCCAACTATATACAGGCCAGGGACCAAATACATGCTTTCATTTGATTTGTAATTTTAGGAGAACAAAATATACTGTTTCATAAACTAAATGATTGTTCTGCATCAGTAATTTAAGAATTTGAATTTAGTTCACTATTACTGATTGATCTGGAATTTAGTTAGTCATAGATTTGATATTTAGTGCAATCAAAACCACCAGAAAAAGTGGTACAACCTAAACTCAATGCACCAATAATTGAGATCTTTCTCTAAGTGGTTTTCTAAAGCAGTCTTAAGTCAGATCATTTCAGTCCTTTTTTTTTCATATTTTTCAGCCTAAACAAATAAAGACTCACACGCCCATAACTTTCATTCCCTGGTCACAGATGGCAAGCTTGACGTGCCCAGAAAATAGGTGTTCAACTGAGACCCTGCTGAGGTCGTGGTGGACACTCTCACTGTGTAGAAGAGTTCCATGAAGTCAGTCCTGGAGTTCTCTCCTGACTTGCTGCAGGCAGCATTGTCGCATGCAAGCAACGCATGCAGATGCTTCTTTACAAACAGCCACATGCTTCCCACACTGCGGCTGCATTTGCATGTGAGGCTCTCCACTGGTTTGTACGTCCAAAGGAAAACGATCTAATATGCGTAGATGAGGTCCATGTCATAAAGTTTCCTTAGCAAAGGCATTGCGGCTAACACCTTGAGATCATTGGCTCCCTTAAGGGCTCCCCCAAAGCAGAAGGTATGCATTTTGTTAGCCCTTGTGCTATGAACTAAAGCAGGACCTGCATAAGGCAACTCTCCTCAGGTTCTTTCCCAGGGACAGCATACACGCAAAACAGGGACGGCGTTCACACAGGTGAGGTTGTTTTAGTCCACTGACTGTCATAACAAAATACTTTATTTTCTGGGAAATTTGTAAACAAGGGAACTTATAGATAGACAATCTGGAAGTTAAGAAGCCCAAAATCAGGACAACAGAAGATTGAGCATCTGGTGAGAACATGCTCACTGCTTCATAGATGGGCCTTTTTATTTCTTCCTCACAGGGAGGCGTAATTCACTAGCGAGCTCCCTTTTCTAAGGGCAGTTATCGCATTCATACCTAAATGCCCCCCAAAGACTCATGTCTTAATACTGTTGTGCTGGAGATTAGTTTCGAACTTGAGAATTTAGGGATACAGACGATCGGAACACAGCACAGGCATTTGCGGGCCTTTGGCAATGGTCAATAAATAGTTTCCATTGAGGCTGCTCGCTCTCCTCGAAATCCACTCAAGAAAGGTAACAGGACAGCTGACTGGAACGATGCTGTTTTAAGGGTAGTTTAAAACTGTCTAATTTGTTCTTTCAAACATATCCCTTAAGGTTTACATGCTGTTACTAATTAACAACCTTGTAGCATTGTATCTACCACACACTAAATTGGAGGTGTCCCCAAAACCAGGAAGGTTCCCAAAGCACAAGAGAATCAGCTCTATGCAAACCTTGTCTGAACAGCCCCTGTTTACCCACAGGCATGAAGAATTTGAACTGTGGGGAGTAGGATCTTCAGGGGGAAAAAAAGTATTTAAAACAGAGGTGTGAAACATTGTGCAGCTTGGGTTCCATCACTTTGGGAAATAGCCAGTCCAGGCAGTCTGGTCTGGGAACCTTGCCCGGTGTGAACTGTGGAATCCGAAGATGAAGATGTCCCAGGTGTTCACAGAGTGGCGTCTCACCACCTAAGCGGCTGTTCTCATCAGCTCCCTGCTGTGTCATTTCCCGTCACTCATATGGTCTGGGGAAGTCTGACTGGAAGCCTCAGGAATAAATTTGGAAATGATTCCATATCATAAGGATATATAACAATACAGCTTATTAATTCGGGGCAAGTGAGTACAGGTATATGTTAGAATAAACCATGTAAAAATTATTAAAACTTTTCTTTGCATTTGATCTACCAACTCCGTAAACAAATGAGGTATTAGAGATGTAAAGCATTATTTAGCAAAATTTATTCAAGGTCTTAAATGATTGCAAGCATTAAGAACATAAAATGCTCGAAATCCTCTCTAAACCCCAATATTCCCTAGCCGCTGGTTTATAAAAAAAATTTCAGGGTTAGAGAATTACTCTGGTTCTATTGGTTGATCAAGTTACTTAAACTAAGGCAGAAATCCAGAGTAAATCATTCCTTTTGTCTGCATTTCCTGGCAAATATGTGTCATTTATTTTAAAGAATCTTTAAAGGGAAAGCCAAATTACTGGGATGCATCTTGCCGTTAAAACAGAGTGAGGAGCAAACTGAGCATCCACATTTGCGTCTCATTCACACGCGTCTCAGACGAAGGATGGAGCTCTGGCCAGGCTTCGCGAACTTCCAGGAAGCAACTCTTTTTTCACATGGTCACCATTTGCTACTTTCCCAAATATTTCTCTCTGTGTGCTAAAATCTGTATATTCTTTTCCAATTTGCCAATGGTGTCTTTCCATTGCAAACACATTTACAGTTTGTTATAAAAAGCAGTAGGAAATAATGCCCTGGTTCTTTCTTTTTCAGTGATGGCAAGTTCTGATCAGTTTTTGGATGGTGGGACATGTCAGTCCCTTCCAGTTCTCAAGCCGGATTATTTAAGTCATAAGTAACTCAAAGCCACTTCAGACCGTTTTACTCATTCTACATTGTCATCATTACCATTTTGATGCTTAGTGCCATAGGTTGGCAAGCTAGAGGGAAGGAAGCAAAATAGATGCACTGGCTACTGCTGCTTCATTGGGGACAATGATAATATAAATCATCACTCACTGCCTCTATGTGCTGAGTACTTTTGACTTAGCCCTCACGATATTTTGTGATAAATGATAGCCATGTATTTAGTTGTTCAGTTTAAAAAGAATTTTTTTTTTGCGGTGCTGGGAATGATACACATTTTATAATGTGCAATTTAAGGACTAAAGAGGTAGGTGAGTTATTATAAATATTGTATTTATATCTCATAAAATATAAGGTATTAGGGAACAAAATATTCTTTAATTTGTTATTTAATTGATGATATGTATAAAGTGTTCACTTAACATCTATATATGTGTTGCTAAATTTCCTGTCTTTATGAAATACTTACTGAATAGTAATTCAGGTCAAAACTGGAGAAAGGGCTTTCATTTTAAAATACACTTCTTAAAAAAAATCTTTAGGAAGAAATGATAGCTAAATTAGCACTTGAAAAAGGCCAAAGAAAATTATATACTGTACATAATTATGCCTCATTATGACCTCTGCACATTTTCCAGAAAAGTTAGGCATTAAAAACACACACAACAGGAACACTGTAAAGGTCAGAGTCTGATGAAAGAAAAAAGCAATAGTTAATTATGGACGAGATTAATGTTCAAGCAGGAACATACATTTTTATCATTATATTTTGCTTAAGAAATACTTTACAATATATCATTGCCCACCCGTGGACTTTATTTCATATCTGAAAAAAAATCAGTAGAAAGAAACAAATTTATAAAGTGAAAATATTAATTAAATTTACCGTGATAAAATTTTCTAGCTTTAATGTTGTCTGCTTGTGTCAGGGGCCTTTTGTACATCGCATGAAGATCACTCCCTTCATTAATCTATACCTACTTACCCTATATATGAACTCATAAATTCCATTCCCCTAACCCTTCCTAACTCTGGACTACACGCTTTTGTTGTTGTTGCTTGGATTATCCCAGACTTAGTCAATGAGATTTTCTTCAATCTAGTTCTTGTATTCTTGTGATATCTTTTAATTAATTTCTTGATTTTGACCTAAAAGTCATTTTGTTCCTGTGTGTTCCAACCTTAAATAATTTAAAAGTCTTTTTGGTATTTTGGAGATGGTACCCAAGATTTCGTACATACTATGTAAGTGTTCTGCCACAGTGCTGGGCTCATTGTGCCGCTGGTCCTGTGTCCCCTGTTTTTAACCCACCAGTGATCCTTGGAGTCTTTCCTGTTTTTAACAGAACATGACACTGGGTAGCACAATGCTAGCTGTGTTTAATACAACAGGTATATTGTTCCTTTTGATAATTTAAGCTAACAGAGCTAAGTACTACATGAAAGTTATAGACATATAAATGTACATACATGCATGCATACAGGAAAGTACTCTCAAAGGCATGTTACTACATGCATAAGCATGTATATATTTTATTACACACTTATTTTACAAATTAGAGTTCACAGCACTATCTCCATTTTCAATCTGTTATTTCTTGGAATTTCTAATTCTATATATACATTTCCCTTTTACCCTGAAAGTCATAGACACCAACTACATTAATACATTTATTTGTTTGCTGAATAAAATGCAATGATTTCTAAAACAGTATAATAATTGCTTTAGAACTATTACAATAAGCAAACCTATTTAAAGAACGGGATTCATTTTATTTTCTTCCCTTCCCATATACCCCATCTTTCTTGACACGGAGGCACCTGGTTCAGTACTGGTTGTCAAAGTTCACAAGTTATTTGGGTCGTTACCACTCTCTCCCTTCTCGTCCTCAATTATCTCCTCCCTTTAATATGGTTACGTCATTTCTTTAAACTTGCTATTCTTTGCAAAGCCGTGCCTGTGCTTCACAGACCCATCTCGGTGTGTTAATGGGACGCTCACAGACATCACTGGTTCAGAGTCTTTAAAGGCTGCAAGAGAATTCCCTCAGTGCTTCCTATCTAACCACGGGTTCTGGAGCCCACCTCTTCAGGCCTCCCTTTTACTTTCCTTCTTCTCTTTTTCTTGAATACCGTCCATGCACCCTCTCTACCAATGACGGCCAGCTTTCCCAAGGACTAGAAATTGACTTAAATATTTGTGCCACCAGAAACTTCCCAGTCTGCTCACTTTACAGAACATCCCTGAAAGACGGGGCATTTAAGGTACAAATACATCCCATGACCTGCTGGCCAAGCCACCCCAGCACACACGGGAATAGGTGTGCGCAGCTGAGGGAGGACCTTCTGCTCCTTCAGCCAATAGCTGCTAAGATACCAGCCCACTGGGGCGTGGTCTATTTATCTTTAAAAAAGAGAGGCAAGCTTCGCGGGCTCTCTTGGTTCCGGTGCTTGGTTCCTGCTCCTGCCCCAGCGACGAGGCTCCTTTCCTGATGGTTGGTGCTTTGTGAGTTTTAACCCCCAAATAAATGCCCCTTTAAATACTAACTGGTGTGGGATTGTTTTGCGCATTAGTGCACAGAACAAGGGGCAGTACCCTAATTTGCCCAAAGCATTGCTGAGGCTAGTAGACAATTTGGGACCAGCTGTACCAGAGCAGGGGGCATTTTCCAAGAGGCATTTCAGAGGCGAGGAGCATTGCCCGCAACCCCGCTTCCTTGTCCCCAATCCTTCATTCTAAGCTTTAGACCAGCTGCGACTCCTCCCTTCTTTCTTCCTCTGCTGTATACTGCTCCTTCCACACCACGTAAACTACTCGAGCAAAATTCATCCTGAAGCTACAATCCACCCAGTAACAAACACGCTTCTGATGTTGGAAATGCCTCAAAAAAAAATTCTATTTTTCTTTCGACTTCTGGAGGGAGGTGTTTTCTGTTCTTTCGTCTCTGTGACAGGTGTGTTCCCCTTCCCTGTCCGCCACAGACCTTCACAGTGGAGTTTTGTGCATGCCTTCCTCCATTTCTACTGTGCCTCTTGGAATTCTCTTTATTGCCATAAATTCAGCTCACTTCCAGCCATATAACTCCAACATTTTCATCTCTAAGCTTGACTATCCTCGGGAATCCCAGGGGTAGGCCTGCTGCTTTCCTTAGACCCTCGCACTTTAACATCAAATGTGCTTCTCACTGTTTTCTATAATTCTTATCTTATAAAATAATGTCATTTCCCTTTTCTCAAGATCCAAACTGGGAGTATCTCTGATAACTGTCTCTCTTTAATGCCTGAATGTGAGCAGGAAAGTCCTGCTGCTATTTTTCCCAAGTGTGAAGCTGCTTAAATATCATTTGTTCTCACTGCCCCTTGATACCAAGATTCCTGTTGCGGTGGCAAAAATTTCCTGATTCCGTAGTTATTTGGGAATCACCCATGATCTTTACCATTTACTGCCCCCAAAATCTCAATGAACCAACTCCTTTCTGAATATCTAAGGACATGCTCTGTTAGAGCTAAGGCATACTGAAGAAACACGAGGCATAGCCTCTTCCTCAAAGCTGTTCACCGAACTCTGTCTCCTAGGCTATCCTCAATTTGAGATGCTTCTGCCTCTCCCCCCTGAATGCTGGCATCAAACGTATGCATCACTCTGCCCAGTTAGGAGCTAATTTTCATCTTTGTGTTTCTATACTCATAACTTCCAAATCATGTGTGCTGCTTTGTAATTCAGCTTACAATAAAAAAAAAACACAACTCAAGTAAGGGACTGGAGAGACTGTTTAGTGGTTAGGAGTTCTTAGAGAGGAACCAAGTTTGATTCCCAGCATCAATATCAGGCAGCCCACAAGTGGCTGTAACTCCTACTCCAGGGGGTCTGACACACACACACACACACACACACACACACACACACACACACAATTAAGATTTTTTTTAATTCCAAGTAAGTAGAAAACTTTTAAGATAACAAAAGACATATGAGTCAAGACATAAAGGTGAAGGGAAATCAAGACCAAGGAAAGATATTCTAAGTATAAAACGTCACAGAAATTGCCATTGAGAGGAAAGTATGATCACAAGACATTCGCTAATAAAAGAAGCAACTTCCTGTTGCACCTGAACATCAAGAACATTTGTCTTACTGTTCCTTAATTAAGAGCCATTTATGCCAAACATAATATAATTTAAGCTGTTAGATTTTTAAAAAAATGAGGTCTACATGTTCTTAAAGTCAGCTTACCTGAGAACTAAGGGCACAATCTGTTTGCACTCAGAGAATCCTGAAGATGAAGGCCTGGGGGCCACGCCAGTCTCGCGTGGGCTTTGGACCGAAGATGAGCGAGAGGCAATGTAAGATTGATATTGCCATCCAGTTGCGCTCACAGATAGTCCACACTGTCTGCCGACTGAACACAGATGCAGTGTGTAGATGACAAAGATGCTGATTCCTTGTGAAAATACAGAATTGTCTGGAATTTTTAATTTTATGTTTAAGGGTGTTTTGCCTGCACACATGCATGTTCACTGTGTGTGTGCCTCGTGCCTGTGGAGGTCAGAAGAGAACAACAGACCCATTGGAACTGGGGAAACAGATGGTTATGAGACACCACTGGAGTACCGGGAATCAAACCAGGGTCCTCTGCCATGGCAGCGTGAGCTCTAAGCTACAAAGTCATGTTTTCAGCCCCTGTCTGGTATTTTTATTTTAATTCAGAGTGGCTTCACTTCTGTAACAGGGAGTCAAATGAGTGCTTTTAAAGAGATCAAAGACATACGTGGGTACCTGTACATTTGTGGGTGGGAACAGCAGAACTCTGTGCTGTCAGGCATGAAAAAGAGAATGCTTTAAAAGGTCTCATGCACAGAAGTATTAAAGATCCACCTTGACCTCAGATATCTTGGGCATCATTCCCAGAGAATGTTTAGTTTGAAGAGCAACCACCTTCCTAGTCATAACCAAGAATCACAAATTATGACCCGTAGGAAGTAAGTATGTCAAGCTTAGGAAAGAGACACAAGCAAGCTAATCTCACATTATCTATCTGGATATCAAAATACAGCTGCAGAAGCTGATCATTTGGCTTTTGGAGAAATGATATTTATAACTTCTCTGGATATAAGTTGGCTAACAAGCTGAGTGGTTTGTCTAGCATCTTCCCTCACCGCACAGGAAAGCATGCTATCAACAAGTGAGAGCTGCTGGTCTTGCAGGAGCAGGTCATCAAAAGACAACTAGTTCAGTCATAAAATTAAAAGTATGTGTGTGTGTGGGGGGCTCATTTAGGGACCCATGCCTGCTTCATGCCACTTGACCTTGACATTTCATTTGTCAAAAAGGCCTTTCTTGTTGTGAATTAGTGCCACACTGGCCAGTAGTAATGGTTTAAGGAGAGAGTTATAAGCTCTGAACCAATGTTAAGATCATGCACTAAGATCTCTTTATAAATTCAATGACCAACAATAAATCAGTAAGTTTCATAAGTCTGAAAGTGCTCCTGAATAAAAGCCTGCATTTTCTCCTCAAACCTGTACGCTGCATCCTAATTTTTCCCCACCCTTCCAATTGTCAAAGATTTATTTTCTTAGTCTAGCCCCTCTAGTTCTTCTTGTGTATGCTCAGGGCTATTTTTGCAAATGTCTTCTAGAATCTCCAAGGCTTTAGACAACAATTCGATAAATATATTGCATCTTCAAAGCATTTACTAAATAAAAGAACGAACAGCCAATGAGTGAGCAAATAATGGCTTCCTCCCCCCCCCGCCCCATTTGAAGATATAAAGTTTCAACTCAAACTATATGAAGGCAGAAAACTGAGCTGAAAAGTCAAAGAAGAGATGAATATGATCAGTGCCCTTTATCTCTAAAGGTTGTTTTGAATTTGGAATCATGCCCCTTGGGGATTTTGTGGTTGGCATTGTTGAATGGCTCCATCAGCACTTTCCAAGAAGACCCAGACAAGAGAGTGTAAGCTCTGCTTGGAATTATCAGATACTTTTTAGTAGAAGCTCTGCTGCCTTAGGCTTCCCACTTCTGTATGGCTTCTATGTGTGACTAGATGTGGGACTGGACCTCTTTTAGACGTCTGGTGAATGGGTGAGCCTTGTGCTTCTGTGCCAACGTGCCCTCAGTATAGCATGCACCCAAGTCCATGACTCCATAGCTTTTGCTCATATCCTGGCACATACAAAGTAATGACATCATACCATGAAGTAACCGGAAGAAGCGGCTCATTATAATCACTTCTGTGCATAGTTCATCTTAAGAGCCCACCGTGAGGACTGACAGCTCTGTGCTCTCATGTCCTCTAGAGCTCCAGTCAGTGATTCTGTCAATGAAGCCAAGGGCAAAGCAGCTACCAGATCATTGTTCGTGCCTCGGAATTGGTTTTAATCTCCTTAACCATCCAGAAGAGTTCCTGATGCCATACTTAAATATTTTAAGAAGTAAAGGTGTGTGTTACCATAACCTGGTCTGTAAGGCTGACCAGTGAGACTGTTTTACTCTCAGATCTTCAGGCCATCTTTATTTATTAAAATACAATGGAAATACCACTACAAATGGAGAAAATATTATGAGCTCAGAGAACTAAAATGGATAAAAATAAAATACTGAAGGGAAAGAAATCCCTAAGAAAAATGATAGAAAAAGGTTTGCCTCATGTGCATGAAAAAACTCAATCAAACAAGCAGTATTATTTATGCCTCTGGAAGACAGTTATGAACTTGATTTTCATGGATAAGAGAGAGAGTGTGGAACTGTCTTAGTTATGCTGTGAAGAGACAGTACAACCTTAGCAGATCTTATAAAGGAAAACATTTAATTGGGGATGGCTTCCAATTTGGAGGTTTAGTCCATTATCATCATGGCTGGAAGCAAGCAGACAAGGAGCAGAGAGTTACATCTTGATCGGCAGGCAACAGGAAGTGAACTGTCCCACACCGGGCATGGCTTGCACATATATGAGACCTCAATGCCCACCCCCATAGTGACACACTTCCTCCAACCAGGCCACACCTACTCCAACAAGACCACACCTCCTAACAATGCCATTCCCTATGGGTCCATGGGAGCCATACCTCTTCAAACCACCATAGTAATGGGCTGTAGAGTGGAGAGCGAGCTGGGCGACATCTGCACAGAAACCACACTCCCACCACGGGATGGTCTCTCAATGGGGACAATGTGTGCATTAATCTTGGAATCTCTACCCTAGCACAGATGCCTCTTTGCTTTATTCTACTGTGTTGCCTCTTTGTTCTCCATCGGTGGCAGGGTCTCACTCTGTAGTCTGGGCTAGCCTTGAATTTCTGCCAATCCTCCTGCCTCCACCTCTTAAGAATAGGATTTATGGTGTAAGCTATACTCTAACTCTTAGTTTGCCTTAAGATGCACTTTTTAAGACTGCTGTCTATAAAACATGGTTTATACTTATAACTAAAAAATTAATAACTCAAGGTATACACTTAAAACAATAAAAATCTAGAATAATCGATATAAAAAGGGACTTTCATCTTCAAATTGAATCAATTACTAACACAAAGAGATAATGTTCCTCAAAATATGCCTTTAGAGTCAGGTGTGTGATCTCAGATCATGGGAAGACAGGGAAGGAAGTTTGTGCGGTTGAGTCCAGAACAGAGAGCCCCAGGCCAACCTGCAGTACACAGTGGGACTGTTTTTCAAAAACAACCACAAATGCTTCTATAGGTAATATTTTACTGCTCATAATCATGTTCCTTTTAGAAAAATGTTACTAAGCAAATGCTTTATAATATTTGCTGTGTGTTAAATTATTCTTCTAAGCTTGATGCTTTCTAAATAGGAGCCCATGGGTTAGGCACTACTTTAAACATAGACACACCCAGCTCTAAGCTTTCCTTTAATTCTTTTTTCACAAGTTGGAATTTACCTGGGTGGTGGGATCTTGCCCTGAGGTCACCACTCCCTTTATTCCATTTCTTAATCTGTTTATGTCCTTGAACACAGGATTTAGCTCCATTCTACCTCCTGGCATTCCTTTTCTCCTCAGATTTTACCTTTTCTGTTACCTTGTTCAGTTTACTCCCTTCATTAAGAGTATAAGCATGAACACTAGTAACCCCATGGCAGAGTATATAGTAGGCTATTTTGAAAAATCCTCTGTCAACAGAATTAATCCAGACTCTTCGGACAAGGGCAAAAGGAAGCCACATTCTTCATTAAAATATTACAAGAACAATCTCTAAGCCACATATTAATATTCTTCTCCTCTGAAACCTCTTGAGCCAGGCTCCCAGAGTTCAAATAACTCTTAGCACCTCTGTCTTTCATGTTCCTACTAGTATGACCCATTAGAGTAGCACTTAAAGAATGGCACAACTTTTCTAACTCAAACCCCCAAAGTCCATTTTACTCCAAACAAAACATGGTCCAGTTTATCACAGCAATAACCTAGTCCCTGGTACCAACTTCTGTCTAGATTTGGATCACAATTGCTGTGAAGAGACATCATGACCATGACAACTCTTATGAAGGAAAACATTTAATTGTGTGGCTTACAGTTTAGAAGTTTAGCTTATTATTATCATGGTGAGACATGGTGGCATACAGGGAGGCATGGAGCTGGAAAAGGAACTGACAATTTTACAACCTTGATCCACAGGCAACAGGAAGTGGTCTGAGTCACTGAGAGTGGCTTGAGCATATATAAAGCATCAAATCCTATCCTCCCATAGTAGCACACTTCCTCCAAGAAGGCCATTTGTACTCCAACAAAGTCACACCTCCTAAAGTGCCACTCCCTTTGGGGACCATTTTCTTTTAAACCACCACATATAGTGACCAATTTATATGTATAAATTTAAAGTCATATGAGCATATATTGGTAAATGCTATATATGGACAAATGCTATCCATATACAAATTTATTCCTTCCAAGTCTCAGAGGAAAGCTTATCTCACTTATCAAAAGATGCTTCATTCCATCCCCATGTTCAGGCAAACACAGACCTCAAGTCTCATAGTTTCTGGCACAAACACTAACATGAAGAGGAAGTCACACCAACTCATTACCTAAAAACATGGCATCTTTGAAGTTTCAGATGAATCCCAAATCTGTTGTTTAGACTCAAAGTCCAAGCTTTTGGGCCTAAATGGGCCTGAGATCATTGCAAATCAACCTGGACTCCCTACCTTCAAGGAAAGCTGAGGGCCTGGCAAGTCTTCAGCCTTGAATCTTTGCTAGTGAAAAGTCCACCTCTGCTTCACCACTGAAAGGGAATCATTCAGCTAGAACATAGCTGTCAGTTTTTAATGGCAGCCACATAAATAGCTCAGCACTGTTTTACATCCTCAAATATTGCTCATTGCAGCTCTCATAAAAAGCCTCTCAAATTCAGCTTAACGTAGGAATTTTTGGCATGTGACACCCTGTCTTTGATTAATTTTGAATATTGAAAATTGAAAGGCATTTGAAATTTGTAGATAGCTTCCCTACAAGAGACCTGGTACTTTGTAACCTGTGTTGAAATCAGCATATGTTTCACCATGAAGAGAGGAAGAAAAGAATACCTTTCTTGCAGCTTATATTTGTGTTCAGGTCGATCTAAAATCAGAAGCTAACAGTTACTATAGCAAATAGATTGTTGAAAAACACCACACATAGATATGCGTGTGCAAAAGAGGCATCATGACGCCGACAGGAAAACCTATAGACTACACCGTTTTACAAATGAGAAAGAGGGTAAGTTTGAAGTTGGGTTTCTTTTCCATGCTTGAAAAATATTATTAGTTCTTTTAGAATTTGATGTTTTTGTCCTATTCACTCTCCTCACCATCTGCTTCCAGATCCACTACTGATTCGCTACTCATCCACCTTTGTGTCTGGGACAGCGAACTTGATGTCAGTCTGACACAAGGTAGAGTCATCTGAGCAGAGGAAACCCAATTGTAAAAATGCCTCCGTAAGATAAGCCTATGAGCAGAAAAACCTGTGGGGCATTTTCTTTATTAATCTTTGTCAGGGAACTATCCAGCCCACGGGAGTAAGGATATCCAGAGCTGGGTTCTCTAAGGAAACCCCTGAGCAAGCCACAAGACAAGCCAGTACTACTCCATGACCTCTGCGTCAGTTCCTGCCTCCAAGTCCCTGCCCTGACTGCTTTTGACGGTGAACTGTCATGTGAAAACGAGAGTGGGGTAAACCCTTTCCTCCCCAAGTTGCTTTTGGTCTTGGTGTCTCATCGCAGCAATAGAAAACCTACCTAAGACAGTGTCTAAAAAGAATTAAGTCCAATTTGTGTTGCCCATATACTTTTGGGTGTGTGGCCTTCACCTTATCGGGAGCTATACTCTTAGAGAAAATGCGTTCTCTGTCACTGAATAACTATCAGTCGCTATGTAATAGCTCAGCTGGGCAAGACTTCACACCTACTACGTGGTCCCTTCGATATGTTGGGACTTGGTCTGACTGGAGCTTGTACAGGTCTTGTGCATGCTGTTGTAACTGCTGTGAGTTCGTATGTGAAGCTGATCTGATGTGTCTGGAAGACACTGTTTCCTTGCAGTTATCTATAACGTCAGGCATTTGCCCTCTTCTCGTCCCTCTCTCCTGCAATCATCCCTGAGCTTTGGGAGGAGGCTCTGTGACACAGATGTCCCATTTAGAGCTGAACATTCTGTAATCTCTTGTTCTCTATGCTTTTGCCAATTCTACGTCTCTGTGTTATTCTACATATACTGCAAATAGGAGCTTCTCTGGTGACAGCTGAGAGATGAATTAATCTGTGGCTATAACAAATCATTAGAAATCAGTTTAGTACTATGTCCATTTAGCAGAATGTATTAGCTATTTTTCTATTCTATAAAAAAAGACACCATGATCAAAGTCATTTATAGAAGAGTTAATTTGGGCTTATGATAATGGAGAGTTAGGCTCCATGATTGGGGAGTGAATGCGTGACAGCAGGAAGTGAAAGCTCAGGGCTTATATTTTGAACCACATACACAATGCAGAGAGAGAGAGAGAGAACAAGAAATGACCTGATTCTATTAAACTCTCACAGCCTGCCCCCAATGTCCTACTTCCTCCCACTAGACCACACCTCCTAAGCTCCATGTCCTACTTACTTTTCTGTGCCAAGTATTTGCTGTGTCAAGACTTTATGTCTAAGGCAGCTTATAAAAGAAAGAACGTTTTATGCTCACAGTTTCAGACGGTGAGTCCATGACCATCCCTGAGATGCATGGTAGCAGACAAGCAGGCATGGCTGGCACTGGAGCAGAAGCTGAGAGGTTTACATATTGAGGCAACAACCACTGGGCAAAAAGAGCTAACTGTGGATTCTGTGGGCTTTTGAAACCTCAAAGCCCACGCCCAGTGACACATCACCAACAAGGCCACACCTCTAACCTTTCCGAAAGAGTCTCACCAAGTAAGGACCAAGCATTCAGATGTGTAAGCCTATAGGGGTCTCACTCAGACCACTGCTCTCCACAAAGAGTCCCACCAGCCAGACACCAAGTGTTCAAATGCCCGAGACTATGGGGGACATCCCATTTAAACCACCGCATAGAATAAGCATCGTCGGTTCGCCCCTATATCTGTCTCTCTCTAGGTTCTTGGCCTGGTAATGATGCCAGATATAGACTTCACATTGTGGAAGGGTCCTTAAATCAAATCATAAAGTGATTGGTTATTCCCATGTTCTTCATGCCTCTATAGCACAAGTGGACTTGTCGTGCCAGGACAGCCATTATTGTAGTCTCGGGGTTCACAGCTGGGTAGCATTCCTGATTCCTTTTCCTCTCCAGGAACATGGATAGCATGCTCCTGCAATATGAAAGCCAGCCAGTAGGGATGAAGTTTCCAGGTCAGTACCTGCTTGATATCTGCATGTTCCCTGACTCAGGTACTTGGTGTCATCATCTGTATGGTCTTAACACCAAGTTCAGGAGGGAAACCAAGGGCATCAGCCTGTGGTGTGGGCAACAGCCTGTGATATTAGGGAGGTCTAAGGGACCTCAACGGCCAACCGCTCCAAAAGAACGAACCTATTCCTGGCGCTGGGCTTTTTTATTTTTTAGCCTGAGATACCCAGTATTGATATATTTTTGACATACAAACCAACCATGGGAAATGGACTCTGGATGTGTGAGTCAGAACTACATTTGGATTTCCAGCTCTGCTGTTTACTGTCTTTTCCTTAGGCAAATTATTCACTTTTCATAGTCTCATAGCCCTTAGTTGTGCAATGGGGATGCATACAACTTGTAAGATTGCTTGGAATACACCAGTTAGCTCCTGGTCCTCAGTAAAAGGAAGTTGTTTTCTTTCTCAGTATAAACATCTATAAACATTTCTCTTTACACTTTTGACAGATAAACTAAACTCAATAATGTCAAAGTAGTAAAAAGAAGGTCTGGTTCTCTTTTACAGCCTTTCAAAGTCTTTAGTATTGGTTGTCTGATATGTAGAAATCTTACGAACTGCATGCAAGTAGCTCACTCTATTACCCCAGCAGGTTGCCAGATACTCTGTTAAAAAGAAGGCAAAACTCAACTATAGTAACTGTTTAGGCTCCCATGATGGAAACAGATTCACCCAAGGAAGGTATAGGAGTTGTTCAGAACACCGTAGCTACTATGCTGTCTTGGCATATAGCTACCATGCCATCTTGGCATATAGCTACTATGCTGTCTTGGCATATTCTCCCAGATGTATAAAACTGTGGCAAATTACATCTCAGAGAAGCCACTCTTATTCAAAGTAAGTTTGGAAACAATATTTAGAAGTCTAACCCTTCTTTAATCATATACTTTGATGGAAGGATGTTCTTATGCACATCAGCTCAGCTCAATTCCTTCCAGAAGGACTGACATCTTAAACTGCACTAAACAATGAATCACCTTGTCAGATAAAGTGCAGAATGGAAAACCTGTTACCAAACTCGTCTGATATAATGACATTTACAACAACATGTTTGAGGTGATAAACCGACAATAATAATTATATTTCCTTTAGACTTTGATTGTACTTTGAAAGTTCGATGCAATCATACTTGCTTCCTTCAAGAAAATTTTACTCCCCGACATTTAATTTCTGAAACTTCAAACCTGCTATGAACATGCAAATCACAGCTGGCATTAAGAGAATGGCTCTCTGCTCCCTTTCAGGAGCCCGGAATAATGATGACAATGGGATGCAAGCAATAGCTGAGTACACAAGACCCTTCCAGGGACTCAAGGTTGATGGGCGCAATTCCTTTCTGAAGTGACAAACAGAGCATTTTTCTCTCCTGAACGTGAAGGTTTTGCTGGTGGATGCTCAAGGAGAATGAAAGTACACCCAAGGGCATGCAGAATGCCGGGCTGCAGGTGTGGGCTGCAGCTTCTGAACGTAGTAGGCAGTTCACAGTAATCGTCTGTGGGGATTTTAGTACAATGTGAGCATTCAGAAGGCTAGGTCACTCTCTCCAGGGCGAGCTTTAAGTTGGTCTCACAAAGCATGCTGGGATTACTGCTGATGTGAGTTGCTGGGCCTTGCAGACATCCCAGGCTCCCCCTGTAGCTTCGAAGCCTTTGTGAAGAACTGACCCCCAGGGCAGCAACCTCACTCCTCTGAAGCAGCCAAGACTCCAGTGCTCTTCTACATCCCAAAGTCTCCCTGCTTCGACCATTACTCATAGGCCAGTGGGGATCCTGCTCAACACTGGTCCTCTTCCATTTTTCTGTTTGTCAGTTGCTCTTGCAAAAAGCCCGCTAGGGGAAAATGTTAAAACTTTGGATTAAAACAAGCTTGCAGATACTGTTTGTAAGGCCCTGGCATCACGGTTCACTCTTTCTCAGAACTCCCATAATATCAAGCACAGGATGTAATCACCTCCCAGAACTCTAGTGATTACAAAAATCTACTAATGCCCCCAAAGTTCCCAGATTAAGAGGCCAAAAAACTGAGACACATGTGAAATAGGACCTTCTCATCTCACTAGAACCGAGATGCTGGCTCTTCTGGGTCCTTTCACTGAACACATAAATTGTGTATTTTGTACTGTTTGAAAGCTTTCAATTTTAGGGGAAGAGGAGGACGTGCCGTAAGCGTCCATTTCCTTACCTGCAATTCTGCAGCTCATTGATGGCCTCCCACAGTAGAAGAAATGAACCACCTTGCTGAGGATCTAAACTAGGAGTGTACTCCTTGAGCAAGTCTCTTGGGATATTTGATGGGATATTTTGCCCATAGCTGCATGTGCTACAGAGCGTTGATGTCTAGGGGTCTGTATCTTGGCCTTCCAATACTAGCACTGCTCTAAACACAGTGGCGTTCAAAGTGCTGTTACGATAAAAAAAAAAATGTGTTCACAGGTATGTAGTGTGTAAAATGTGTACACAGTACATAAATACCAAATGGCAGTTTAGTGTAGCTTTCCAGAGGGGGGGCGGACAGGAAGTGTTTCAGATCAGAATGACCTAGACATAAACCCACGGTTCTTATTTATAAGCTGAGCAAAGGAAGAAAGACAAGAAAGCGCTTGACATACGGACTATGGGGCGGTTTCAAAAAGCAGAACACAAAGGGGATTGGTCCATTGCAGGACCTTAGGCTGCAGCATAGGCAGCCAACAGGGGAAACTATGGTTCTCGTCCCATGAAAGGGATTTCCTGGGAGCTGTCACTGACACAGGCGCGGTCTCTGATAGAGTGGGCTCATGCTCACTTGCAAGAGGCTGCAAAGACGATGTAAGTAAATCTATTTCACAGATGAAGACAGGCCGCTTTCCTGGGTGATGAGGCTGAGCCAACATTTGAAGTCAAGAACATCTCTTCAAAGCCTAGCATTTTCCCCCTGACTTAATCTGCATGGCTCCACCAGTCACTTGAAGTCCATAGAATCAGCAAGCCTGGCACACGCAGGGGCTGAGGAGGGACAGTAGGGTATGGGATTTCCAATGCGTTTTGGGCTGTGGCAATTCAATGTAATGAGCCAGTTGGGAGGAGACGCTATGATTTTGTTGATGCTAAAAATAAAACTTTTCTACATGGGCATGCATACAGCTCTAGGAAAGTTTCAGAAATTTTCTTTTGACCCAAAGTGTAGAATAACACTTGTCCATTCTTTGAAAACAATACGGGATGATTGGTGACTCGACACAGAAGTGGCTTTCTTCCCTCTGCTCTACACACCGCTATTTGTAAAATCATCGAGAAAGGAAAATGATAAAGACTCCATATTGTGAAGAGATACTGCTGCATTCAAACGGCTTTGTCCCTTTCTTAAGAAATCAGGCAAGGAAACGTGGCTAATTGGAGGGCCAGCAGGCCTCGGAAGCCCGTATGATGACTTTCGGGGGCAGGGACACATCAGGGTTCAGATTCTGGTAAATGGCTCGAGGCGAGGAAAACGGGGAGGTTGTCTTCCCATGAGCAGTGCGCACAGGAACAAAGGCTGCACACCGCTTGCCAGCATCGCACACGGAGAGCCTGCGCTAATGTCTGTATTAATTTAACTTTTCGCTAGACTTGCCATTCAAATTTTTCTTGTAAATGAATCACTGCTTTACAAAATGAAAAATCCATAAACGTAGCAAGGATCCTACGACAATCGGTGGTGGGAGCGCTTCTTCAATCTTCCTTCGGAGATGGAACTTCTCATAGCTCGGATGTTGTTCCAATAATTAATTTGAAAATTAGCCATATTTTTCCAGAGTTACTGCTCTGCTCTGTTCTCCAGGGAAGGAGCTGAGAAGCTGCGGCCCACTCACCTTTAGTACAACCTGGTTAGAGCTCAATGTTGAAAACCACACCTCCTTTGCGTCTCTCACCAGCCCAGTGAGAGCAAGGCGTGCTCCGTTATCATGGTCACCTGCGGAAGAGGTGCACAGCGCACATCAGCACTGGGGGAAGATTTAGGAAACTCCGGCCCAGAGTACGTAAAGGTACTTTTCATTTTCAAAGCTCCTAATTTAATCTATCTGAGTCCAAGCTCGGGTCAACCACCAATTTAACAAGCGTTTGAAGGTACTTACTCTACATTAGGGAAACCGCTGAACACTGAAGACTCAAATTTCTCCAGCCGGGGCTCTGGAAATCAGCTCTGATTAAGCATATTTCACCCCTCTTATGCTGAACCCGTCAGATGATACTGTTGATTCTATTTGTAAAAACAACAGCAATAATAAAATTAAAATAAAAAAACAACCTATTAGGCCCACCCATTTATTTTGCCAAAGTTGAAAGCATCCGTGTTCTTCCTGTGCCCCAACTGTAAGTCTCCAGATCCTTCTTCACATCCTGTCAGAAAGCATACCGACCCCTACAGCAACCATTCAGGCTGTGCTCCCTTGACTAAGAGCTGCCTTACGGAAGAAGACAGGATTCTTATTTTCACAGAGAAGCATCCTGAAGGAAGCATTTGGAAAACTCTAAATACTAAAGGCCTTGAAAAGAAGGAAAGCCAGCCAGGGGGCGAGTGTACCACTGATAGTTAAGAAGAGCTTTGTGGCTTGGTCCACTGTAAGGAGAAGTACATTAAATTTTAGTCTGGGAATTCACATTAGAAAAAATACATTCTATTTGTCTTTGATTTAACCTTTGAACATATAAATATCTGAACGCCTAGTTCAAAGTCATTCTCATGTTTTGCAAATTGCCCCTAAGTATTGATTAGTGATCATAAGGATTTCCAGACTAACTAGTCTGCAGCAACATCAGCAATCAGATGAGGAAGTCAGGAAGTCTTAATACTTGAATATTCACTTCTAAACTCTAGATGAGCATTTTAGATAGATCTTGGGATCACAATGTATTTTGTGCTTTGAATCCACATTGACTTAGTTCAAATAAGCAATTTATGCTTATTAAAACTAAGGTCTGGGCAGTGGTAACGCATGTACTATGTAAAGCCTTGCGTTCAGTCCCCAGTGCCAATATTGTGTGTCTGCCTGTGTGTATATGTATTATATGTGTGTACATGTGTATAATTGTATTATTAATACTGCAACATGATTGTGAAAACTGTTCATTTTACTCATACACAATTGCGATTGTTAAGAACTTCCAACCAATTGAGACACAGATTAACAAATAAACAACAAAAATCTCTTTTAAAATACATGTAATGCCTCAGCTGTTAAAAGCTGGGCTCACAACCAAAAAATACATATAATGCTTAAAAGCATTAACCAATAAAAGCAACACAGAGAAGAACCTCCCACACCAATAAACAAACTGAAAGAAAAACCCACATGATCATCTCATTAGATGCTGAAAAAGCTTTGACAATACCTAACATCCCTTCATGATAAAGGTCTTGGAGAGAGCAGGGATACAAGGAACATACCTAAACATAATAAAGACAATATACAGGAAGCCAACGGCCAACATCAAACTAGATGGAGAGAAACTCCCAGCAATCCCACTGAAATCAGGAACAAGACAAGGTTGTCCACTCTCTTCATATCTATTCAATATAGCTCTTGAAGTTCTAGCTAGAGCAATAAGACAACAAAAGGAGATCAATGTTGTCTGGGTTTATTTAGTTGGTTGCCTAATTGGTTTGGTTTTGTTTTGGTTTTTCTTTTTAAATTTTGTTTTGATCTGGACGGGGGGGAGGATGCAAGGGTAGAGAGTGGATGTGAGGGAATGGGGAGATAAGTGGGACTGGAATGCATGGTCTAAAGTTTGCAGAGAAACAAAAACACATCCTTACACTGATGTCCTGCTTCAGTAACCCAGCTCCTTGGCTCTCTTTCCTTGTTACTGACTTTTCCTTGCTGTACTGAAAGCTGCTTGAGGGCTGGTATCCTGTGGATTTTCTTTACCATTGCTGACTCAGCATCCCAGTGCATTCACTATCTGCAAACAGACAAGAGAGAAAATACTACATTAACAATAATAGTTCTTTAACTTATAGCCCAGCAGAAAAATACCATAAATAAGGCTAATAACACAGCAAGTCCAGAGATCCTACCGTATCCACCTCCTAAACACTAGGATTTCAAGTGTGCCACACCATACCTGTTTTTTTTCATGGTTTCTGAAGATAAAATTTCTAATTTCTCTCTCTCTCTCTCTCTCTCTCTCTCTCTCTCTCTCTCTCTCTCTCTCTCTCTCTCTCTGCATGTGTGTGTGTTCCCCTTTACTCCTGGACCCTTTGGGGATGGGGACTCACTATGCAGCCAGTCTCTCTCAAACTCTGATTTTTTTTTTGCCTTAACCTCTAAATACTAGTATCATAGACAGGCACAACCATGGAAAGCCATCCTTGTATCATAGGCACAACCACGGGAAGGCATCCTTCAGCTCTTAACAGTACATTCGCACTAACATTGCACTCATGTCTTAATCTTCCTAGTAGAAATGGATGAAGTCTTCCAGTTTTCCGTTAACATATATCCCAACTATTTTTTTTTAAGGAGGATGTGAAGATTTGGTGAAAAGCAATAAGTCTGTTGATAGAGGCATATAAACTATTAACTGTATTAATAATTAATATTATTAATACATAATAAATGTCTTTGTGCTTATTTGTCAGAAACTTATATTTTCTCTTTTGTATATTCGGATCCCTTCCCACTTTATTAGAACATAATTGATAAGTAAGCTGTGTTTATATACAGTGAACAGTACAATGTGACTTTTTGATCCAGGTAAACACAATGAAATGATTTCATTGAGTTGATTGGCATAGCTGTCACCTCACACACTTATCCACAAACATCATCATTCTGCATAAAGGAGATTTCAGGTCTACTGTTTGAACAACAATACTCCATTACCAACTTCACCCACTGGACTAGGCAAATGGGCTTTAGAAGGTACTGTCTTGTCTAAGTGAAACCTTGTAGTCTTTCGCCAGACTTTCCTGGTCTCTCTCTCTCTCCCAACCCAGCCCAGGCCACCTCACTCTCCTCTCTTCTGTGGCTTGATGCTTTTAGGTTCCAGCTATAAGGAAGGTCATGCAGTACTTGTCTTCCTGTGTCTGGATGAATCTAGCTGTTTTTATTTGTTGTGATTTTAGAATCTCCCTTTGGCTTTCCATGGTTGTAACGGTTTACACTCCCATCCACAGTATACAAAAGCTCTCTTCTCAAATCCTGGCTAGTGCTTTGTTTTTCATCTTTGTCTCACTGTGTCTTTGACTGGCATTTCCCTGGTTATTCGCAATGTTGAATCTTTTTAAAATTTTATATTCATCTGTCTTTTTTTAAAAGAAATGTCTACTCAGTTCAAAAAAGGTTTGTAGATTAATTTCAGAGAGAGAGAGAGAGAGAGAGAGAGAGAGAGAGAGAGAGAGAGAGAGAGCGCTGACTACAGCATGCATGTAGCTGTGCTAGGACAGCCTGTGGTACTCAGTTCTCTTCTGCCAGAGCGCAGGTTGTCAGACTTGATGGTGAGCACCTTCACCTGTGGAGTCTTCTCCGCATCCCTGGAGGTAATGGCCACACAACAGGACGGAGCAGAATTCAGTGTGGACCAGGTGTTGCTCTCAGGAGCTGTGCAGCTATAATTCAGAAAATGGAATCTAACTTGAAGAGAAACTCACATAATCTTCCTCCTCCCCTTCCTCCTCCTACCCCTCCTCTCCTCCTGCCCCTCCTCTCCTCCTGCCCCTCCTCTCCTCCTGCCCCTCCTCTCCTCCTGCCCCTCCTCCTTGTCTGATGAGAAGAAAGATACTCAGATCTGGACCAAGTTAGTATCACCTTGTCTGTTTATTTCTCTAAGGAGATAATGTCAGCAGGTGGGGCTTTGGGAAGTGATGAGAGTTCAGGGGCCAAGGCTGCCCCTGGGGAAGGACATGAGCTCCTGTTTAAGCAGCCAGTGGGAGCACCTTCATCCCTCCTCCCCCAACTCTGCCCTGGTGAGAGCCAGGGAGCCAGGTCACAACCATTGCTCACTTCTCAGTCATGGACTGCAGCCTTCAGAACTGTGAGCCATGTTTCTGCTGCTGAGTTTATTCTGTTATTGAAGATCAAACTAGAAAACAAAACAAAACATTCTCTAAGGTTTCCCCGCTTTAAACCTCCAGTTGTGTGTTTGCTAGGACTAAAGCTTCCATAGCCATTCCTCGGTGTGTAGGAATAAGGAGCCCTGAAAACATCACAGTCTTCTGCTGTTTAGGACTTACTTTTGGCATGGTTCACTTTTCTGGCTGTTAGCAAATGAAGATAATTTGAATACACATTTCTTGAAATTTTCCTGGCATGGTTTATGTAGTACTAATACATCTGAATTTGACTTGTATACAATCTCAAATATAATTAACAAGTGGGAAGACAGGAGCCCCTGCCAGAGTTACAGACCTGCTTCCTAGTCATGAGAGCGACTGCCAGGGCTCTAGACCACTTCCTAATCATGAGAGCAGCAGCTTCAGCAGCTTCTCTAGAAGCGTTTTTGGGAAATGTCATGGTAACAACAGTAAATATGAATCTGATATCTCACTTAAGTTTTATTTTTGTCAACTCCAATATTTAATCATGAACATTCTGTAAGATGGTTCTTTAAAGCTTTTCTGAAATAATAAGCAGAGTGTACCGCTGGGTGTCGGGTTCCTTAGTTATCAAGCCAACAGGATGAGAACAGTCCCAGGGTGGTTCCAAGTGAAAAGCGAGGGATAAGACCAGCGCTCGTTGGAAACAAATTGCCCTCCTACATCTTCAGACCAGCACTAGAAAACTATCTGTGTCGCCGTTTACCCAGCAGCACCTGGCTTTTCCACGGAGGCACCTCCCTCTCGTCCTGTTCCTCGCCTGGAGTGACTAGGCCTGGGCTGGTTTCTAGGGACCGCAATACTCATTCTGAGCCAGCCCTCTCACACTGCAGGGCCTGGGACCGGAAGCGGCTGTCTTCATCACAGTTATCCTGAGCTGTGGTGTTGACAACGTGGCCTCCCCTAGTGAACTGTAAGAGCTCTGGGGGCAGCAGCTATCACCAGAGAGCAAACATTCAAGGTCAGCTCAGGACGGGGCATGCGCTCAAGCTGTTACTTGATGAGCAATGAGTAGACTTTCGTGCATCCTCCCATGTGCTCCATATCCTTCACTGTGCTGCCTCTGTTTTAGATAGATCTTTAAAAAAACAAAGCAAAACAAAAAAGCAAGCAAACAAACAAAACAAACACCATTGTTTTACGGAGGGGGAAGGCATCCTCATGACGGTCAGAGGAGAGCTTGCTTTCACAGGTGGGACCTGGACCTGGGAATCAAATTCAGGTTGCTATCTTGGGAATCTTGAAAAATTGTATCATTTCAATAGGAAATTGTCCTCTTTGCAAATTTGGACATCCTAATCTGCTGTCCTTTCAAATTTCTAAATTTTATTTATTTTTAAATATAGAGGTAATTCATCAACTTAAAACCTTTTAGGTAAGAAATAGACGTTTTCATTTTCTTTCCTGGACACGGCTTTGCCATGGAGATTTATATACACAAGGTAGAATCACCGTTTGAAAGATGCCGCCTACGCTTCCTAGCTGGACCCGAATGGGCTTATACACGCTTCGCAAAGTCCAGAAGAAACTTTGCTATGTAGCTTCAGAGGCAGGACACTGATTCTTGGAAGCTAGGGTGGTCCTGTAATTTAATGCTACCCAGGCCTTCATTCTGGGAAGATCTCAAACGGCTTGGGAAGGTAGTTCTGGTGTAACACGATCCAGTTCCAGCCCAGCCAATCTGTGAGTAGTCTCAAACTGGGCATAACATTTGTGGAGGACGGAGACACATGAGTTCAGTCCTCAGCCACTCCCTCCCCCAACCTTCCTACATGAGGTCCTAGACATTGTGGGATCAAAACAAACGCTTCCCCATTGTGCCATGTTCAAAGCAACAAGACAAACCACAAAATTAAGTGGTTGTTTTTGCCACTAAGTTTGGCAAAGTTTGTTATGTTGTAATAAATAATTCGAGCCCCACCCCGCGACCACAGTCGGTTGGACTGTGGCAATGGCCTTTTCTGCTCTCCTTACTTCTGCTGATCCAAAGAGATTTGAATTCTCCACACGGAACTAAAATAGAGTCCTTCCTGCTCGGACACTTTTCCACTGTAGCTCTCCAATTTGTTGTCTCAAAAGCCTGAGGTATGCAGCAAAGAGTAAATATTTAATAAAAGATGGCAAAATAAATGTGGCCATGTAACTGTTAATGTTTGGTGGGCTAGAAATGATAGCAGCAAAAATGAAAGCCACCCCAAAGAAAAATTATAGCTATGAGCTTTCAGATGCCCAAAGACCTACAAGCAGGTAGAAATATTATCAGGAGATAATAAAAATACAAATAGCAAGGGGTTAAGTTTAAAACCAATACTATCTGTGTTAGTTTATGCCAACTTCACACTAACTAGCATCAAAAAGATAAACTCAGTTGAGGAGTTGCCTCCAGCCAGTGGGCCTATGGGGAGGCTTAATGGAGGCATTTTCTTGATTAAGGATTGATGTGGGAGAGTCCAGCTCACTTTGGGTGGTACCACTCTGGGCAGATGGGTCTGAGTCCTCTGAGAAAGGAAACTGAACAAGTCAGGAGAAGGGAAGTTGTAGACAGTGCTCATTCATGGACTCCACTTCACTTCCTGCCCCCAGGTTCCTGCCTCCAGCTCTTGCCTTGGTCTCAGTTGATGTTGGGATGTAACTTATAACTCAGATAAACGTTTTCCTCTAGGACTTGGTCATGGTGTTTATCATGGAGACAGAAAACAAGTTAATAGTCTATCAAGAATCAGATCGCTTATAGATGTCTAAATATTGAATTGTGTGCAGCTTTTCAGATTGGATAATAAAATATAACTACATTACCTGATACCTAGAAGAAACTCACCTTATATATTTAAAAGGACTAAAAAAACAAGAAAACTTTAAAACAGCACAGAAAGGCTAAAAGAAATCCATAATAATCCTTAACAGTGATGGAGCTGAAGGTAAAACAATGACTGTTATCCATTAAACATGGGGAATTTAATCATGATACCATGTGACTAGATAATAAGTGAGTTTAAACACAAGAGACACGGGGATGAAGGCATTGCACCATGACCACATTCACCTTACATGGCCAAGACATGCAAGAGAGGGGGGCTGGAGGTCATGACCTCTCCTTCAGAGTCATGACCTAAAGACAATAAGACCTTCTAGTGTCTACCACTTAAAGCTTCTAGCACCTTCCATTAGTGCTATAGGCTGGGGTGAATTTTATGTGGTTTTGCATCTCTATTCACTTCTGATACTGAGGGACATGTCATACCAAAGAATTATTTACTCAACTCCAGCTTGGTGAGACCACAAATGTTGGGGTTACTTACAGGAACATGAGTGTGGGTTACTTACAGGAACAGGGGTGTGGGTGACTTTCAGAACCGCGGATAAGCTCTAGAGATACAGCATGAAAGCAATGACAGAAAACACGTGATCTAATCTTCCTTCCCAGCTACATGCCGCCTCCTAGCTTTAAGACAATAATTCTGAATGTTGGTTGCACATTAGAATTGCCTAGGGAAAGTAAAAAAGAGTCAGAGTTTGATCTTATCCTCTAGGGATCATTAAAACTGGGGAATGGGCTTCAAGACCCTGGATGTTTTCCAAGTTTCCTAAGTATCATCAGGGTTGGGGACCATTGCGTCAAAGTCCCTAGGCACAGTGGACTTGTCTTACTTTCTTCGAACTGCAAGAATTGCCCCAAGTCCTCAAAGCTAGATTGGCAAGCCAGCATTCTCTTCTTTCCACCACCAGCATTAACTCAATAACCTGGCCCAACTCTTCCTTGAACTACCAAAGTAGGCCAGTCTCCCATTTTATGTTTTATTTTTATTTTTAGACTATAAATTAATTATCCCCTTTCCCCTTCCCTTTCTTCCCTCCAAGTCCTCCCATATACCCCTCCTTGTTGGCTTTCAAATTCATGGCCTCTTTTTTCATAAATCATTAGTATATGCACATATTTGTTTGCACATACTTATATATACCCACATATAACCCACTGAATCCATATAACATTATTCATATGTATGTTTTCAGGATTGAGCATTTGGTCCTGGATAACCAATTTGTGTGCTTTCTCCAATATATTTTTAAAGAACACATGGTATGTAACATTTCAAACAAACAAAAAAAGCAAAACAATGTTCATACCATCAGACGCTGACAATTTTGTGGTCAATAATTTCTCTTTACCTCTCTGGCACCCTTTGGTAAAAGGAAGACAGTATTTCTCTGCAGCTCTTTGTTAGAGGGTGTTCTGTTCGCCTTTACAAATACAATCGTGTGCCCCAAAGCTGCTATGGTGTAAGGTGAGAGCTGTATTAGCTCCATTTTTCAGATAAGAATATTGAGGCCAAAAAGACCTCAAGCGCTTTCCCCTGGGTGGGCGGCAGAACGCTGCCATGCTACTTTGGGAAAGTCCCTGCAACTGAGGACCTGGAGAGGAGGCTGAGAGATGTGTGGATATGCTGTGTCCTTATCTCCTGTGCTTAAAGATTGTCCAGGCAAAGGATAAAACAAAAATGTCACAAGAGCAAGGATTCAAACAAGCGGGGCGTGAAGAATAGCCGCTTTTGCAAAGGGGGGAGGGGGCGCGTGAGGGGGAACACGGAGGGGCGCTGGAAAATCGGACCACCCTCCCCAGCCAGTCTG
The DNA here is from genome assembly GCF_037038515.1 of Microtus pennsylvanicus. Taxonomy (NCBI): domain Eukaryota; kingdom Metazoa; phylum Chordata; class Mammalia; order Rodentia; family Cricetidae; genus Microtus; species Microtus pennsylvanicus. The sequence continues at coordinate 57,893,947 of NC_134592.1, read as the reverse complement.
CAGTTCACACTTCTCCAGGAGACTGTGGCTTTCAGAACAAGCTCTTTTTTTTTGTATTGAAAGCATGATGCCCGTTTTTCTACTACGTGTAGAGTCACTTAACAAAGAAAGGGCGCAAATATTTGTCCCTGAGTGCTAGGCACATTGTGTTTCAATTGGAGATCCGTGAGGAGTCGCTTAAGAACCGCTTCTAATGGTAGCAGGCATCCTTCCCCAATCTATATTCACATCAGTTCCATTTTCAAATGAGTCAAATGGGAAGCAGAAGTTAGCCAGTCAGAGCTTAACACCTCTGATTTATGGTCAGAAGTATCTTAATAGGGTCATTCATTTTCCTGGGCTTGTTCAGAACATCTGATGTTACAAGTTTCTAGAAATGATCTTGCATCCTCGGGTTCTGCAAAAATATAATCTTTATCTCCAAAAGTGACCTTCAAATGAGCAGGAAATGAAAGCCAGCTGCTCTTCCTCAGTCACCTTGCCTTGCTTTACTGATGTGTCATAATGGAAATCTTGAAAGCCAGAAAGCTCAGAATTATTATGATATTTTAATCTTTTGAGGTTAAGTGTGAATGTGAAGGTGGAGGGCAAAAAGCATTAGTTTAGGCCCGGCTTTATGAAATATCTTTTTCTTGTCCTTTTCTCCTTGTTCAATTGCTTTAGGGTCTCTCTTCTGTAAATCCTCTCTTTTGGAGACCTTCATGAACTCAGTCTCTACTTCATACGCTTTATAAGTCACTGGATTAAGGAAATTGCTTGAACAACTCTGGGCCCTCCCAACTCCTTCCTACCCTTATAGCCTTCCTTCACTCAAGGACCTCAAGGCTGTTTCTACTGTATGTTTTTAAAAATATTTGCAAATAAGCCAGGTGAGCCCTGGCTATACGTCTCCATTCTCATGGACGTGGAGTGTCTAAACTCCTGCTGTTTGGGGAAGACTCTTCATGTCGGGATGCACAAGGCGAATGTGCACACGTACAGCTTCCTAAGCATCATAGACTTGCTTGCTGTCACTCTCAAAAGCTACCGTCTTGTCTTTCTGTCACATCAGAAACTTGAGTTCCCACTCTCAAGCCATTGGAGTAGATCTCTTCTCAGGCTCGCCCTCCACATTGCAGGCTCTGAAACGTTCTTTGGTTTGGAGCAGCTCTCAGGAAACCATCAGTAGTTTTGCTCGGATGGTGATTTTTATTTCTTAGGTAGAAATCATTGCTAGCCTTTTGTTTCTAAATGCACGGCAATGGCTAATAAAAATGGAGACCAAGTAAGGAATTCATAGGGATCTTACAGTAATTATAAATGACCCTTCAATACCTCGATTTTTATTTTATGATAAAATCATGCCCCAACCTTTGTTTACAAACATTCCTGGAATTTATATGAAGTGACCAGAATTTTTAAAATCTCTGTCTTCCCACATATTCTTTAAAGAGAAAAAAAGATGGTGTTGACTTTGTTTTCATGCATTATGTCAATACATTATCATCGCAAAAGCATCGCATAATGGTGTGGGAGGTCCTTCTGTCTATTTGTTGCTTTGATTGGTTAATGGATAAAGAAACTGGCTTTGTCTATAGCAAGGTAGAACTTACCTAGGTGGGGAAAACTAAGCTGAATGCTGGGAGAAAGAAAGTGGGGTCAGAGAGAAGCCATGGAGCAGCCGGTAGGCCACAAACCTCATGGTAAAATATAAAATAACGGAAATGGGTTAATTTAATATATAAGAGCTTGCTAGGAATGTGCTATAGTGATTGGTCAAGCAGTGAATTAATTAATACAGTTTCTGTGTGATTATTTCGGGAGTCTGGGCAGCCGGCAAGCAAACAAGTGGCCTCCTACAAAAATTAAATGTATGGAAAACTAAACTTCAATACAGCACTGCTAACTCAGGTCACTTTCATAGAAGTTAGATGAGAGTTCTGTCTTCTCCTGGACATGTAAAAATGTAAAATGTAGAAATGTAAACGTATAGATATGATACTGACATTTATTTAATGAATATCCAACAAAAATATGTGTCTACCCTAATTTTGCTATGTTTGCTCATTTTATAGTTGCTTTCCTTTCTCTGAACTCTATAGACTAAAAAGATTGTCCCAGATCTGAGGACTAGCATCTGAGCCGTCTAAGCGGCCCACATTGCATGGATCGAGCATCCAACACTCACATTTTAGGGCCTCAAGGAGATATTTTATGACTATATTTAACAGACCACCTACCTTTCCCTTTAGGGAGACCATAAACTTCAGAGAGCACAGGTGTGGATCTCAAGCTCAAGCCTCCATCTCTCTATTGTAAACTTGATTTTTCTTTTTTATTAAGGTCCATCAGTGTGCTTCGGCTACATTCCCTCTGGGGGCCAAAGAGTCCCTTCCCTTACGTATTTGTTTTTGATAATCATGCAGTGATTTTTAAGAGGATGGAATTCCTATATATAAGACTATAACAAGGACCGTTTTGTTGTTGCTGCTGCCGAAAAATATATAGCCGAATTAATGAGATTGTTAATATAAATTCATGAGGCCGCGGTGTTCGTGGGAGCTCGGTAATAATTTTAAAAGCCAATGGGGAGTTTCCTCTGAGTAGAAAAGTCTCTCATCTAACAAGAGAGAGAGAGAGAGAGAGAGAGAGAGAGAGAGAGAGAGAGAGAGAGAGAGAGAACCCTGGTTTGGGGCCCTTATTTACAAAGATGGAGAGAAGGAGATAGGGGTAAACCCTTAGATTCTCAGCTAGTTACAGGAGGAATCCCAGGTCCTCTACTTCCCAAACGTCAAGCTGTAAAAGACCATGGGGAAGAGTGTTCCTTCCTAAGGTACCCACTGTAGGTTAGATGTCCTGCCCTAAGAAGCAGGATTCAGAATCTCGGTTCCTGTGTGTGCAGTTACCTGTGGGCAGCTCGTCTCAGCCAGCCCCTTTCCGTGGTTAGAAACACCCATCCAAACACCCACAACACAGCTCGTTTAGCTTCTGCTGTCTCCCTTCCATTTCTGTTGCTGACAATCCTCAGGCCTCGGAATCGGCGGCTTGCCATCCCATTGCCCACGTTTGCTGGAATCAGCCACACAGCTAATTTCACTTTTCCTTTTCTTCCCCCTTTAGAATCCGAGTCAACAGGCAGCAGTTTGCACCCACATAAATCTTGTTATTGTTTACACCAACTCACCCTTTTTAATGCTGCTAGAGCCACAGTGGACACAGAGCCCAGAGATCTGCTCATCCTAAGGTTCTAAAACTGGGCCACTTTATGACCACAATTAAGGCTAAGCAGCTGCTTCACCCCCAGCCACCATTGCTGTTACTTATGATGATCACCGGTGGCTCAGGGTCCAGAGGCTGAGCTGGACCTCAGCTTCTCCTCCCTCCTGTTTCCTTGCCACACCTACTTCCAAGCTGCTGTGAATGGCAAATGAAATAGAGTAAAGAGAAATGTACAGTGGCCTCTGCCTGCAGTGAGCTCAAAGCATCCAAACTAAGAAGCTTGTAAAAGAAAGAGAGGAAAGGAGTTGATTGTTTGGGGCTGGTCTTTCTCGGCTCAGACCGTACAAACATCTTTCTTTGAATTTAAACACACACACGCACACCCTAATCTCTTAGAATGTGTCTCTATATTTTTTTTTTTGGTTTTTATGAGGAAAAATGCTATTCTCATTTTACAAATAAGAAAAAGCAGTTTTAAAAGTTTAAGAATTGTGTTGCTTGCTCTCGGTCCACATCAAAAGCTCTCTGGTTTGGGAGCTTAGACATGTGTGTCTCTATCTGCAGAAGGAGGAGGGTATTTGTGTGGGAAGCACACCCTGGAAGAGACACATGTTCTCCAACTCATCTTCCCTTTGCATCAACACGTTGCTCCGTCCTAGAACTAATTAACAGCATCTTGTATTTTGTCCTGTTGTTTCTCTATTAAAATAAATGTTTCTTTTAACTTTCCAGTATAAAACTGCACTGAGAGACAACATTCACAGAGAAATCCAGGACGCAGAGATTATGTGCTGTGGGCCAGGGTCGCCAGGGTCTTCATATGGAAGCATTTTTTTTTCTGATTTCTCTTCTCTATAGACTCGAAATGTGAAAAGCAGCCTTTAAAAGTATGTTTATTGAATGCTGGTGTGGGAGGGTGCAAGCAAAATCATAACTTCCTATTGGTTCTTTGAAGGATTGAGACTCAGTATCTACCGACTTATTTGCCTAAGGCTTTCTTTTTAGTGTTCATATTTATTTATTTTTAAATTTGAAAACCATATTTTGTATTTTATGTACAGCAACACAATTTACATTCTAGACAATACTACAATAGAGTGAGTTTACTTTAGGTGGGGTGTTTTGGTTTGGTTTGGTTTGTTCTGAGAAAGGGTCTCACTTACTTACTATGCAGCCCTGGGTGGTATGGAACTCACTGTGTAGACATAGTGGGCTTGAACTCACAGAGATCTGCCTGCCTGTGCCTCTGGAGGGTTAGGCATGTGCCACCATGCCAAGTGAGTCGGCTAGCCTTTTTAATGATTTGAGATTATAATAAAATCACATTATTTACCCCTTTCCTTCTCTCCCACAAACCCTCCCATATGTTCCATCTGTGTTCTCTTTCAAATTCACAACTTCTTTTCTCCTTAAAGTTCCTACACACGTGTGTGTTTATTCCTGTGCATAAGTTCAACCTGCTCAGAAGATAAAATGTTATTTTCTTTGCACAGTTTTAAACAGAAGACATACAGGAAAACCCCTGTTCCCAAAACAATTTAAATAAAGAAATCGTTGATGGCTAGTGCAATAGAAATTAAGCCTGAGTGGTCAGTGAATGTAGTCACAGCAATCCACTTAGTGTTCATATTTCAGTTTTTACTTGAGGGGCTGGAGAGATGACTCAGTAGTTCAAGAGTGTGCACTGGGCTTGCAGAGAACCTGAGCTCAGTTCCCAGCGCGTACATCTGGCCTCCAATCTCCTTCACGTATTCACACAGAAACACATAATTTAGAATAAACTACGCTTTTAAAAAATACCGTTTCCCTTAGAACTGTGATGTGGCTTTTTTCTCAACAAGCAAAAGCCACAAACGAAAACAGTCTGCAGGGCCCCTGGGGTGAATAATGTACACAAAAGTGGAGTCTGGGGAATTCTTGGTGCTTACTTTGCCTAGCTTTGGCTTCTCAACCCAAACAACAAATCATTCTGGAAGAACCCCATTTGTAAGTGGGTTAGTTCTGAGAGTTAGTGTAATCAATTGTCTGAAATTTGAGGTTTGCTTTTCTTTTCCCAAAGTTTGAGAAATTCAAGTCAGTTCCCCAGCAAAAATGTCACTCCAAGGAAATCGGAAACGCTGATGCAAGAGCCACAAGCACACAAATCTCCAATCTCCTGGCCAGGGGCAGCAGAGGCAGAGGGGAGTGGCTACTTCAAAACACAGGGGGACCGATCTTCTCCAGGTCCAGTGACTTCTCGTTACTCTGTTGGTAAGATGAGGTATTCATCTCAATGAGTTGCTCTCTGCTTGTCACTAGGAACGGAGGCACAGTGCCCACAGGAGCTGGGGGCTTGGGGTTTTCTCCCATTGATAACCTGTTCTGCAGATAAATTGTTCCTAAGCCAACTGTTTTCCCTTGGAGAATCACTCTTGAGATGCACACTCCTCCTGCTCTCGGACATAGGTGTGCAAGTGATGTTCTGGAAGGCTAATTTCCATGAAAGTGGAAGCCGAGACTCATGCAATTATGGGCCTTCGGATACAATTAGTATTTTTGAAACAGAGATAAGACGTCAAGACTTAGCCAAAAAGAGAAAGGTTATCACTCTAAAATTTCAACGTTATTTGGGAAATGAACTTTAATCTCTTCATTTCGAATAGAAAAAAAAAAGAATCCTTTAATAGCTTCTAGAAACTTCTTTGTGTTTGCATAAAAGAAAGAACAGCCACAACTTAGCTCAGATGTTATGAGGATGGACCAGGAGAAGTTACTTTCAAAACGACGATGAATTAAAACGTAATGGTCTTCAAGTGCAAAGGTAAAGTTAAAATCGGTTTTTATAAAACCCTTTAATACAAAAATAGAAATTTAAGGATTAGCCCAAATATCAGAACGGAAAGGCTGCCTTATTTACACTCAACCCTAAATCCTCTCTATATCAATGACTGTGGATGTGATTTCTACCTAAAAAGGCAACCCATTCGCAGGGGAGCAAGGGCAGGATGAGGGGGTCCTGGTGGGTCATCTGTCTCATGCCACATCTGGAAGCTGCACCCATGTCCTGGTGTTGTCCTCTTCTTCGTCCCTCCAGCATGCGCAAGCCAGGCTCCGAGTTCTGCAGGGCCGCAGCAGGGCAGGCACAGGGCCACGGAGGAAGTAACCTTATCCCAACATTTGGATCTCTGTGTTGGAGAGTATTAACCAGATTACAGGTCATCATCTATAAAAGCTCCCCTGCTAGGGCCCGGTTTGACTTCCTTCCAGATGATCTCTCTTCAAACAAATCCTGTATTGCAGTCATACTCCGTTTTGTGTCTGGAGCCACGGAGAAGAGACACGTGCGTGTAGAAAGGCAAGCGCCCACCAAGGGTGGGAAGCTGGGCTGATGGCGCTCCACGCCTATCACCGCTGGCGAGAAATGGTTCCTGCAAAGGAAGCCAACTGCAGCCTTTGGGATGAAGTAATTCGTCTCCGGACGGACTCCTCATTCCGCTCGGACTTCCCTTTGTGCTGTATTTGTAATGAATGCCCAGTTCGAATGTCTAGATAAGGACATGACTTATTTATTGGCACTCAGAGCTTTTCATAAATTTAATATGATTTATGGATTTTTAATAGCGGCTCTAATTGTTTCTTTACATGAGTTGCTACTTTTTTCCAAAGCCAGATTTCATTTGCTTTATTACGGCGAATGAATGAAAGGGGAAATGAGGTTTAAATAAAAAAGTTATCCCTCAGAGGGATACGAAATAAAAAGTCGGCCTCAGAGACACATCCGCCTATCGGAAAACACCACTGAGAGGGCCTGCTATTGTTTTCAAGGGGTCCATGAAATGGACAAAATTTATCTGTTCTCATTTGTTATCTCAGCTGGTAAGCAGAATATTTATGGGAAAGCACTTTAAAAAAACTTTTACAAACTTCTGTTCTCATTGAAAAGTTCTGGGGTAAAGAAACTATAATTAAGTTTATTTGCCAAATACACTATTTGGGGGAGAAATTTTTTCTTTTACAAATTTCTTTCTTTTTTTAATTTTATTTTTTCTGTTTTACAATCCAGATAATAACTTTGAAACTCAATGAACATTTAGTATCCTTGAGTTTGGAACTAGTTTCTGGATCAAGTAATCCGTTGACATCTTTGGAATAATTCCAAGGCTACCGAGAGCCAAGCAAAGCCACAGTCCATCTCAGAGGGAAGTTGGGACAGGAACTCAAGCAGGGCAGGATCCTGGAGGCAGCAGCTCATGCAGAGGCAATGGAGGAGTGGCTTACTGGCTTACTCCCCATGTTTTCCTCTTCTAGAACCCAGGGCCACATGGCCAGGGGTAGTGCCAGGGGTGGCACTACCCAAAATGGGCCATGTTCCTCCCACACCAATCATCGATCGAGAAAAGGTACCACAGGCTTTCCTACAGATCAGCCTGGTATGTGTCGGGGTCTGTTTTCTCAGTTGGCGTCCCCTCTTCCCAGATGACTCTAGCTTGTGACAAATCAACACAAAACTAACCAGCACAGACTAGAAATGGCCCCCTTTCTCTCAGCATATCTCAGCTGCACAGCACAGATTCAGCCCTGGAATGCTGCTGTTCATGTGACTCTCATTCTTTCAAGTCCTTCCTGGTCCATTCCAGCTATTTCATGATGCTCTTAAACACTGAACCTCAGTCTCCTTCCTGCCTTATCCACCCTCAGGTTGGGTTCTGAGCCTCCTCCAGCTCTTCTTAGCCTTACATAGAAACCATCACGCCACAAAACCAGTGCAGAGTATGGGAGCTGCCACCCTCGCATATAGGTGTCCTCATCCCTGCTATTCTCCCAGGTCAACCTTGGCTCCCCAGGTCCCAGACTGCCCGGGCCTCTCCAGAAATGGTTGTTTGAGTCCTACATCTCCTGGTCTGGTAAGATTTGTTCCACGTTCATCTAAACCTCCTGATTTAATAATAGCCTTATCATTTATTTTATGTCCAGATAATCTAGATCAGATGACTCAGGCTTGTAACCCCAGTACTTGAGAGACAGAAGGAAAAGGATGCCATGAATTTGAGACTAGCCCGAGCACCAATACCCCTCCCCACGTTGTTGGATAGATTGCATAACCATCCATTGATGAGTAGCTCACTCCTGCTACATTTGACCCAGGTAGTCCAGCTCCTGTAAAACTGTTTGGAATGAATTCCCTTAGCTGCAAGATGTCTTGTCCAAAAAATTGTATCTAATTATACACATCTGTATTTAAATGTAGTAGAAAATGTCCAACGAAGTAGAATTGTCCAGAGGGACCTTACAGATGGAGGGTATGTCCTTGTCCTTGCATTCCTTGGAAAGCGAGGCACTATCCTTAGGTGGGAAATGAATTGGTGCGAAAGCTCACCCACTGAAAGAACAAAACTTGGCAAGAGTCACGGAGTCATGTGTCCCTGCCTTGGTTTGACTTGTTGCTCGCATCTTTCCAGGCAAACCTAAATTTTCCTTTTCACTGTGTTTGCCCATGTTTCTTAATCTTGAATCTACTAGAACAGTGTGTGTTCTCACGGTCTTTGGCATATTGGTACCAGCGGAGAGGGTCCTCTGCAGTTGTTTAAACGGGACAGTTCTCACCCCAGTCCCACCCATATGCTTTTAAGTATTCTCTTTGTTTTCTAGCTGCGTTGGTGCTGACATTTAAAATCTAGTGATCAATTATTCGGAAAGAATCACTGTTTGACAACTTACAGGCTGATTTGATTTCCTTAAAAACAAAAACAAAACAACCAAACAAAGCATTTTCATCTGAGTTGATAGAATCAAAAGTCATGAATTCAGTAGTGTTTTCCCTAATTTAATTTGCATAAATCCCCGGTGGTTGCTTGTCAAACACAAGGTTCCTGAGTCTGATCTTTTTAGATTCTGACTCGGAAGTTAAGAGTATTGAAGCGGAACCTGTGTTATATCAACACCCAGAAGGGAGGGACTTGGTAGCTCTCCCTTTGAGAAGCACTAGAATGCAAAGGATCTATATAAAGGGCTGGTAAAACTTGTAATTAGCCAAATTACATACATTAGCGGGAACATTTCAATTATCAGTACCATACTCCCCAATCAAATCCATTTAAATAAAGCCAGCATTGATGTCAGATACATGGACCGGGAAAGTGTAGGGACAGACCTGGCTTTAGCGTCATAGAACCATCTGCTACTTTCAAAGGATGTCATGAAACCTGATTTATCTCCATCTTTTGGAATTGTTTTCTTGTTCCAGTACTCTGCTTCCTTCAGGAATTTTTCCAAGAGCTGGCAAGATGTCCAGCCATTCCATGTTTCCGTGCTGCTTGCTAAAGCGTCCATGACTGGGTCATATTGAACTGAGCCATGTCATATTCCCACTGTCCCCAAGTCAATTTTCACGGCTACTGATAGAATGCCAGGCCTCAGTGCATCCCCCACAAATAAGAGAGCGCAAGAGAGAATCCTGTGATGTGTTGAGGAGGTTGGGATGTGGGGCAGGTCAGGTTCAGCACCATGAGAGCCGATGAGGGAACAGCACTGATTTCACCCATTCAACAAAAACCAGCATATGGGTCATGGACCCAAGTCTGCATCCTCAGACATTCTATGTTAATAGATGATATTAAAGTCACAATCTCCTTAACTACTTGGTCACATAGATAATCTTACATTTCAGCTTCTCAGTGGCAGAGTCCCAAAACCATCTGTTTGTTTCTGCAGAATATCTGCTTAGTAAATGTATTTAGTGTTGATTGTTAGCTTAGCTGTTTCAGAGAGGAGAACATGTGTCTCAGCAAATAGTTTGTATGAATTCAAGCCCATTAGATGGTTAGAATTCCTTTATGTTGAGTTGAACCGACACCGCTAACTATGATGGCAGGATGATAAACTGATTTAGGGTAAAAAAATCTGTGAAAACCTCACGATGGGAGGAGAGGGATTAAAGAGGTAAAATTAAAAACAAATCACAGAATAAATCGAGTCAGATGAAGAAGATGGATTCTAAAAGCTTTGTGGACTGCTCGAGTCTGGGCTGGGAGAGTCCCCTGGGCATGGACCTGGGCGGGTTAGAGACTGGATGATGGGAGAGAGGATGGAAACTCTGCCTGGATTTAGACACTCTGGCCCTGACGCTGCTGTCTGCTGTGGTGGGAGGCTTACAGATAACCCCTGGTTTTTCTCAGCTATGTTGTGCTATGGAGGAATTACAGAAAAAGTCTCTGCGATGCCACTGGAGGCGAGGTTGAGTTGTACGTGAAGGAAGAGGCACTGTTGGCGAGGGGCAGACATGGAGAGCAGTGGACTCCAAAGGTCTCATTGGATCCCAGTTTTCTGTGATTCCAAACCAAATTCTTTCTGAGCAGTCGTAGTCCGAGGCTCAGCTGAATGTGAACTGTATACGCCCCTCTTCCATGCCTGCTGGCTGATCTGGTTGGAAGGGAGCCAGGTGTTTCAACAGCCATGGCTCAAGACAACAGGAAGGGTCCAGGCATCTTTTCTTTTTTCCTGTTTGAAAAACAGTGCGTTTATGACCAAAAGTTTAAACCAAGATGTCTAAAAAAATGATCATTAGCCTCATGGATCTCTAAAGGCTTTTTGTATTATCTATTCATTCAAATTTTAAGATTTCAAAAACTGGCAAAATATATCTTACCAACAAAGATCCCCAGCAATCAAATGATCTGTCAGAATCGTGTGAGTTTTTTTTAAAGCACAAGTCTTTAAGTTACATGATACATATATTCACATTCTAAATCACTCATTCCTCTATGTTTCTAGACACATTTAAGGATGATTTGACCTCGTATTCTATTCAAGGAAAGCAAGTTCAATGAAACTCTAGTGAATTAGACACCAAGACAAACTGGCATAGCTGTGTATAAAAGTGACTTCAAGAGCTGGACGCAGGATGACATCAGTATGTTGGCAGGTGACGATGCACATCAAGACTAGACTGTCTGATGCCCAGCCTCCGGTCAAACAAAGGATGGAGACAAAGCTGCAGCAGCCAACAGCTCCTGATGAGCTGTGGCATTGTTGTGGGTTTCTGGTTTACAGTAGGTGTCTATTGGATGTGCAAGATTCCTATTTAACCCTCTTTTCTACCCAAAGTTCTCATCTCTGTCAGCCGCAATGAGATGAAAGAGAGACTTTGGGGCACTCTTGCCCCAAACAAGCTGGGATCAAGTGGCACAGGCATTGTTGGGATGGCTTTGGGATGGGAAGCAGGAGCCTAGCTCTCTAGCTCAGTTGAGATGCTTTTAGGTTCCCCTTGTGCACAGCTGGCTGGGGCAAGAATCCTGCAGTATTCAGGGGAGAGATATGTAGAGAGAGACCTATTGAATAGATAAGGACCTTACTCCTTAATCATCCAGATTAACTCATCTTTACTACTGACTCCCAATCAACAATCCTCTCCCAAGACCTATGACATCTACTTAAGCAAGTCTCTACCTCACCCCGCTCCAGCTTCTGAGACGCCATTCCAACCTCCTCTTGGTGGTGGCATTAGAGTCTCCATCTTCTTCTACAGCCTATGCTCTGGGACCACCCTCACGTCCTTGGTATTGTTGGTGACTGTAACTGTCCTACCTTACATCTCATCTTCTTATTCGTTACTTGAGTGCATTGTTCCCACAACTGTCCAGCTGTGGAGACAAGATCACCTAGGCCTTCCCTCCATCCTAAACTTGAACCAGGAGTTTGTTGTTATTATTACTATTTTTGGAAGAACCTTTCCCCTTCTTCATCTCCTCCGGTCTCCATGTCCTGCTGTGCCCTCTGTTGCCTTCATTCCTCTACTCTCCATCCTGACAGCATTGGCCTGCTGATCTGAGGCCCCGCCCACTATAACGGAGAGCTCCATATGGGCAACCACACCGATGATATACAGAGCCTGGCCCCACAGTCCCACGCCTCCTTACGGTCTGTCTTCTTTCTTTGTTTTTGATTAGCACGGAAGGTTCAGGAGCAAAGTTCTCAAAATTGACGCTGCACTCAACTATGCATTTGCGCCCTACCATCGCTGCTTAAATAGCAACCTTATTTTTAGCTTTCTAGATTCTTATTTCTAGAGTCTCTGGTCAAGTCCATTCCCTGCCCCCATTGTTTACGTGCCCCACAGTCTATCTCCAATATCCTGCGTTTATTCACAGAGATACCTCCACCACCTACTTTACTGAAAAGAAAATATGATATGACAAGTTAAGCTCCCTTAAATTTTCTTGTTTCTCCCTAAAAATTATACCTTTATCCAAGTGTTCTTTTCATTTCTGAATAAAGATAAGCCATTGACTTATGGGCCTCATCCCAACCGTAGGGTAATAATTTTTAATGAAATGCAACAGGTCCTAAGCGGAATCCATTCTCCAACTCTCTGTCAGCATGTGGGATGTTCAGTGTCTCTGCTTCTTCCCTGGAGTTTTCTCCTGGTTTATCACCACCACGCCAGACCAACCGGTGGTCGGCTGCAACGCCTTTGCCTCTAGAAAAGAGCACTGCTGGTCCTGGTGACTCCTGGAGAGTTCATCCCCTAACCCACCTGGATCAGACCTTCAGCTCCCTCATAGCCTTCAGCAGGCTGCCCGCCCCCCCCCCGCCCCAGTTTCCTCACTGACTTCGCGCAGTCCCAAAGGGACTGATCCCTAAGCAGGGTTTCAGCAATGGGTCAGTGATATACCTCTGCTCATCTCCTACATGGGAGGAGCAAGCCTCTGAGCAATACTGTAGCTGTTGCCTGACACATCTTTCTCCTCCCTTTGGGCCGTCTTTGCTCTCTGCTCATCCCCCACACGTTATGTCTGTTTACCGTCTTTCCCTTCTCCACACACCTAGAGGGTCTGTAGCGTGTTTCACGCTGCACTATTTCCGTTATCATTTACTTATTTCTTTTATGTGTGACTCTTTAAGGACAACACCTCTTTTTATCACGTGTCCATTTTAGCTCCGGGGCAGTGGCCACTCATTCCATACCCCAAACATCTTCTGCCTTTATTCCCAAGAGTCAGACCCTTTGTGCTGGAAAATGGAACCCTCACGTGCACATCTGCATCTCAAATATGGACGAGTTCTTCAGAATTTCTCTCTGGAATGAGTCAACATAACTCATTCCTCTCTCGGTGCCGACTGTGCTGACCTAGCCTCCCAGGAATCTTGGAGGATGAGAACCATCCCTGACTATGCAGGGCTAGCTGAGCCCTGTGCCAAAATGCTCGCCCAAACTATGCAGAAGATGAAAGGACACAGATGCAGCTTATGTCCACACATCATAAACACTCAGCATGTAGAATCATAACTTAGGATTTTAGGGAGCTGGTGGGCAGCAATGTTTTGGAAATTGAACTTAAATCCCAACCTTTATTTGAAATTTGCATAAATCAGAAATAAAACATGAGATTGTAACTTGGGTTTTACCTTTATGAAGGGTTAAGACTCATTAGAATCTCAGTATGTGGGTGCACCCCTCGTGGTGTCTCGGGACTGCGAGGGGTGCACCCACATACTGAGACATTGGGGATGATCTATCGGGAACTCAACAAGACCAGCTGGCCTGGGTCTGAAAAAGCATGGGATAAAACCGGACTCGCTGAACATAGTGGACAATGAGGACTACTGAGAACTCAAGAACAATGGCAATAGGTTTCTGATCCTACTGCACGTACTGGCTTTGTGGGAGCCTAGGCAGTTTGGATGCTCACCTTACTAGACCTGGAAGGAGGTGGGAGGTCCTTGGACTTCCCACAGGGCAGGAAACCCGGACTGCTCTTCGGGCTGATGAGGGAGGGGGACTTGATTGGGGGAGGGGGAGGGATATGGGAGGCGGTGGAGGGGAGGAGGCAGAAATCTTTAATAAATAAATAAATAAAAAGACTCACTAGAGTCAACGTAATCTGGGCCAGGCATACCACACATCTCTTCTTTTAAAAAAGAAGTTTGGAGAACATTAACCTTGCCCAGTCTCCATCCCTACACAGGAACCCTCCCAGAAAGTCATTGCCTATGGTTCCAACAGTGCTTCCTGAATGACTTGGAGTACCACACTCCCTGAGGCAGCCTGCTTCATTTGGAAGTGCATTCCAGGTTTGCAAAGGTCTTCAGGGCTTGACCTTGCCTGAGTTACATACCCATTCAAGCGCTGGTAAGGCAGGCAGATGAATAAAGTAGCCTGCATGGAAGATGGTAAGGAATGGGGAGGTCTGCGGTGATGGCAGCCTTGACTTATAGAGCGGATGTCCCCTGCTGCGTGAGTGAAAGGGCCCAACATGTTGTCTCTCACTCTCATGCAAGGGGAGGCCAGAAGTCCAGATAAAAATGGGGCATTTGGGGACTTCTTAAACAAGCAACTAATTCAAAATATAGCTAAAACATAACGGTAAGTAAATAAGAACTACACAGAGAAACCCTGTCTTGAAAAACAAAACAAAGCAAAACAAAAAACAAACAAAAAGAGAGAAAAGGAAGGAAGGAAGGAAGGAAGGAAGGAAGGAAGGAAGGAAGGAAGGAAGGAAGGAAAAAAGGAAGAAAGTCTATAGGCCAAACTCCACTCTTTTAACTTAATTTCTGCCCCACAATTTTACCTTCATTTAAAGAAATTAAACTTCTATAGTAAAGCATCAGAAGTCAAGTGTGAAGGCTATCTCCTGTTCTCCATGTTTTCCATGGTCGTTTCTAAATCTCCTGTCTTTTGAAGTTTGAACTTAACCACAGTTAAGTTCAAAATCAATAGCACATACTTGTTTGAAAGAGCAATTTGGGGTTCCTTGATGTAGACCAGTGTTTCTCAACGTTCCTAATGCTGTGACCCTTTAATACAGTTCCTAACGTTGTGATGACCCCTCACCATAAAATTACTTTCATTCATAACTGTAATTTTGCTACTGCTATGAATCAAATACCCTTGTTTTTCAAGAATCTTAGGTAGTGACTATGAAGAGCTGAGACTTACAGGTTGAGAACCATGGATGTAAATAATCTATTTGTAATCTGTTGTTTGCTTATTTCTAGTCTATTCTCATAATTTTCATTTGGAAAAATCTAGCTTGTAGCCTCTAGCCTCCCAGTTTTATCTACAGCAAATTCATATGTGAAACTTTCATGGCCTCATTTAAATCAAGAAATAAAAAATAAATGGAGTTTTCCCATAACCAAATACCCATTTCATGGTAGGCCAGGATTCCACTGCCTGGACTTCCAGTTGGCGTCCATCAGTCACTCGTTAAGAGTCTTTAAATCTTTGGAAAATATTATCCAGTCTGCTTAGATTACCACGCCGTCTTCCATGCTGTGGTCTACTTTCTTGATGAGAACGTAACAAAGGTCAACAGCTAGTTTGTTGAAATGAACGCACATTGCCAGAATAGTTTTCCTCATTTGCTAACTTAATTCCAGCTAAAATCTAGCCAAGGTCGCTACCTCTCTTTCACGTGCTGGCTTAGCTCTGGTGGCAACCACAGAACGCCACTCCTGCTCGGGGAGCATGGTGTGGCCCATGTCCCTGCAGTAGTGGTGCCTCAGGGCAGCCCTGAGGGGCGTTAATTGACAGTCAGACACCAAAACATCTCTGCCGTCCTGCAAGCTCCAGGTAGTCACAGGCCAGGCTTCAGAACAACAGAAAAACCCTGGCTAGGCTTGCCAGAATGCATTTCTTTGATAAATATTTTGGTAGCATTTGAACTTGTATAGGAAACTTGTAATTTCCTTATTAAATCAATTTTTAATCTTAGAAATGGTGAGTGGCCCAAGAGAAAAATCTAAATATTGCCCGCATTCCATTATCGTTATTCAGTTACCCTGAGGGACCATCTCTCCTGCTGCCAAGATGTAGAGCAGACCTTGGGCAGGCTTCATGAAGGACCAGATCACAAACATTTGGAACTTGCCAGCTTCCCATGCCCTGTGTCACGCGTACCTTTTCCTCCCAACCATTACAAACGTATTAAAAGCTGGTAATTACATAAGTAAGTAGACAGTGCCCCTCTCTTGTGTGTATGATTTTTCTTTTTCTTTTTTTTTTTTTTTTTTGATTTTTGACACAATGCCCCACAGTAGTGTTTAGAACAATCTTCAAGCCATGGAAGGGAAGGACGAGAATGTTCCCTTGCTTCAGACTGAAAAGCTACAGAAGGAAGCCGCTTGCCCAAGTTGACATGACAAGTTTGCTCTGACAAAGAGTTTCTTAGACCTGTGTCCTGTATGCAACAGAGGGAAGAAAATAAGCATCCCCTGGGCATAGGGACTCTATCTCGGGCTTTCTTTTGTACCACTGAGCACAGCCGTAAAGTGCACACTTTGGAATGATAAACCGATACAGAGGTATTTTAAATGGCGTGCCAAAAATGTCTTCAAGCGCATAAAATGGACAAAGTCCAAGACATTGCTGTTAAGTCACGTAGTTCTTCTGCACAAAATTTTCTTTGTAGTTGTTTGGCAGTATTGTCTCTGGATTTTTCCAGTCTGTGTTCCAGGGAGGGTCGTTTTTAGGAGAGTTTTTCATCAGCACACCCATCACCTCCGTTTTCCCCATTGCTCTGCCCATACTTTCCAGTGCTGGGGGTAAACTGACAGGAGTCTTAAACTCTTGTTCATTTTACCAAATCTTTCATTTTCTTCCACTTTAAAAACTGAAAAATTAGTGGTTGTTTTGGTAAAAACTGTAGCATGAATAGTAAAAACCAAGATGTAGACGCTGGGGTTCAACCTGAAAACCGGAAAAACAAATCAGTCAAGCCACTAGAAAAGTCTTAGCGCTACCAAGGCTGGGCAACTACAAGCTAAAACAGACAGCCTCTCTCTCCTCTCACTTTATATTCCCTCTAGTGCCGGGATTTAGGGCATATGACTCCCTAGTATTTGGATTAAACATGTAGGCTACCACCACCTGGCTTTATTTCTGCATTGATCTTGTGTAGCCCAGGGTGGCCTGAAGTCACAGAAATCCATCTGACTCTATCTTCCTGAATCCTGGAATTAAAGGTGTGTGTCACCATTGCCTGACTTTTGGTGGCTTTAGCATTACCTCTGGTCTTCAAGCAAGATTTATTTGTCAAACTACAAATAATATGCCACTACATTCAATTATATTTTTTTCATTAACTTGTATTCTTTTTATAATTGAGGTTTTCCTGCCGAACAGTGTTTGTGGTCTAGCATAAGTTTATTTGGGAAGTCTGATTCCAAAGATGCTTTTAAGAAATAAGGTTCAAAACAAAACTTCCCCTATAGCTTTGACAAGGAGGTGAGAAAGATGAGTGGAATCATGGTTCCAGAATGTTCTCCCCAATTCAGAAACCAGAGGTTACTTAAGAGTGGAGCTAAGGAGCCCTTCAGACTTAAATATAAAGTAACTTATGGTATCCAACTTGCTAAGTTCCTTTCCACTGGCCGCTGAAAATGAGCAAAGCTGCATAACGGCAGATCTTCTCTCTGTGTGTGCCCCATGCTGAAGGAGGAAGGCAAAGAGCTAAGATAACTTGACTGGATTAAGAGTCCTTAGAAGCAAGTGTCTCAATGTCTTTGTCTCTCTTCCATTAGTTTCTCCACTGAAATGTCTCTGTCACCAGGCACTTTCTTTTTGGCCTGTGTGTTTAATAATTGACAGGTTGCTCTGAGGCAGTGCCATCTCCTTGCCTAGAGGTAGTTTGTAGCCAGTGTGCTGGCTCTCACCTATACTGCACCTATGTTTGTTCTACTCTAGAGGATGGGACACTACGTTAGTAAGAAATCAACCTGGACAAGAGCAAGACTCTGTCTCAAAAAGAAAACAAACAAACAACGACAATAATGACCCAAAGACATTTTATAAATATAAAGCAGTATAAAAAAATAAATCATGGAATTTCAAACCTAGAATTCTGTTTTATTTTAAATTGGACAAAGAAAATGTGTGAGAATTAGATTTAGGTTCTATTCTATGTAACAGGCTATAATTCTTTTAATAAATTTCAGGTATTCTTTAAAGCCTGGCTATGCTTTTTCAGTTTAATTCTTTCATTTTACACAAACTACACGTGACTGTTTGTTAAATACCCCATAAAATGACTTAGGAACCTAGAGTTTAAATCTCATCATGAAGATACAGTATTTGAAACAATTTTGACCTCCCAATTTTGAGCCTTCATTAAATTTATAAAAAAAAATACCTGTAATTCTAAGTATTGATTTTCTTGACTTGATGTTTTAAATATTAAAGCTGTGTTGTTCTTAGTGTGGTTGCCTAAGCAATAGGATATTCTTTTCTAAAGCTGAAATAACAGGAGGCGCCATTTCCAGTAGAATGAGCATTATTGTTGTTAGTAGTTGGTTGTCATGAAAATTGAATATAATGTGCAGAAAGGTATAATATACATAAAAGAGTCATAAAATAATTTCAGGGCAACGCTTTAAAAGGGACGAGCTTCTTACGCAATCAAGGAGCTAGGTGGTTATGGTTTTTATTTTTCATGTGTTCAAGGACAAATATCAAGGACAAATTGCCCCTTAGCTGGTATCTTGTGAGCCAGTCCCAAGGGCCCAAAGCAAGGTGCCCCCCTTATTAGCTCACCGAGAATGCTGTGGAGTGCCCCAATCTGTACTGCTTCAGCAGGGAGATGCTGCCAGTCAGGACCAGAGGGGACACCCCAGATGTTTTCCATACAACAAACCACTATTTATCAAGGAAGGACTGATGTCATCCAAAAGGTTCGCTCAGATAAAGAGTAGACAGAAGCATGAGTTTAGAAGGACCTGACTCATAGAGCATGCCGTGACAGACAGGAAAGAGATTTCACAATTTTTCCAGTGATGTTGCGTGTATCTGAAACCTTACTAACTATATTGTATAACAAGCACCAACTCAAGGACCAGAACTTTACCCCCATCCCTGACCCACATCCCCTGTGCTACTCTTTCTCCCATCTTAAAAATAGCCACTTTCTGTCTTCCACCAGGAGAGTGCTATTTTGTCTATTTTGAAGCTATTTCTATGAATTGACGTGATTGTACATCCCTTTTGGGTCTGACCCCCTCCCCGGAATGTTTAGTTGGTGAGATTTAGCCATGACATTTGCATGTTCCTTCCACCTAATTATATTGTGAATTTGCCTTTATTGGATGATTCTACTGTGCAGGGTTTTGGGGGACGACGGGTATGAATATTCTATGAACAATCTCCTGCATGCCTGTCAGCTAGGGGAGCTATGTTCTGTTGGTGTTTCAGTGTGGAGGAATGGCTGGGCCACGGGACATGCATATGTTTAGATTTATAAGACGATGCCGGCTTCCCAGCGAAGTTACACCAATTTACAGCCCTGCCAGCAGTGGCTGGGGCTGGCTCCACACGGCTGGTGATACTTGATCTCTTCAGTCCTTTTCTTTTTAATTATTCTAAAATATGTAGAAATATACTGTTTTCACCTGCATTTCCCAATGATCCTGGTGGAGAATGCAAATATGTGACCACGGTTATGAGGGCCTTCTGATAACTGAACTGATGTGGAAATTGAACATAAGCATTACACACTTACTGCTCGTATTTTACCTGAACTCACCGAGAGGGGCCACAGAAAGACAGCGTTAGCCTGCGGGATGTCACTGATCGTCAGGCACATTGTGACAGAACTTTAGACTCAGAAGGCATTGTTGAGGTTGCCTGTGCAAGTGTTTCTCACCAGCGATCCTGAGGTATTAACTGAAACAGGCATTAAATTCAATTTTATCTGAAAAGAATTCTTTCTGGTGGCAACTGCATTTCCTTCTAGATATTTCTGTCAATCAGCTCTGGGATGACCTGAGTTACTTGTTTTCCAGAGTCTCTATTCTTTACCAGTGAAGTAAGAGATCCCAGAGATCAACTATTTTCCCACAAAGCCACCCAGAAAATTATCCTAACAAGAAGGGTCTCATTTTTGTAGTTCCTCAAGTGACAGAGACTTGAGTTACCCTTCAGTGGCTTGTTCTGACTTGGTGCTTAATGCTGGTCAATGCAGACTTGGCAGCTTCTTACCTGTGTCCAGTACCGTCCCTCTTGGATATCCACAGGTACATCAATTTCACATTGGACCTGCCCACATCGACTTCCTCTCCCAGCCACAGTTCTCTTTGTCAGCTTGCACCTCTTTTCATTTCACAGTTACCTCCAGGCTCTACCCAAGCTCCATCCCCATCACTTATGTTACTCTGGCGCACCCCCTCTCATCAGCCATGTTCATGTCCCTCCCTACCGGAATTGTTTTCTGAAGAATCCGTAGTTCTGTTCTCTTTCTCACCATCTGCCCACATCTTGCATCCCTTTATTAAGATCTGATCACACCACAGTCTTGCGAAATCAAAATGAAAGCACCTCTGGTGCTTCTCCATGGGAAATAAGCGAATCCAAGTTCCACGGCTTGGCATTCCAGGTCTCTACAATCTAAGGGACTGCCTACCTCACAAACTGACCGCGTTGCTCAGTTTGAGTTGTGGGTTCGCCTACCCAGAGACCCTCTCTGCCTGCTAATCAAACTCGGTTTTCTCTTCCCACTCACCTGTGAGACACCAGGGACCTGTGCATGACTCTTCCGCAACCACTAGAGAGGATTTCCTCCTTCTTGAGGCCTTCTTGTAATCTGTTTTCTCATGCCACACGTATTCTCTTAGCTCCATTTCAACATCAATAACCACAAAGTTCTGCCACAACATTTCTCCCATAATCCTCTAGACTCTTGTTTGCCTTTCTTTCCCATTTCTTCAGCTCTTAAGGGTTGGCATTGAATGCGTGCGTTTCCATATGCCCTCTACTGAACAGAGATGTTCACTGAGTCTGTCCCTCCTTTCCTCCCTCCCTCCTTCCCTCTCTCCTTTCCTCCCTCCCTCCTTCCCTCTCTCTCTCTTCTACCGTTCCTTCTATCATCCCCACACTCTCCCTTTCCCCTCTCTTTCCTCCATTCCTTCTCTACACTCTCTCCATCCTTTCATCCTTCCTTCTTTTCCAGTCTCATAATGTAAACTGAATTGTCCTTGAACTCATGGAGAGTCTCCCTCAGTCTTCCAAGTGCAGGAATTATAGGTGTGTGCCCTGTAGCTGCCTTCAATATTTCTGGAAAATTTAAAATAGTTTATTGCATGTTAAAAAGAAACCTGGATTTCCTTTATAATAGAATGACAGGATGTATTTTCCCGGGCTTTATTCACCGGGCAAGTTGCACTTCTTTGTTTTCCTGGCAATAGTGGTTCTTAAAACATTGCCATCTACTTGCAACTGTACTACACAAATAGGAAGGATGCCCCGAGAACAAACAATTCGGCTGGATTACATACAAGTTTGATGGAATCAAATTTATTTTAAAAAGCAGACGCCTCAAGGGCTTCCAAACAGGGTGGAATGAAGGAATACATTCTCCTCGCTGCTCCTGTTTAGTCAGAGTCTTCTCTTGGCTTTTTTGCATTTTGCTCTGTGTACAACTGACACACTGGATTGTGTGATGCTGAGCATGTGACTGGCCATTACGGTGCTTTTAGAAAAACCTGGAAAATGCCACAGAACTTCATTATGTGAAAAGTAATCTAATTTTTGAATGATAATGTCTATAAAAAACAAATGAAACCTATAAATGTGTCATCCCTGAAATGTAAATTTTCAATAGTTCATAAGGCTTTTTCTGGAAAATAAAATATTACAGAGAATCTTTTATTCATGTGTGTAAAGATTCACATCTTCTAAGGGCATTCGTATGAACACAGCCATATCTCAAAAATGTAGCTTCTAATTTAACCATTGGATCTAAAGAGGCTGATTTTTTTAAAAAACAGTGTTATAATAAACACAATGTTGCATCAAAGTAGAAAAGTCCTCTTGAATTTCTTTGCAACACTTAAGCTACTTAGCAATAGAAAAAGTTAATTCAATTTTCCCAAGTGGGTTCTCTCTCACAACGTCCCAGGTCTTCTAAGTACGTTTTAAAGAATAGAAATGAGCTGAACAAAGGGAGGAACAAACCACACGTAGAAAAATTAAGAAGGATTAGACATTTTTTTATACTTGGTTCAGAACCACGTTTTTTGATTTTGTCCTTAACTAATGCTAAACTCGAGTGTGGAGCCCACGTGAGTCACTCCTCACACCAGCTCCCTTATCCAGGATTACTGGTATTAAATGCTGAATTAGCATTAGATGACTGCTATTGTTTATAAATTAATTTTTCCAATTTCTATGACTTCTGTGAGTTTAAACATGGTGTAATCTCCCTTACACATTGTTACAGTGAGACTCTGGCCTAAGCTGCAGACTTAGCAAAATGGGATTTGCGTTTAGGTGGCCATGTGATCTTAGATCAGTCACTCAATCTTCCCTGACTCTTTTTCCCTTTTTGTATCAATTACATTTCTCTCTTACCTTTCCTTCTTCCAAATTTTCCCATATACCCCTTTCCACTCTCCTTCAAATTTACAGTCCTTTCTTTTCTTGTTTATATGCATATGAGTGCTCATATATGTAAATACACTCCTGGGTATAACTTGAGTCCATATAATGTTACTTTAATATATATTTTCAGGGCTTTCAATCTGGCACCGAACCATCAATTGATGTGCTCTTGTCTGGTGAGAATCACCTCTCTCTCTCCCAGCATTCCTTAGTCACCTATAATTCTTGTTGTGTAAGACTGAGGCCTCATGGGCTTTTCCCCATCACAGCATGTTCATCAGCCTCATTCTTGTTCAGCCTATGTTTAGACAGTCATTTTGCAAACTGACTCTCTTTCAAAAGGACGGGATTTGCCCAGAGGCAATATAAAGGCCTTTCTGTTCCCAATATTGAGACTTGTCTCTGGGTTCATCCTGAGAAGATTCTCTCTACCACGCCACTGCTCCAGGATTGCTCCTCCTCTACCAGTTTTAGGTTAAGCATCTTCCCCTCAAGGGCTAGGGTGTATCCAGTCAGCAAACTGCTTGCTTTGCAAGCATGCAGACCTAAATACGATCACCAGAATGCACCAAAGATCCTGGGCACAGTGGTGGTCTGTACGCCAATGCTGGGGAAGCAGACTCAGCCGACTCCTTAGAGCTGATCGGCTAGCCAACTTAGCCCAGTTGGTGAGCTCTAGACCAGTAAGGGGCTCTTTTCGGAAGGTGGTGGGTGACAATGCTGACAATGACATCTAGGGATGATGCACACATGCCTCCCCTCAACACACACACCCCCCAAAAAAACTCCACCTACACTAAGTTCTAACAGTCTGAAGCCTAAAAGCATTTTGTTGGCTCCCAAAAGTAAATTCATAGACTTAGAGTCTGAACTCTGGAGGGATCCTGCAACTCTAAAACATGATATCAAAATCTAGCTTCCGTTGTTCTCACTTGCTGGTGACTCGACTTTGTTTTCAGGGGGCCTTCCTCTGTGGGATGATCTCTGGGAACTTGGAGCCTCTGTGTACCAGCAAAAACAGTGAGGAGAAAGGGCACGTGTTTCCAATCAAAGCCCAAGTGTCGGGTCTGAGTCGCATTTTCTTCAGTGAGCAGGAGTGAGTGAGCACGGCGAAGGCGGGCATTGCCACCTAAGCACAAGAAAGGCTGAGTTATTGCCAACCAGAGAGATAGATGCTAATCTGACCAAAGCAGCAGAGGTCTCTAGGAGCCCAGCCATTGGGCATTGGGGAATATTCTCCCTTTACACTGCGTGAAGATGTGTCACTGTGATTGGGTTAATAAATAGCCACATGGTCAATAGCTGTCCAGGAAGAGGTTAGGTGGGTCTTCTGGAGGCAGAGAGGCCTCAGGGAAGAAGGAAGGAGGAATCGCTGGCAGGATGCAGAGAGAGCAAAACATGCAGGAGGAGAAGTAAAAGCCACAACTCACACGGCAGCATATAGATGGATAGAAATGGGTTAATTTAAGTTGTAAGAGCTAGGGGGACAAACTTAAGTTATAGTCCGAGCTTTCATAATTAATAATAAACCTCTGTGTCATTTTTGTGAGCTGGTGACCCAAAGAAAAATCCATGTATATCTTGGGGCCCTTCTTTTTGTTGTACATGTTTTCCCCTATGCCACCTTCTTGAAGAGCAAGAGCCAGGTCTCGTTGACCTTTCCTTCTCACGGAAAACCCATCACCATCCTCTGAAATAAGATGAAATACTTGTTCCGGAAATAATGAGGAACAGCGGCCAGAGAGGTGTGACACTCCAATGGTCAAGTTCCAGCTGCGGTGAGTTTGAAACCTACCACCACACTTAGGCCAAGGCCACCCTCTCCCAAGAGCCCTTCCCAGGCCAGGTGGGGCTTGGCTGTTTCCACCCATGTTGGACTCCTTGAAGTCAGTTCTTATCGTGAGCTTCCCATAGGGTTGGCCAAGATTCCATTGGGTCCCCGTGGTAGTCACGGTCTCCTAAGGTCCTTCCTCCTACCTCTTTCATACTTCCACATCTGCTTCTCAGTCTGAAAACGTTTCTATTTTTTCTAGCTTGCTTCCTTTCACTTCATCTTCTTCAGGTTTTTCCCCTCCCAGAATACAATGCACACTCCAGCTGTGTCTTAGCGTCTGTATCCTGGGCTATACACAGACATAACAATGACTTCAGTTTTTGGGAAGCTCGTCCAGCACCATAGCTGGCAGAGTACACAGAATTGCTAGCCCAAGGTGGTGGCTCCATTGGCAAACTTTTAAGAAAGAAGGGGATAGCTGGGTGCTATGATTCAGGATCTGATGTCGGAGATGGGTGGGCATCAATGCCTATGAGGACCACAGATTGGGCTTGCTGGTAATAGATGGACTCAAAACCGGCTAAAGGGCCACGGAAAGCTAAGAGGATGTGACAAACAGTGAGCTAAGTGGCAAACCTGATGGGCCTCTTCAGCAACATAGAAAGTAATATTTACCTTCTCAGTGGGAAAGGAGAAAAAGCCTGGAAACTACTCCAAGAAATGTGCGTTGGCTGAGCTTCAGGGATGATGGAATTCCCAGTGGGCACAAATGTAGCTGGGAAACCAGGAAGCTGGACACATGGAGTGTGTCTGATGATGCTGGTTGCCTGTCTCTTCTGAGAGCTAAAACTTGCCCCATGGGGGAACACCCCTGCAGGGGCTCTACCCAGCATGGTAGCAGGATCCTCTGCCCTCCACATCTGGCTGTCAAGTTGATATGCTACGTAACCCGTATTTTTGCTGGGCTCAGCACTGACTGGGAGAAGCTTTCAAAGTACAGCTAGAGTTGGACTTTTAGATTTTGGGAAAGGGAACCAACGTACAGTAAGGGGGAGATTATGCACTCAGGGGATCCCTGGGCAAGGACCTCAGTACATAATATGCAGCCTCTTTGTATAACAAATATATTCTTCCTATTCTAATCAAGAAAGAGGAGCAGTAAAAACCTGTATCCACGTGATATAAACATTTATATACATTGGCAATTAGGTCTCGTGGACCCTTTAATCTCTGTGGTAATCCTAAGAGATCTGGGCTTTGAGCATTGTACTGGGTAAGTTTCTTTAAACTGTAAAGATAAGATTTTCTGCAGGTAGGGATACTGCTTAAGTCCTAACATCAGGGGCCAGGTCCACTTTGCATGTGTAAAAAACCTTACTGCCTGGGGCCTCTGGGGAAAAACCTGTGATTTTATTCTGTGAGGTCATTGGGCATAAAGGAAGAACAGAGTTTATGTCAAGGCCTGGTTGAATCTCAATGCAGGCGCCTGTGATTTTGAAAAAGTGTCTAAGCTTTCTACAGTAGAGAGAAAGAGCCAGAAAGGCATGAAGAGAGGGGCTCAGCAGGCAAAGGCTCTTTCTGCTCTTTGAGAGAACATTTGTTTCCTCAAGATCCACATTCAACAGCTTACAACCGCACGTGACTCCAGCTCTTTGAGACCCCAGAACCCTCTTCTGGCCTCCATGCCTGCATAAATGCAAAACCAAATCTTGCTGGATGAAGTGGGGCACATTTCACACCAGCGCTCAGAAGGCAGAGGCCACAGAACTTGAGGGTGTTACAGCCTGTTTTATGTCGTGAGATCTCGTCTCAAAACCAACAGACAGAATCCCACAAACCACCCGGTCCCTATGGAGAAGACAAGAGGAGGAAAGGATTGAAGAGAGTGGGGAGTGATATATATCCCTTGCTAGAACTGTGTGTTATGCGAGGGGAGTCCTGAAATCCTGGATGGCTGCTCCCGAAGCTGCATGCGGCAGTGGGGCTCGTGGTTTAGGGTGGCCTGTGGCCGCCAAGGACTTACACAACATGGGTCTTCAGAAAAGAACTTGTCCTTCTTGTTCAGCTCTGTGGAGCGTGTACAGTTGACAGTGTCCCGGAACCAGCTCCTTCTCAGAGCTACATTCCTCCTTACAGGCCTTCCAGCAGGGCGGGGAATGACGGGACCTGGGTGACCACTTTTGCACCGCATGGAAACCCTCTCACACACATGCAATGTGTGCATCTGATTCCCACGTCTGCTTCCTGCCTACTTGCCTTTCACCGGTCTCAGATCTCTTGGCCTGAAGGCTGTCCTTCCCAGGGACTGCTTCTTTTCTCTCTTTTCTGGACATCCCCACCTCTCCCCCCGCCCCCAGAGAAATTCCCACCTTCCTACCTTCTAATGAGCACTCAATTCCCAGATATAGTGTTAGACTAAATAACGATAACATTCTGACTTGGGGCCCAAAGCCTTTGTGGTCCACTTGCCCCAAGAACAGGTTGGACTTTCCTTAACACATATTCTTGCAAATCGTTTACCAAGCAAGTGCCCTGGCCAAGTAGATCAGTAATCCCAGAATCGTTGGCCTGCCTTGTTTCTCAAAACCACAGCACCAGCCAGAGCTTTCCCGTCAATAGATTACTTAGAAAGTCCTCCGACATCAGCCCTTTCCATAGAGTCTACGGGGAAGGAGAAAGTCTTCTTTGGCATCTTTTGCATGTGTCCTAGTGGAGAAGTGGCTGCTCCAGTCTGAGGAGCATCCTTAGGCAGTGTTTCCAGGTTAGTCTGACGTTAAAGAGCCTACACGGTTTTTGGAAGTATTTGTTAGTCTTTCCTCTGTCCCAATGGTATCTTTGCACAAAACTTTGAAGGCATTTTCTTCCACTGATATTCAGTGAACACTGATTGAAGAGAGATTTGGTTTCTTTTTTTTATTCTCCTCTCTTGCCCCTACCCCAGTCGATTTAGTCTTTTCCTGTCGCTTTTATTAAAGCTATATTCAAGTTCAGAAGGCTAAGAGAATTTTTCTTTTAAAAGAGAAAGCTTGCCTACCAGACAGTTTTATATTTTTTTCCCCGGAGCACTCAAGAGTCTGATCTTTTTCCCATTTAAACTGAGAAAGAGTTTAGGAAGAAATTGGCTTGATGTTCGGACAGAAGCTTCTGGAAGGTCTAATCTCAGTGACAGTTTAACAAACCAATCCCACTCCCTGGACATCTCCATATGCATCAGGACCCTTCCTTGCAAGCCCTCCGGGTAGGAAGGTGGGAAGCCCAGCCTCTGAAGCTGCCAGCTTGGCTCTCTATTTGCCCTGAGTTGGTTCTCCTGCACTCTCGGAGGATCTTGGGTGATTGCAGTACATTCCCTGCCCCTTTGGAAGTAGAACTGGGGGAAGAAATTGGGTGTTGGCTGCCTTTGAAATACTTGCTCCAGTTTTAGAGTCAGTGCAGTTCCCGATCTGGTAATATTTATAGAAATTCCTTGGAATTTGTAGTTTTTAAAAAGAATAGCTCATGTTCTTAAATTATATTTTCTCTTTTTCTTTTGAACAGGAAGCCAATGCCATACATTTTTGTTGCCTCCATAGAGTATTTATTTTTTATTTTTATTTTTTTTTCTGGACAGGGTATTGTCTGTAGCTTTGGAACCTGCCATGGAAGTAGCTCTTGTGGAGCAGGCTGGCCCTGAACTCACAGAGATCCTCTTGCCTCTCCCTCCTTAGTGCTGGGATTAAAGGTGTGTGCCAAAACCGCCAGGCTCCATAGAAATCTTGCTTCAGAGAAAGTAGTACAGCGATGGTCTGTAACGCTTTAGTTAGTGGCTACCAATAGCTACCCATACTGTGGGTCTCACACTTAAGTACACTCTAAATGCCTACAGGGCATTTAAGTCAACCCCATTCTCTGTCTTTTGACACGTGTTGACTGGCAATTTGCCTTGCTAGTAAGTACTCAGGTGAGAATGTTGCGGCTCATCTGGGTATGCCAAAAATGGCAGGTCCACGCCATTGCTATTTCCCATTGGGAAGACAGAAAGAACTAGAATGCCCGTAGGTATTTGTAATTCAATTCGGGTGTTGTGATCGTTTCATATTTAAGTCATATTTAACTAAACAAACTTAATAGGGAAAGTTAAATAGTCTGGTGTAATAAAGATCCATTAGTAAGATATTGAGACTGACATTTATCTTGAATCTGGTCAGTAACATTCCATTCCATTATGTTTTTATCTGCAACCAATTGCCGATAAAGTAAAAACAAACTGAATGATAAAGGCTAAGGGAAAAACCTTTAATTCTCTCATTATTAACTGAGTTTATAACAATTCATGAAGTTCTTTTAAACCTATGAAAGTAGGGCTAATAAAATGTACTTTGTAAGGCTGAAAGGAGAGGTGTCTAAAGAAAGAGTTTATATAGAGAATGACCAAAAGCAACTAAACAATGGCAGATGATTACAAAATATGAAATTTTCACTTCCAGTTCTTTACATTTTAATACCTTTAATTATTTGTGAGCACTAAAAAACAAGTTTTTCCCATAGCTGCAAAGTCAGAGAAATAGAAGAAAAGATACAAATTGTATTGAATGTAGGATTATACCATTATATGTGCAAAAATTGATTGAGAATTTAAATATTTTACAAAATAAAAAATAGAGCAGAAAAACAATACTTTCAATACTGTGTATGCTATTTAGATGACTATTATAAACTTAAATTCTTTCTTTCATCTTCTTCCTCTTCCTTTTTCTGTCCTTCTCCTCCTCCTCCTCCTGCTCCTTCTCCTTCTTCTTCCAAGATCACATGTGTTGCCCATGCTAGCTTCAAAATCCTGGGCTAAAGAGATACTCTTGCCTTAGCTTCCCCAAGTAGCTTGGATTACAGGTGTATTCTACCATGTCTGACTACTCAGATCTTTCATTGACCCTTTTGACAAATTCAAGGAGTATTAATAAGAGAATACGTTGCATGTTGGGTACTATACTGAACACGTCATGTTTCTGTGTCATTTCCTCCTAATAACAACTCTATGGGGCTGCTTTTCCTGAACTTATGAGTATTTATGATTATTTACTCATCAATATCGCTTCGTGCCTACATCAGGAGCACCATATAAGCAAGGGCTTCATGGCTCACATTGCTTGATGTTTAGATGAACGCTTGGCATGTAGGAGGCATTCAGAGTATATTGGATAAGAGAAATTCACACATCAGTGAGTCGGGCGAAGGAAACCTTCAAGAGTTAGGTAATTTCTCCCACTCTCTCGACTGGTATTAACCTGGGTGCTTAGACCTAAGTTATCTGTCTACTGATCCCTAATATACACCGTGGTATATGGACTTGTCTAAACTCTTTAGAAGATATCTGGGTTGTGACGATGATCTTTGCTAACTTTCAAATGGTAAGAACAGTGGTATAATACCAGAAAGTACTTGATAAAGAAGCTGATTGTGTGATTAAAGGGGGGGATGTGAATGCACATCAGATAATTAAATGAAGAAAGGTTTTTGTATCCTAGTTTAAAGACGTGAGTTCAATTCCCAAAACACCCCATGGCAGAAGGCAAGAACTGACTCTTGCAAGTTGTTCTTTGGTTCCACATATGTTCTGTGTCATTTGAGCACAAACACACACACACACACACACACACACACACACACACACACACACACACGAGAGGGGGAAATTAAATGTATTTCAAAAGTAAACTTGTAGTTTAGATTTTAGAAACAGATCATGTTGAAGCTTAAAGACTGGGGCCAGGCATTCGGTATAAATGTGTCTGATCTCCATGCAGAAGGAGCTGTAGCGATTCCACCAAAGACTTCAAGATTTGCATTCAGAGTTTGGTTGTCTTCAACCTTCCTGTACCAGCAAGGCTGTGGTAATGGAGTAATCCTGATCCTCAGGACCCTTCCTTCAAGGTCTGGATATGCAATAAAAACAGTGGTGGGAAGCCACACTGTTGCACAAGCACATTTTATATCTTCACCTGGGTTTAAGTTCCATGACATTCATCAGATGAAAATATTTTACAATGCAAAAATTCTTATGCCAGAATTCTTAGCAATGTATTCTCTTTCCTTTAGCAGGGCTACTCCTGTGTCTCTTTCCCTTGGCTTCATGGGCAATCATCAGTCTATCTTTATCTGCTTTTCAGGAGAAGGCTTTTGATTTGGCAATTACCAAATGTTAAATAAATGCTATTCCTGTCTCCTGGTTAACTTGCAGATGGAATATTTCCAATATCTTAGCTTCAGATTAAGTGAGTCTGTGTTGATGTCTAAAGAATTTTTAAATCCAATGGTCCACGTTCTTCTACAATACTGGCATTCTGGATTTATATCCCAGCATGTCTTAGAACCAATTGTGATCATGTGTCTACATCTTGCCTAAAGGTCTCTGAGGAACATGCCACTTCACAGTTCCTCTGCCCTGCTCTTTCCATGTGGGGTGTGGTAGCTGCCATTTTTGCTGTCTAGACAGAGGACGTACAGTACCTGTGATAGGGTAAGATATGATAGGATAGATAGGATAGGAGGGGACAGGTTCTTTGGTACAAAGTAACCTGCTCTGTATGCTTAACATAAGAAAGAAAGAAACTTCTATTTCATATGAACAACTGTTTTAACTTATGCTTCCATTAT